>NC_056732.1:329556482-329896482 GCF_019279795.1 Protopterus annectens
GGGGTGAATACCTGCGGGCAAGAGGAAGTGGAGGAGGTTATAATATTTTGCTAGGGGAAGGTTGTAAATACAGTTAAATACTTTCCTAGTTTTTGATTTGAAGTGTGCTAGTCTGTGATATTTAGCTAGTGGGTAGTTAGGCTGATAGGTGAGATTTAAGAAGGTGAGAAAGGAGATATAGATGTAGAGGTGTATTTAGAGGGAAAAGGAAGAGGAAAAGATAAAAGTGATAAGGAGATAAGTAATTTAAGTTGTGAAGGAAAGAAAGTTGTACACATTGTAAAGATAGGGATAGTGAGCAAAGGGATAAGAAGTAGAGTATGGGTACAGATGGGGAAGGGTAGGAAGATTAGGAAAGAAGGGGAGGAGCTAGATATGTTAATTAGTGGGTGTGTAGTACACTTCAGAGGTTCAACGTGGATAATTGAGTAAACAATTTGAGTGGATTGGAGAAGATAGGGGAGTGTCTACTAGATGAATAAGTGTAGGACCACTGGGGGCGGGTGGGATTTGGGGGCAGGTAGGGAGGAGCCAGGTGAGCCCATGGGAAGGAGCGGGTTCAGATAGGTGAGCAAGAAGTAAGCAAAAACCTAACAGTAAGCAGCTAACTGCTGTGTACCTTAGTAGGGAAGGAGTAGGAGGATAGTTGATAGTGGACGTGGAGGTAAGTGGTGGTAGAGAGCAAAGGCCAGAGAGAGTAGCAGGGAGATAGGGCAGGAAGCCAGTTCACCAGCAAAGGATAGAGCGTTGGCTTCTTTAGATACCAGGAAAGGGGTTAAGATTTAGGTGCTAACCTGGCTTACAATGGCATGAAGTGGACAGAAAGAGTTACCAACAGAGGCAGGTGGGCAGAGAGAAATGTATCAAGGTTTGGGAAGTCTCCTCGGGATAGTAGCAGGAGGAGGCACAAGAGTGACAAAAGCTTCTAGTCGCTAGGGGATAAAGAGGGAGGAATAGCTGCTAGGTATCCTGGCTGGGTTAGCATCTAGACTCAAGATATGTACAAATTGTTTATAAATTACCACTTTATCTGATATAACATACTTTCTTGCCTCCTTGTAAACAGGGTTCAATAAGCAGGACGGCAAGTCTTTAAGGTATAGAGTAGTAGTAAGGATGTGGTTTGCAGGGAGTCCTTTCACCAGGTAGATATGTTCACAAGATATTATTGTAGGTTAAGGGTTTCTAACTTTCTTGCCTCCTTGTAAACAGGGTTCAATAAGCAGGACGGCAAGTCTTTAAGGTATAGAGTAGTAGTAAGGATGTGGTTTGCAGGGAGTCCTTTCACCAGGTAGATATGTTCACAAGATATTATTGTAGGTTAAGGGTTTCTAACTTTCTTGCCTCCTTGTAAACAGGGTTCAATAAGCAGGACGGCAAGTCTTTAAGGTATAGAGTAGTAGTAAGGATGTGGTTTGCAGGGAGTCCTTTCACCAGGTAGATATGTTCACAAGATATTATTGTAGGTTAAGGGTTTCTAACTTTCTTGCCTCCTTGTAAACAGGGTTCAATAAGCAGGACGGCAAGTCTTTAAGGTATAGAGTAGTAGTAAGGATGTGGTTTGCAGGGAGTCCTTTCACCAGGTAGATATGTTCACAAGATATTATTGTAGGTTAAGGGTTTCTAACAAAGTTTAAGACGCTAGGCCAGGTACACTCAGCAGCTGGGGGTCAGATCCTAAGATGTAAAGAAAGGCGGCCGACCAGATAAGAGTGTTTTATATATATACATACATATACATATAAATACATATACATACATACATACATCAAAATGTATGCCAAGTGTTTATGCACACATCACAGAAGCAAGGAAAAAGGCTTACACCAATCATCTGTTGTTGGAAGCTTTACCCTACCACACACCTTTAGCTTTATATGCAAGCTCCAGGATTTTAGCACCTTGGGGTAAGTTATATACTGTTAAGGGGAAATATAACCTACATACCAAACTAACATCTTAAAAATCCTGCAAACTGCAGCTCCATTTTGTTAAAGTCAACAAACCAGAATTTGGCCAAATTGACTTTAGGAAAATAAACTGTTTCTCTCTTTTAAACCTTATAATAACCTACAGCTTAGTAATGGCAAACTAAGTTAGTAGTGAAGTTTTTTATACAAAGCAGAAAGTATAAATGTCACAAAGAAAAACCTTATAGGTAAAAACCTCAGAAAGACCTTGGTAAACCAGGGACTGCATATAACCTCCTTTGGCAGACGCCCACAGGAAATTTGAAAATTCCCCCTTAAGTATATATAAGTGTTTCAGCTACATGGTTTCTGAATGCCCCTAACCTTTTATTTTATTATAAGTCTTTATTTAGTAAGGCATCCAGGCAATAAAGCCATATCCCACTAGCTGTAGACATATTATGTTTTGCACTTTTTATTGGGTCCTCAGTACAGCATAAGTGTCATAAGGACTTTTAGAAGTTTTTGCCTATAAAATGTAAAAGCAATGTTATTGTGCAGTTACAGTAAGACTCACTAATATGTGTGTTTTGTATAATCATAGTAAAGGTATTCTGTACATTATATTTTTCATGTATATAAGTCATAAAGTTACAATGCCTCAAGTTAGGTGAAAGAACCCCACCATGTAATACCTTGTAACCTGTGAGAAGCAAAGTATCACATATCAGCAAAGGTTAAGGATTTTAAACATTTATAAATACACATAACTTAGTAAATGTAACTTGTTCAAGAAGAATTTTGTTGGGCATTGCCTACCTATACTTCAAGTGTATTGTTATACTTTTAAGAGTACATTGTGGCACACAGTAAGTTAGATACGATGCAGCTTGCCATATTCCTTTCATATTTATTTGGGCCATGTTTTTAATGAAAAAGTTTTGGTAACTTTTTATTCAAACCATGACCCAAACAAGTTTAGAAATTTCCTTGGTGACATCATCTAAGGGCTCTTCCATAGACTTTAATGGATGCATTTCTACACCTGTGCAGAATGCATCCATTAAAGTCTGTGGAAGCATACCACATTTTCACTGAGTTTAAAGATCATCTTTAACTTTCAGTGGCATCAGCCCTGTGAAAACAAATTTAACAAGTGCTGATTGAAGTGAATGCTAGGTAAAAATGCTAATAGGTGCTTCATGCATCACACAGGATGTTGATTAAGTAAGTCACCGAGTCCAACAGTACACTTTCAGCAAGTTTTTAAACTAATGTGCACAGGGTTCTTGCAGGTAAATTCATGGGATTTATGGTGGGAAACTGGGCATCCCAATGATTATTTAATGAAACAAAGGGTGAGAAATGATGTGGTACAGTAAGAGTGATATGGTCTGATTAGTTGAATTATTATAAACAATAATGGCAATAATTAACTCCCTCTTAGCAAGAAAAGATGACTAGTGGGTTACTTCGGGATGGAGGGCTGCTGGTCATTTCTTAAGAAATTGTCTAAGTGAATGCAGTCTGTGCTAAAAATGTCAAAGACTACATTCACCTAAACAGGTCAGTTGTGTTTGTATGGGGAAGGGGAACAAAGGTCCCATATTTCCATGTACAGATAATGTGTCCCCTGTATGGGTTTATTTCACTTTACTGTCACTAAAATCATTTATTTCCAACTCAGTCACCTCATTTCACTGAAGTCTTTGTTTGCATACCTTACTACAACAGCAGACTTTAATTAATAGATCTGTAAGTGAGCAGTTCTGTTGAAATTATAAAAATTACAGTTATGGGATATGAAATGGATGGTGGGTTAAGTCTTGTGTTGATTAATTTCTTTACTAAGGTAATGTGCTGACCCAAGATAGGTCAGTTTTGCACATAACCTAGATATATAGTGCAATTTCTTAAAGATATATCAATTTTATAGTTTGTAGAACCGAGTACAAACTAGAAAAAAAATGATCCAGGCAAAGAGTAAAAACAAAAGCTTTTTGAGGCTATCAAATCAGGTTACTTAAAAGTATTGGCAGCCTGACTCTGCTGAATGTAGACTGATATCACTATAAGCAAAAGGAAGATAAAGGTAGTGCTGCACATATCAACTGATTGGTTGATTAATTGACTGATTGATTGATATAGTAATGCACTCATTCACAAAAGACCTTTTATCAGGCATAGTTCAGGCTCATATTGGTAATAAATGTAGTACATTCAATGTACACAAATGATGCACATAATGTTTCAACAAACTTGTGCATTCAGATTGGACACATAAGATACAAATAATGTTTCAGCAAATAGTAATATGAAAAATAAAGCAGCAGCTGGGAATGATCACTATAAAAATGAAACCAATATTCACACAAATAACTTTGATGATTCCATACAAAGACAGAATTGCATGCAAAATGCAAACACAGAAAGCAATGTAACTGTAGACTGAGGCCTTCATGAGACTAGGTATAGTGTGATATTTCACTAATTAAGCTTTTTAGAGGTATGAAGCTTGTATTTTGGTGCCATTCCTTAGAAACTTTGGAATTTGAGTTTAAGGGAGTTTTTGGTGTGCAATAGCTGACAACTTGATGGTAGCTGAATGCAGAGGAGGGTAGTGACTACTCAGATATGGTTAAGCATTGATAAACACCTGAACACTGGCTTTTCTTTGTGGAAATTGTGACATTGATTTCTGAATAGTCAATAATCCGTTTGGCTCCTTAGTTGTGCCGGAAGGCTATCAGACATGTTTGGGGGTAATACAGAGAGAGAATGGTCACAGCAGTGCAGCTTGTTCCTTGGGTGCCTTAGGACAGGTTATCATTATTGTGCAAGAGCAAGGTGTAATCTGTGTGTGCATGTGATTGTTGGCAAGATGAGGAAAGGATTTTTGTTTGAGAAGCTTAAATGAGAATGACCATGGAAGAGATTAGGCATATCTAACTTGTAACCATCTTGCTTTTTGTAGAACTGTATAATGGTGCCCACAGTAGGGGAATAAGGTGATGAGTATACATATTTTACTCTTTCAGTATGGATGGAAGTTTTAACAGAGGCAAATGTAGTCCTACATAGACAATATTCAAGTGGAGGAATTAGAATTTTCTTACTAATAGTGTTTTGTTTGTGATGTGAAAATGTGAGAGTTTATATGCCCAGAAGATGAGTAAATTTATTTTGTATCTAGTTATGGATAGATGATGGTGAAATGTCAGGCTCTAATCGAGCTAAAGGCCAATATATGTAAACTGGAATATGGTTTCACACATGATGCCTGATGGGGCTGTGATAGACAAGAGAAGATATATGAATGTGTTAGGTTCATAGGTAGTTACTAAGCATGTGATCCAGGAAACCACTGAGGAGCCTAGCCCAATTATCCAACTGCCCCAGTGTTTGTGCTTTGGCTATGCTTCAAAGATCACGGATTCATAGATCTTTTTTATGTGATTTAGGATTAAGCCATATTTATTTAGCCAGAGAATTATAGAGCTGATGGCATTTTCTAGTTGTCATAAAATGTTAGACTGAAAATGAGGATCTATAGATGGCTATGTCACTTTCATAGAAGAAGAGGTTGATCTTAAAGAGTTCTACAGGAAATGTGTCAATGTAGGGGGAGAAGAGAGTTGGTGCTAATATGGGTGCTTGTAGGACACTTTACAGTAAAGGAGTACAGATGGAAGATAATTTAATTTCATTTGAGAAAAAATTATGTTGAAGGGGAAGTGAAGAATCATTTAATAGCATTAGCATTAAAGCCTGTTTTTGCCAGGCCATCAATTAGTAGGTTGTGGTTTATAAGGTCAGAAGCTTTAGCGAAGTCACAAAAATGGCAGTGATAATGACTTTGTCTCTCTTAGGAAAAAAAATCATCTGCTAAGATCCATGTTGCAGTTTCTTTGCTATGTCAGTCCAAAAACCACATTGATGTTCAGAGTGGATATCGCATCTTTCTATATTCTTCCAGATTTGAGAGTGAACAAGTTTTGTTATGCTTCATGTAGTATAGTAAGGTTAGAGATTGTGTCTGAAATAAATAATTGGTAACACTTTTTTGGAGACATTGCCCTGACCTGGAGACATCACAAAAATAGACAGCAAGAGAACTGAGGTAAAACAGAGAGATAGGTAGGGCTATGAAAATTAGGCTGGGTCAATCTCAACAATGTTCAAACAAGATCATACAGAAATAAAGAGAAGCATCCTGGAGTAATGGTTTTATAATAACTACCTGATAATTAAAAAAAAAAGAGTATTGTAGTGATGCTATAACACCAATAAACAGCTTCAATCAGTACTATGCTGTACAGAAGTGAAATATAATTTTGAAACATTTGCCAGGAGTTTTATCTCATAACTATATTTCTTGTATATAACTTATATAACTGTTCTGGTGTAGGGAAACAAGTTCTTAGCAATACCAGAATGTATAGCTTTCAACCTCTTTGCATGTGAATTCTGGACCAAGCCAAAATAATGAGGGGAAAAAAGGCCCCAAATCAGTGATGATTTGTAAATATTGTTCTAATTCACTTAGAATTTTAATAGAACAACATGTTTTGCATCAACAAGTATGAAATTCTAATGTTTTGTATTGCCGACTGACTGTAATCCTCTAATTTACCAAAAAAAAAAAAAATCAGAGGGACGGAGCAAAAACATGAAGTAAAATCAGGGACATTCTGCAAAATAAGATATAGCTGAGAGTTATGCCAGAATGTCATATTATAAATCTTTATATTTACTTCATCGTGAGGTATGTGAACAGCATATGCTTCACTGTAGCCAGAGATCTTTAATTACTTTATGCATTAAACCCACTGCATGAGTAGAAACTGTTTCAGTGCTGATTGCATTCCTGGAGAAGGGATCATCTTAAGGAGAAAAGTGATTGAGTTTAGGTGTGATTGGAAGAAGAATCTTTTGAAATGGAGATGAAGAATGGCATGTCTGTTGAATTACAAGGGACACACTGGGGTGAAACTTTCAATGTCTGCAACAGAAATAAGGGAATCTTGGATGCAAGGAAAGAAAGGAAAGAGGTGCTATAGCAGCTCATTGTGAGTCTACAGAAAATGGGCATGTTAACAAAATTGTCTGGGTAATGCCAAGACATGTATCCAGATTTTGTAGTCTGTTTCCATAACGGCTTTTGCCTGTCTTACTCACAGATATCAGTAGAAGTTAAATATTTGGTGGGGGGCTTTGGAGTTGCAAAGTTACAGGATATAATTACATTTTTACACTTTAATATATATATATATATATATATATATATATATATATATAATATATATATATATATATATATATATAATATATATATATATATATATATATATATATATATATATATATATCTGCCAAATGGAAATTAAACTACTGTCATTATTACATTTTAATTTCCTTTGTTTGCACTTATTTCTCCACAATTTTTCTCTTTCTTCTCTGCCCCCTCCTAATCAGTGTTAAAAATCATTTCTTTGGAAGAAATTACTGTCTGCAAGGTCAACTTATGTAAGCAATCTAGTGAAAAGTTGTGGCATTGCACTTGTAAAGCTCTGCATCAGGTGCTGGCTACTGCAAATCTCCACCACAACTAAAGATATACCTTACAAAATGTTTTGCTCAAGTAATCTTCACAAAGTCAAACAATAATGGGGGGATATAAATGCCCAAAATCTGGGACAGTTTTTAAATATAACTTTAGTTTGCTTAGAAAGTTAATAGGAAAATATGTTTTGCATCAATATGCAGTTTCTAAACAATAAGAAGTATGAAAATCTTACGTCTGGTATTATTTGCTGATTGCAGTGCTCAGTAATTTACCAGAAAAATAAAATATGAGGAACAGGATAAAATTAATCAAAATCAGAGACATTCTGCAAAATTCTGGACAGGTGAGGGGTATAGCTTAAAGCATCTCCCAACACAATAGAATAATCACAGGAAATCATAGTTCACGATGGACTGTGTCACCTGGAGTCACTGGTACAGCAGCTGACCATACACAAAATTAAGTTACTCTCAATAAATGTCACAAAGAAATATATATGTCAACAGAGTGAAATAATGCAGTACCCTTTTTATAACAAACTCTATTATTATTTTAGCATGCACTATATTGTTTTAAATATATTGCAAAATTAATACAAGATAGTGTGAACATGATCCTCAGAAAGAAAAGGAAATGTCTCTGGTCATTGGTTATTTATTTGCTTGGGCTGATCAGGTTAAGCCCACTAGTCATTGTTACAAGAGAATAACTCTTCATAAAATCTTCTATAAAAACACTCTTTTACAAACTGTTTAAGAAAAGTTAGAGATATCTTTTTCAAATATTGGCATGCATTATTTTCTTACCTTCCAACATTTGATTCGACAGTATATTTGGAACCCTCAGCAGTGGAACAGAATAAACGAATTCCATTTAGGGCAGTATCATCACTAGCCCCTCGGTATTCTTCAACCTAAACATAAAATCCCAAACAATAAAGTAAAGCTGCCTAAACTTAATTACTGTTGTTGGGCAAATGTTAGCTCATTTACCTTTAAACTAAACCCAGTGGCATAGGACCCTTCTGGGCACATGTCGATCCATGTCCAATTCCCCCATTCCCCACCATTAGTGACAGTTAGTATTGAAGTGTACTTTCTACCAGTGAAAAGGCCATTAGACTTAACTGTATGCTGACTATAGGCTTGAGACAAAAATGCAAATGCAATACAAATGAAAATACAAATCGACCTCATGTTTACATTAACAGTAATGACAGGTAAGGAAAGGAGCTTTGCTGATCTGTTCTTGCTATTTAAATAGCTTTATTGATCAATATTTTCTGATTAAAATAATTAATGTTGTTCTAAATGACTTCGTCAAGGTGATCAATTAGCAAATACAGTCTGAAAGTCTGTAAATAATTAACTCAAGTGAGAAACTTGCCACAGGTGAGCTACAGAACACAAAATAACATTTCTGTTATGCATACATGGTTTATTTGTCACCCTGTTGACCCAACAGATCCAACCATTTCCTATAAAAATAACTTCCTTAGATCAATCCCTTATTTTACTGTAGAATTAATGTAACACTAGTAAATACTGCCTATGAAGCAAAATGTATCACTTTAGTAAGCAGCTCCTGATTGTGTGTCATTTCCATGTTCTTGTTTTTATAAGATGATGATTTCTTTTTCACCATGTACTTTTTCCTAGTTCTGCAATGACTGTGACTCCAGAATAATTTGTATTGTTTCCTGTATTGTCCTGTGTTAATTGTGTTCCAGCAGGTTTTCTAACAGATAAAAGTTGAGCAGCCATGGGAAAATTATGTTGCCAATACATTTGCATACAGGTCCCACGGTCAAGGTAACCCAAATATTATATTTAACTCTAGTAACAAAAGTACGTGATCATCTTTCAGCTGTGATATAATGTAAATCCTCTACTTCCAAGGTCTAGCATGAGTGCCTCCCAAACAACAGACAGATATGACTAAACAACCTTGTTTGCTAGGAAGTACGCATTTGATTGTTAGTTTATTTGCATTAAATGCTTTGCTTACCAACAATGCCCCATTAAGACTTTAAGCATAACAGTAGTTATAGTACATTAAGACGAAGGCCTTAACCATTCACTTCAGTTGTAACAGAAAGCAGTCCATTTAGTGCCCCTATCATGCCATGAATGTTCTTGCATGTCATTTGTCAGTGACAGGTGTTCATATCCACCTGGAAATAGTGTGGTGTCTTACTGCTAAAGGGAATGTAAGCACCTTTTTTGCTTAAATATTTTTAATACTTTTGCTCATACAACTGAAGCACAAAACACAAAAATCAATTATAGAAGCTGGGATTCCCTGAAAGCGCCTAACACTGAGAATATAAATAAATAAATGGCATATCAAAATGTTCATAACACACAGACTGAATAAAACATTTCCACAAAAGTAGTTACTATACTTATTTTCTCTATGAATTTGCCTGTTCTCCACTAACTGCACCCTGCCTTGGAACAGGATTGACTCTATGCTAACTTCCATACATCTCTTCCTTTTCCAACAGTGCTCCTTCCGACTTTGTTCCCTCTTCCATAGTTAGTATCTTACCTAATGAACCTATTCCACACACTTTCCCCATTATTTTATACAACATTATTCTTGCTCCATTTATTTCTACTGCTCTGTATCCCCCTGTAAAATGCAAACAGCTGGCTCAGTTTTCTCTCATGCTTTCTCATCATTATCATCATCGTCATCATCAGCCCCCTTTTTCCCATTTTTTCTACTTGGGGTCGAGGTATCATGTTAACTGTCTCCAACTCTCTTGATTCAGTACCGCACTCCTGCCTTCTTCAACACTCATGCCTGACCGTCACAGATCTTCTTTCACACAATCCATCCACCTCTTTGCTGGACGTCCTCGCTTCCTCTTACCTTCTTCCTGTCTGTCCCAAATCTTCCTCACAGATTGTCTTCTGCTTTTCTACACGTGTGCCCAAACCACCATAATCTTTTATCTTTGATCTCTCATGCTTTTTATGTTTTTTAAATTTCATGTAACTCTGCACTCTTTTTTTCACTATACCTACGTGATTTCTGCCTTCAGTAGCAAAACCCCTTATTGCTTTTAACTTTATTCTTCTCATCTGCAGCCAATAGAGCTCTTCATGCATGCTACCAACATCACTATTTGCTCCCGAATATCCTTGCTCATTTTCGGTAATTGGTGTTGACACCAAGAATATTGAGCTGCAGTGAATTTGATATTTCCCTCGATATATTCATCTGCATTCCTTAACTATCATTTCCCACAAACCACTAACTAAAATGTGAATGACACTGAAAGATGCAGCTTAATACTTTGAAGATGAACTCTTTGAAGATACACTTGGTATGACAAATTCCCCAACTTGCTCTCACAAAAACAAATATAAACAGTTTTTTCTGGTTTTCTAGCTGACAGTATTTTCTGGTTTAATAGCTGGGGCAAATCTCTTCATACTACATGCAGGGGTCCCTATTTGTTCAAGTCTGGCTACCTGTTTTCAAAACTAGAAACCTTGCATCACAATTATTGCACTTCTTCATCTGAAATTCTCCAAAACTGACAGCTTGAATATGCAAACCTTCAAAACACATGTACTTAGGCCTCTACACTGTACAGAGAAACACAACTCAACAAACATCAAAGAGGCATTTTCTACAGAGTGGTAAGCGCTCCTCTGCACACCCTATACCCAATTTGTGTTATTATGCCCCCTCTCAGATCAGTGCTCATAGAAACAGCAATCATTAACACACACACACACACACACACACACACACACACACACACACACACACACACACACACACACACACACACACACACACACACACACACACACACACACACACAAAAATGCACCTACCTTGTTCTTGCTGTGTGACTGCTCTTTCTCCACAAAGTTGCAAGTTTGGAGAACTGGAGCATACCCTGACTACAAAGACGTTGTGCTCATATATACCAATCTTAAACATACAAATGATCAGCCCCTCAAGTAGCAAAGCTCATGAGATTCAGCATCAAACAACAAAAGGACAAACACTGCAGCCCCCATTAATTATAGACTAACTCCAGAGCACAACACCTTCAGGTAAAAGGAATATAATTTTTCATCTGTACTGTTGGTTGTATTATTTTTACTAATAATTTAATCTTCATACAACCAAATAAGTCATGGTTTTAGCCTCTCCTGCAACTCATAGGCCATAATGTACTGAGCACTTTTACCCAAATAATATAAAACTGACAGTGTAAAGAACAAAGGGCCTTATTTTGGTGGTGGTCTTTACAAGGTGAGCCTTACTCCTGGGCTTAAAATTACTTTGGACAAACCTGTATGACACCCAGTATGCCTTACTTACAAAGAACTGCCCTTTTTTCTCCAAAACTACCTGAGAAGGTCATAACATACAGCACACCATGCTGGTAGATATACGCCACTAAGTAGATGTACGTTTGTAAGCTGCAGTAAGAACTATAGCTATTGTATACAGATTTTAAGAGGTTACTATGTGCTCAACAGTTTAACTCACGCAAACATTGCACAGCATCTCAGGGGTCCTAAACTCTGCAGAAGTGCAGCATGACAAGGTATGCATGGTTCTTCTTCTTAAACTAACAGTGGATATACCTAGAGATGCATGCCTCAGAATAACTAATGGCAATTCTGCTAAAACTGTCTCTGCAGAGGATTCATTTACAGTGGTAAGGTTTGCAGTGCACAGCTCTGAAACTTCCATGATTAATGGCCTGTTGCATATAGCAAGATCACATGCTACTGAGACTCCAAAAATATAATCGTGGACTAACTGGGATTTCTATAACACAAGCTGTGTCAGTTGCAAGTTGCCTTAAGCTGCATCTGAAACTAGGGCCCAGCATAGTCTGTGTTTGGGATGCAGTTTTACTTCCATTTTTCTTAATCCGGGTCACTTTTGGCATGATAAAGTCTCTGAAAATCCAGCCTAATATGTCACGAACAGATTAAAAGGTGAAAAAATATATAGCTTCATTTGTTACATGGCTATCCACAAGACTGAGAAAAATATGTTCCTTACTGAAACAGTTTGTATTATAATCAGTCTCTTCAAGAACAGATATTTACCATAGACTATTAAACATAAAAAAAAAAAAACGTCTGCATAGCCAAGTTCACCTGTAGGCTGTGAACTATGATGCAGGGCCACATCTGTTCTACTCTTCTAGAAAAGGACCATGGAAACACATTTATCAAACAAGTGACAAAAGGTCAAGGATGAAGTAGATGTTTAATGAAAATGTATAACATAAAAACAAGTTGGAAAGATAATCGATACAAACACCACTAAAAGCTGCATTTTACTTCAGCAGTAATGATAAAGCTATCTTAAGTTGCTGTAACATTACTGTTGCTTGCCTCATGCATTAAAAAAAAACAATAAAGCAGTGTGCATGGGTTCAAGATATTTATTGTACTTAAACATTGTCAGGAACTGTAATTAGAACTTGTATATTCAAGTTAACTGATTCACAGTTTACTTCAAACACACTCGCATGTGCATCTCAATTCATGCCTGCATTCACTCTGGCTGACTGTACAAAATGGCACTGTTCAAACACGTGCTCAGTACTTATATGCATGTGCTATCTAGCTGTAATGGCCCAATAGGAACATTACACATAATGATCTACATCCTCCCTCTTTGATTTGTTCAACATGCAATAGGAGAAAAAGACAATGTATAAGCTAGATAACATTTTAATATTAATAATCAAACTCAAGTCCATGTCGCTGTGTATTTTTGATTGGGTCTGGAAATTCTACCCGATCTGGTTACATAAAAACTTTGACTGGGTTTAGCAACAGGGACAGTCTCTGGGGAATTCTTCTCAATAGGAACTTCGGGGATAACATCAGGATTATTTGAGGAAAATACACTGTCCTGCAAAATGGGAACAAGTGTAAGGTTGCCCTGAGAAATAGAGTCTTTAGCACAGGCAATCTGCTGTGTCACTGGTTCAGAAACTGGAAGTATATGTCTTCTGTTTCTTCTGAATTCCATTTTCTGTGATTGAACAATATAGGATCTCGGTTCCTCACAAACATTTTTGATAATACCCACTGGGCAGTATCCTTTGGTTGTTTGCATCCTTATGATTTCTCCTTGTTTTAGTGGCCTAAGAGGTTTTCTAGATTTATCGTAGTATGACTTTTGTGACTAGCGTTTGCTCAAAAGTTGGGTTTTGATCACTTTACTGTTCTTTGCATTAGGAATCAATAGCTGTTTACTGATTGATAAGCTTGTTCTTGTTTGTCTAGACATTAATCTCTGAGCAGGTGAACCAAGCAAGTTATCTCGGGGAATGTTTCCGAGATTGAGTAGGTTAAGAAAAACATCGGTACCATCTCTCTTGGATTTCTCTAATACACATTTTGCACTTTGGACTGCATGCTGAGCTAATCCATTGGACTGTGGATACTCAGGACTACTAGTAACATGGACAAACTCCCACACTCAGCAAACTTCTTGAACTGCTGACTTGTAAACTGTGTATCATTGTCAGACACAACTTTGTGTGAACTACCATGGAAAGAAAAATGTCTCTTCAATTTTGCGATGACAGTGTCTGGGCATTAAGTTAGGAAGAAGGCCAATTTCAAACCAATTTAAGTAAAAGTCTACTAACATTAAGTAATGTTGACCATTCCATTCGAAAATATCAGTAGCAACTGTCGACCATGGTGATTTAGGAATCTGGTTTAGCTGAAGTGGCTCTTTTTGTTGGTGTGACTGGTACTGTTACAAACAGAACATGCTAGAGTTTTCTTCTCTATATATTTTGACATAGAAGACCAAAATACTATGCCTCTTGCCCTTCTTTTGGTAGACTTGGTACCCAGGTGTCCACAATGTAAGATCTTGACATATTCCTGTCATGCCTCTCAACCATACCAAATCACTCAGTTATTTCTGGTTTTGAGGTCCAAATAATGCCATGATTCCCGAGTAGCACCCCTTCATTTCTGAATTTCCCAGCCTTTTTTAAATTTTTTCGTGTTTTTTTTTTATGACTGGCATCATCTCGCAGAGGCGTGAGCGGTGACGTCAGCTCGTGAGCAGCTTGCCAGCCTGTTGGAATTTGGCTGAGGCTGGCGAATCCTTCAATTCCTCCCTGTTTTACTTGTGTTCTGTATGTATATAACTTGTTAACTTCCAGTTCCAATCCATTCCCTACCCACACAGCTCTTTTTGGCAAGTTCAACGTTTCTCTCAGTCACTGATAGTGTATACCCATTTCCTGAAAGTTTCACCTCTTGTTATTTAAAAATCACTAGTCTTTTGGTTACAATGTTGTTGCAATGCATATATTTACTACTTGCCCATTTCAGATTCACAATCACACCTCTCAGGCTCTCACATTTATTTACTTGAAAATTAAGAGACTAATTAATTAAGAAATTAAGAGTCTGTGACCTTGGCTCTAGATGTAGTTTTCTATGTATCAGTGTGTGTGCACACCTGTTTTGGGGTGCCTGTCTGCCTGATGGATAGCGTAGGCTGTGCTGCTGTGGCCGGTCACTGAAACCTGGCTACTATTGTGAGATTTGTTTTTAGGTTGGTAATTTCCAGGAAATGTAATGAGGCTACAGCATAATGCAAAAGGTAAATTAATTTGGTGGAAATGGCATCAGAAGGATATACTGCAGCAGCAACAAATGCAGCAGAATGTAACACCATGTCCATGATAATTATGCACATACTACACACTTTACACGGTCTGATTCAATGATTTACACAGGCTGGGACATAATTTGAAAATGGAAAGTGAGGGAGTCAGAGCAGCTGATAGCTTTAGCCTTCAGTAATAACTGCAGATTACATGTAACACACGAGACATGACCATCAACCAACCAAACTGTAGTACCCCAGCAAAACATTCTAAGTCTCTAACTCCACATAAGGACACACATCAGCACATGTATATTGTTTATTAATTTTTCTATTTAACCAGCCAAAAAACAGGTAGAGCAGCTGGTCCAAAGATCCTTTTCAGTCAAGAGAGACCTGTTCGACTCCTGAGCTCACTAAGCAGTAAAAGCAGAGACAACACAACAGTATACTTATTTTTCAACATTCAAGATCAGGAAGGATCCAACTCCAAGTAACAACAACAGACAGTCAAACAAAAGACAAGACAGCATAGCAGCATATACAAACAAACACAATGGAAACAAGAAGACGTGTCGTGTGTGGTGTACTGTTAACCAAATAAGATAGATATTTTGCAGACTTACAGTTATCTTTTATCTTGGTGTATGTGCCTGCCATGCCATTGCTGCCAGCCCGAATGAGTGAGAGACCAGTTTTGTTTACATTTACATTAGCACTGCACATGCTGGTCTCGTCCTCACTCACACATCTAGCATGCTGCAACAGTCTGTCTGGGATAGGGTATAAAGAGAGAGAGGGGTGGAACAGAGTAGAGTAGATGCAGAACAATTTGAACAACCGAGGGAACTTACTGAGTGGGAAGTGGAAAAACGGACTCGGAGCTGTGCGGCAGTCATACTATACTTACTAGTACTACTAGTAGTCTCTTGCAGCAGACATTTTTTTTATTTAAAATAAGTGTGTGACTGTCGGTGACCCTGATCCACTTAAAGTACTTCCTCCTGACCCAACCTGGACTCCCACCCGGCACGGCAGTAGTCAGAGAGGCTCAGAGGATGGGCAGAGCAGCAAAACAAGAACACAACAAGTTAAAACACAGCATAAAGGACTCGGAGCTGTACGGCCGCGGCAGTGAGATCAATCATGAAAAAATGTATTTCTTCTTCTACTACTGCTGGTTCTTTCCCCGGATCCTCCACCAGCAGGTAAGAAAAAGTAAAATTATATTATATAAAAAACTGATAAAGAGAAGTACCGGTCCACAGCAGTTACTGTGGGCCCTGGCACAAGAAGGTTCTTTTTTGGAAAATGTTTCTTTTATTTTCATCTACTACAAATGCAGCCAAAAAATTACAGTAATGTTATTGTTACTCTATGTTGTTTGTTAACATGCCACAAACTGTCTGCAACTAGAATTATAAAAAGATGTTAGGTACAAGTACATTTACATTACCTAATCAAACTATGTCACATCATGTATGTTACTTAAATCAAATTATAAGAAAACATAGTTGACTTATTGCACACAATATGTATAAGAGTCTTAAGAGATCAGTAGATAGACTAAGGCAAAGTATCTAGTGGAGGCAGAACAGCTGAACAGGTACTATCCATTCTCGGCAGCAGCAGGCAGTAGGCACTGACGCATAATTTTTATGCTATAAATAATCATTACAAAATATAAAGGTGGCCTTGCATTTCCCAGCTATTTCTGAGGGGTGGGTGAGTGACATACCTCTCAAGTCTCAACCTGATAAGAGTAAGAAATCTGAACAAAGCCTGATAAAATTGGGGGACAAAGGACCACACATAGGGACATATTTTAAATATTGCTCTTACTCTCTAAACCTAGAGAGTTGCTAGAGTAACAGAGTTTGTTTTAACATACATTTTATGAAGGATTTAAAGTGTAAAACTCAAATGTAATTGTCCTCAAACCTCTGATCATCCTAGTGGTTTGCCAGAAAACCACAAAATTTTAGGAGGAAAAGACTATGAGCCAAGAATCTGGACATTCTGTGAAAAGCTGTATAGTTGATGTATGAGACAGGTTGTATAATGTATTTGATGCTCGAGTCATCCTTCATAATAAGGGGAGACAGTCATCAAGTAATTATATTTTCAACAGATTTGCTCAACCAAATGAACCAATGCCATCAATTTTGTGTTATCTAATCAGAGCTGCTTAGTATTTAAGTGTTTGCATTTTCCAACAGTGTTAGATTTGCAATTGCATTGAGAAAACGACAATAAGCTTGAAGGAGCCTACTAGCATGTTAAAATAATTTCTATGCTTTTTTAAAAAGGTACACTTATGTTATTAACACCTCTTTCTTATTCTGGAGTTTTCTGTGTGTTTATTGATGGTTGCTATGTAAATGTGATCATGCTAAAGCTGTTTGATTTTATGCCTACTGTATAATGGATATTTAGGACATGATTTGCTTGAAAAAAATCTTTCAAGTGGCTGAGATTAAAGCACAAACAAGTCCTGTTTATTTTTTATTCATCACAGTGGTTGGGGCACTGGGTGCTGCTTATTTATTTTATTTGCTTACTGTATTAATGACAGGCAGGCAGGCAGTAGTAGTACACATGCAGAACAGCAGAGTCTCCTGAAACCATACAACACAAGTTTATTGTGTTTAGAAATATAGGATTTATAAATTATATATACTTAGAGACAACAGTATGCTAAATGTAACAACGGCTGTTTCCAGTCTAGATGCAATGAGTGAGTGTCTCTGCATGATTCTCAAGTACAGATTACTACTAATAGGACTGCAGGGCAGCAGCACAGGTTAGAAGCTGGCAAGAAATCTTGGCAAGCATTTTATAGCAGACCTAGAGAAAACTAGCTTATATGAAGCTCTGGAGCTAAGGCAGAGCAAGGCAAGACAGTAACAGTAAGTGTGGTGGTGGTGGTATCGATGCATTTGTCATGCCACTGACATTGTTGTAAATGTGACTATTATTACATGATGATTGCAGTAATATTCTGATTATATTTATGTTATTTAAAGAAGGATGAAGGCAAGCCCAGCCTGCCTTACCTAGTCTGTTATTTTTCTAAAAGAATATTGTATTTTAGTTTTGCACAAGTTCAAATATTAATATAAATAAAACACTATTGTTCTTATTTTGTGTTTCATTATCATATTTTGGTTGTCTGTTCTTTAGTTTGCGTTTAAAAGTTGGTATTCCACAATTCCACAGGAGTGGGTGGGGCTAAATAATTATGTACGTAAATTTTTTGTTAATCAGCATACAGATTTGTACCTATTTTTCATGGGCTTTGTCCAGATTTTTGATGTTTCCAGGTTGAAAGCTATGATTCCTGTTGTAACTCTATAGGAATAACTACTTTAGGACCTTTCATAATGATTCCATCTTCCATCATGAGCTTGTCTCAGTAAGGAAAATACTTCTGGACATCAAGTGGTAGACTGGTTTGTTGGACTGGCCATCCTTGACTGATAAAATGTGCCAGCTTCTGCAGAACTGGGTCTAAAGCTGTGTGTTGCATAAGTTGATCAAGACATGATGAGGAAAATTGTTAACTTCCATGACTTCCAAGTCTGGTTTCTCATTGTCATACAAGTCTGTGATTTGTCTGGGTGCTCTTGACAAAGCATCAGCAAGGTATAAGTAGTTGCCTTTTGTGTAAACAATATTGAAATTGTACTTTTGCTATTTTAATGTGTTGCAAGCGTGCTGGGGCTGAATGTATTGGCTTTTTTTTTTAAATTGTCACTACAGGCTGATCAGTCTCTATTTCAAAAGGTTTGCAATAAATATAATCATTGAACTTCAAACACGTGAACACTACTGCCAAAAGCTCTTTTTCAATTTGTGTGTACTGCATCTCAGTTTGGGTTAAAGTTTTGAATGCATAGGCTACTGGTATGCCATCCTGAAGGCATGCTGCACCAAGACCATACTTATAAGCATCACATGAAAGAGTTACAGGTTTATGAACATCATAATATCTCAAAGTGGGCAGACTGACAATTTTCTGTTTCAGAACGTCAAATGCACTTTGGTGCTGTTCTAATCAAAACCAGTTTACATTCTTGCATGTCAACTCACATAACGGTGCTGAAAGCTTACTTAAGTCTGGGATGAACTTTCCTAAATAGTTGACCATACCTATAAAACGTTGCAAAGATGTGACACTACCTTGAATTGGCATTTCAAGAATTGCTGTTTACTTAGATGGATCTAGTTATAAGACAGAACTAGTAAACAAATGACCCACATAAGTAACTTCTCTCAGCTTGAATTTATATTTCTGAGGATTCAGTTTAATATTTACTTCACGTGCATGGCCTAGAAATTTCTAAAGGTTTCTGTCATGTCTGTCTTTATCATTGCCCACTACAATAATGTCTTCTACTGTGATAGCACATGGATAACCTGAAATAATTTGCTCCATTGCATGTTGAAATACTTCATTGACAGAATTTATTCCAAATGGCATTTTCAAAAATCTGTACCTTCCAAATGGTGTACTGAAAATAGTTAACAATGAAGATTTGTGAGCCAGCAAAATTTGCCAAAATGAAATTTTTGCATCTAAGAGTGAAAAAATACTGGCATTTGGCATAACAGTGCTACTTCTTCTACTGTGTGCATCGGATGATGAGGGCATTTAAGTGCTTTGTTTAAATCTCTGGGATCAATACATATTCAAATATCATTGGAGCTTTTCTTATACACTACGACCATGGAGGATACCCATTCAGTTGGTTCTTTTACTGGAGTTATTACACCTAAAGTCACCATTTTGTCTAGTGCTGTTTTCACTTTACTCTGCATTGCTACTGGAAACTTCCTTTTTGGTCATACAACTGGGCTTGCTTCATGTTTTATCCTCATGGAATATGTTACTGGTAGCTTTTCAAGCTCATTTTTGAAAATATCAGCATATTCACAAAAATATTCTGTGTAAAACTATCATGGTTGTTCAAACTTATATGGTGGACTTCTTTGTTAAATGAAATCATTTCCAGTCTCAAACTATCTTTGAGGCCTAGCAGTGACTGCACGTGTCTTTTGACTACGTAAAACTGCAAGTCATAGCTGTTCCCAGCAGAATGGCATGTGAGAACTACTGTGCCATCAGCCTGGATCTTTTCACCACCATAAGCAACTAGTTTTGCACACTTTGCTGAATCAAGTTTCTCACCAGCTTTCCCTTTGGCAAACATTTGTGCTGATATAACATTACACTTAGATCCAGTATCTACTTTAAGCTCTACCGGTTTTCCATTAATCTGAACAGTACAAACTATTTCACCATTTGCTGCCAAATTATCAGTTAGCTGATAGTTCACTGTATTAATTGTTTCATCAATAACAGATACACCATCAACATAAAAAGTTTGCTTGTGGCTGTCTAACTGATCTACTTGCTTCTTTCATTGCTCTCTTTTATTAAAAATATGTGCCAATTTAGACTTACAAAGCCTTTTGAAATGATTCCACTTTTTACATTTGTAACATTGCTGACCAAAAGCTAAGCACTTTTCTTGTTTAGGTTCATGGTTGTCTCCACAATTACGACACAACAGTTAACAATAAGGTTGTTTGTTGTGGCTGTATTCAGTTTATGGTTAGAGTTAGGTGGTGACACAACCTTTGCTTTATTTTGCTTTTTTGTCTTAGCTTTATGTCTCACACTAATGAGAGACAGCATGCATACTTTTCTCATTTGTAAGCATATTGTGTGTTTTTCTGTAAGCTTGTATATTTGACAAATCTCTATGGCTTTGCTCAATGTTAAATCACTATCTCGAAGCAAAATCTTTGTCATTGCATCATTATTAACACCACACACAAGTCTGTCCTTTATCAACTCAACTCGCAAATCGCCAGATCTGCACGTTTTAGCTTTATTTCTCAAGTCGGTAATATATGCTGCTATAGTTTCACCTGGCTTTGGATTTCTTGTGTAAAGTATGTGCCTTTCCATTGTAATATTTGTTTGAGGGTTACACATTTTTAAGCACTCAGGGACTCTCCACGTTTCAGCCTGAATCATGATATGGCAGTTCTCTCCCTCCCCTGCATACATGGCAGGTGCATACACATGTGAGCATTCCCTTTCAATGGCTTTCATGCCTGCTAAATTAAGATGTATGAAGGCTTTTGTATGTTGGTCTTTATCAGAAAAAGCAGCCTGTATGAAAATATCATATTCTTGTTCAAACACTCTCCAATTCTGTGCAATATTGTTATCAAACACCAGCGGTTCAGGTCTGCAAAATCCCTCTGCCATAACAACAAAATACATTTAGACATAAGCAAAGACCAGGTACCTGCAAGTATGCACAAATACACAACAATCCCTTTAAATAGGCTTCAGTCTGACACTGCAAATATTCCAGAAACTTCAGACACCTTGAATAGTTTTAGTTAATGTGAAAAAATAGTACATTGGGAAAAAATGTGGTCATTTTAGCCCTTTCATACATCTTAAACATTTCAGAAGTTATTTTGAACACTTTTGTAGTTATTTCTGATATTTTTATCAGCATGTCACAGTTTTGGATATTTCATTATCTCGATAATTATTTCAAACTTTGTGAATACTTGGCGAAGCATTCAGTCGACTGAAAAATCATTTAAATGAATTTAAGTACCTTTGAATAACCACTGACCTGTTTGCGAGTTCACTCCGGTATATTCCTCCACTTCTAACTGTGTGCCTCATTGCTTGTGTGTTGCTTCAACTTCAGATTCCACCTGGCACCCTGTCATTTTAGACATGCCACTTCTGACACCATGTCGCTTGTCTCATGTATTCAAAAGAGATGATAAAGCAGTATATGGGTTCAAGAAATTTATTGTACAGAAACATTGTCAGGAACTGTAATTAGAACTTGTATATTCAAGTTAACTGGCTCACACATTACTTCAGACACACTTGCATGTGCATCTCCATTCATGCCTGCATTCACTCTATCTGATTGTATAAAATGGCACTGTTCTCGCATGTGCTCAGTACTTATATGCGCTTGCTATCTAGCTACAGTGGCTCAATAGGAACATTACACATAATGATCTACAATTACTAAAACTTATGTAACACTGTCAGCTGACTATCAATCACAAAGAACATCGAATGAATAAACTTATCTATGTCAGTTTAAATGGAGCTATTTTGTAAGTGGTCACAGCTGAATCATTTTATAATCCAAGAATAAAATACAAAACAAACAATGCAAGTAAAATCAAGGCAACATATCTTATTTCAAAATAAAAAAAAGCATTTCTTCCCTTATGTGTGTCAGCTTGTAATTTTATCAGTTAGAGATGATTAAAACAAGAAATCATAAATCACTGCAGAATTTGAGTTGCATTAGGGTGGCGCAGTGGTGCAGTGGTTAACATTCCCTCACAGCAAGAGGTTCTCTGGCTCGATTCTTGGCTGGGATGCCTTCTGTGCGGAGTCTGCATGTCCTCCCTATGGTCACATGGGTTTTCTCCAGGTACTCCGGTTTCCTCCCACACTTCCAAAGAAATGTGTCTGGAGCATTTCTCCCCAGGCTTCCACAGAAAATAGGCTCTGAACTAGTCAGACTTTCCCAGTCGACAAATGTTAAATAAATAAATAAAATTTGCAGTAGGGCTGTGGCAACAGTTGTTAAAAATGTGGGACTAGCCGCATGCAGATGTATGACTTGTTAGAAAATGTGTCAGGAAAGGAAACAGTCACTAGTCAAGATACAACAGCGATGTTTACCATCATGTGCAAATATTAACTTTATGATGCACTGCAAAAAAGTGACCATGTTTTGGTTTCTATCAATATAGTAATAATTAGCAAAATGAGTAAAGTGCACTAAATGTAGCATAAGCACACAGCTTTGGTTGTTTTCAGTATCTTTTGCCCATGGTTTTAACATTTCCATCACAAAGTAGTAACAATGTAAGTATACAGCTGGGATGGCATTTTGCAGAATGGTGCTACACTTGCATTGTAGACTAGAACTGTATAATCACAATAACAAAGTTTATGAAAGAAGGCATCATAAAAAATGAAACTATGGATCCAAGATACAAAAACCTATTATACTTCTCTACCAAATTAAGCCCAACTTTCATATCAGACTTTCAGAGTATACACTTTAGCAATTCATTTCATTTTACTGTTTCTGCAAATTCAATCCTGTAAGGTGATTGTGTAGTTACTATGTTGGGAATCATCTTTTGCACAGAACAGAATGGTAATGGTCCTTCAAGCACACCCACACTTTGTACTCACCATAACAACCTTTCTGGGAGTAATCACAGCTTTTCTGATTGTTGTGGTGTATTTTTTCTCTCCCTTCATCTGACCTTCAGCTACTCCTAGGTCTTGCCCTCATTCACAGGGTCCCTCAGGCTAATCCCAACCCATCTGTGGGTCTGGTGAGAAGATTGATGCTTGGGAGTATTTTTCTGCTGAATTCCCCACTCTTACGGACTATTGTCCTGCACCTAGGGAGTGGTGTGCAGTGGGCTGTGCCACACCTTGGCCATGCCTCCTTGTGTCCTCAGCCTTGAGCCAACCCCCCCCAATACAGCATTCCTTTCAAGTCTCCTGACCTGTGATGGTGTGTCAAAGAGCATGCCCCCCCCACAAGGATGGGCACACCCTTCCTTTCTGCCGTAATGGCTAGCCAACCATTGACTGAACCTGAGTTACCTGGGCTGGTAGGCTTTATCCCTCTATGCCATTGTAGTTGTTCTCACACTATGAGTGGCCTTTCTTACCCATCTAAGGAGTAATAAATCCTAAGCAGTCTTTCTTAAAACTCTTAAAAATTATTCATTTAACTCAGCCAAACATAAATGCTTCACTGATGATCATCCCCTTAAATAATTAATCCACACCTTTCTTCCCTTTTTCATTAATTATATTTATTTTTTCTTTCACCCTATCAAATTATTTTTCTTTTCTTGTTCCTGATTTAAATATTTTTTATTTCAAATACACTATAATTAACTGACTAGGCAGTTGATTATGTAATAAATATTTCTGTAGATATCCACATTTCCTACTTCCGATAGTTTGTATTTGTCTGCTCCTCTATAGTGTTTGAGCTTCATTTGCGCACAGAAAAAGATATCGAATGATAGAACATTAATCTCTTTTTCCCATAGGAAGTCATTGCTGGCATGATTTCTAAGTGTGTGCCAGCAATGATTCACTTCTTTTGGGAGATTCCTTCTTTCTTTGAGTTAGTACAATGCTGGAGTTGGTATATAGACGTTCAAGGAGCGCAATGGGGCTTGCCTCTCTGCAATATCCACATACAATTTTTCACTCTTCTGTGATTCAGGCATCATATTCTGATATTTTGGATTGTCATCTTTCTGGAAATCATCAATTCATAGTAGAATTGTGTTATTCCATTATAAATTATTTAATTAGGTAGTTTGTACCATGCTTAAAAATGTTACTTAGTTTAGGACTTTTTACAGTATTTTTTTATATTATATTTGCATTAGTTTTATTCTTTGTTCAAATTTCTCTCAGCATTTCATTATGTTTTCTGTTTGGATTGTTTAGGAAGTAATTGCTCCAGCACAGGATCTGGAAGTGCACTTGAATGATCATTGTCCTACCCTGGTTAATAAACTGAAATAAATCAATCAATAAATAAATGGTGTTCCTCAAGAGGTGCCCCAGAAAGGTGTATTGAAAATTAAGCTCAAAATATAATAATTTAGCAAACATACAAACACTGTGCATGTTCACTAACATAAATTAAGTCTTATAACTAACAATTATCAATACTATCTAAACAAGCTTTCAGAGTTCTTAGCATAAAATATACCCATCTTGTTCATTAAATGGGTGAATACCACTGCACAAGTTTATCTGGAAAGCTACTTCATCACTGTGGAAACTCTCTGTTTGGGAAAAGTTTGTACAACGGAATTTGTATAGTTTTCCTGAATATTTGGGTTCAGAAGTTTACTTGTCTGCTTATGACAATTACAGATAGATCTAGAGATAGCTAGGCAGTCAGATAAAGACAGAAACTACACAGTACATTTGGCAGGTTCCATATCAAGAGAGTATGAAGGTGTCCAATGGTGTCTCATGAGGCTAAGTGCTGCATCTTCTTTTTTCAACATTTACTGTTCCAATCTTCAGACCATGAGTTAAGGCCTTTGGCTAACTAAGTCTGTAGACAACTGCAAACTGGGAGTCATTGTGAAAGCCTCCTGATGCCCAAGGCCTTCAGTAAGGACTTACACTTCTAAATACCTTGTGCACTAACAATGGGCTCACATTAAAAGCTTAAAAGTACAATACTGTCACATTTGGTAGAAACACCCTTTCCCTGCAAACAGCATACACAATACACCACTTCAAAATGTGAATGTTGCCAGGTATCCTGGTCCTTGGGTAATAATCTCCTCTCTTTTGATCACCATTTAATGACAGTAGTCAGAAAATCCTTGTACTTAGCACAGCTAATTTCCAAAGGAATATCACTCAAATCTCAAGAATCTGTACCTTTATATTAAGCATTGATTGGGATAATTATTGAATACAATGCCCCATTTGGGATGTAGCTCACTAGACATATCAAAGAATTAGAAAGAGGCTCCTAAGAAGATCACTTTCTTAAAAAAACTAAGCTATCAGAAAAGAACTAAAGCACCATCCCTTTATTCAGTATGTTATAGACTCCTGAGAGGAGATCTGTGCCTTGCCTTCCATGTCATTAGGGACACAGTGATCCTGGATATCTTTTATCTCCACAAACCAAATAGTCCCACAAATACCAGAACCAGGGATCAAAATCTTTACCAAGAGACAAATAAAACACAGTTGAGAGATAGGTACATTATGCAGAACCTTCCCCACCTCTAGAATAGACTCCACTTGAAAATTAAGCAGCATGATGTACTATCTTTCTTCAGATGTGACCTGGATGAGTATCCACTAATTCGCCATAGCCTTGAATGGTCTAACCCTCCTTGAGAAAGGAGATATAGTCTATTCGTGGGTACTAGCAAGACATAAATAATCACGGGATGCACAATACACCACTTCAAAATGTGAATGTTGTTAGGTATCTTGGGCCTCACTTATCAAGAGGAAAACAGTTTTTAGTACTTAAATTATTATGCACTAACCAGGCATGTCTAACGGTCAGCTCCCAGTGTTTTCTGCTGTCCACCTGATGAATCTGGGCATCTTGGGACAATGCAGCAATTGCCTCATGTACACTGACAACCCGCTCCTCCTAACACCCAACACTACAACCTGTGAGAGATGCACTTATATAGCCAAACTGGAAGCCAAGCTCTCTCCAGCCAAGACTGGACTAGACAGTCAAGAGGAGAAGGTAAACACCACACTGCACTCAACACATAGTCCAGCAAAACCTGCACCACTCAAACCCACACATAGTAACACAAAACACACACCTACATTCACAGAGGCTCTCAATAAAAATCTGCCCAAAACAACATACCTCCAAAGCTGAAACGCAAGCAACCACCCCCCCAACACTACCCAAACAACACATAGCCCACAAAATCAGTGTGCCACTCAACCTCAGCCCATAAGGCAAAACAACGTACCCAACACACTAGTCATAGGTGACTCTATAGTCAGGCACACTGACGTCCCTCTCACCAGGCTAAACAAGAAGAAAGTTACTGTTAGCTGCCTGTCGGGTGCCAGGATCCACCATATAATGCACACACTCAGGTCACTCCATAACAAGTACAAATATGACTCTGTCATTGTCCATGTTGGAGTGAATGACCTGAGACGTACCTCCCTGGACTACATGAAATGAGACATGGAGGAGCTCTCTGACCATGTGGCCCAGGCAGGTATGACACTAGCCTTGAGTAGCATCCTGCCATCGCCCAGAATGATACCACAGTACAAGAACAAAATGATTGACTTCAACAATTGGCTAAGCTTATGGTGTCATTCTAAGGGGATCCAGTATCTGTCTACCTGGGATGACATGATCGACAGGCCATGATGCTTTGCCAGAGATGGCCTTCATGTGTCGCCTCTGGGATTACGGATACTGGCTAAGGCTCTTGTCACTCCTATAGTGCCTTTTTAGGCAAGGCTCAAATGTACCACCATAGTAGATACAAACAAGCGAAATCTAAGGGTAATGCTACTCAATGCTATAAGTTTAAACCTCAAAATGCACTCACTCGAGGCACTCCTTAAGACGGAGAACATCAACATCTGTGCAGTGACAGAGACCTGGTTTAAGGCTCCAGAGAGTACCCCTGCATTACCAGGCTACAATTCTTACCACACGTTTCGGCCACCTAACCTGGACCGAAACACTAAAGGAGAAGGTGTGTCCATATTCATAAAGGATATCCACACCTCCAGCCTAGTTGCTCAACATAATACATCCAACATTATTCAAGTAGAATTAACACTGGGCAATACTGAAATTCAGGTTGTAGCTTGTTACAGATCCCCCGCCATGCCCCAGGATGCCCACTTCATGTTTCTTGATATACTGGATAATAGTAAGATACAGCCCAATACCCTAATATTGAGAGATTTCAACTACCCCACCATCAACTGGGAAAACTACTCATGTACTAACTCATTTGCTCAACGTTTTCTGGAATTCATCAATTCCAAAGCCCTGGATCAGCTTGTCCATACCCGCACCAGGGGCAGCAACATCCTGAACCTGGTCATTATCAATATGGGTAACAGATGCTCCATACCAGAGGTCAACTCCTCGGTGGTTAGATCTGACCACAAGCTAATCACCCTAGACATCTATATCCTGCCCCCACCCCCATTAAGGAAACCACCGTAAAAAACTTCTCCAAAGCCAACTTCATGCTTCTTAAGACAGAAGTGGCTAACTTCACGACACCCATACAGATGGAAAATAGAGGCACGACTGCTGAATCATATACAAATGCACTGTATAAGCACATACAAAAGTGCATGGACCGTGCTATCCCCAACAGAACCAAGATGCTATCCTCCAAAAAAAGAAAGCCAATCTGGTGGTCCCCTGCCATAAACAAACTCTACAACATAAGGAAGAAACTGTTGCAAAAAAGAGGAAAATCCCATGATTGCAGGAACTCCCTGATCAGCCTCAGTAAGAAGCCGAGATCCCTCATAAAATCCTCCAAAGCTAATTAAAAAAATAAAATTGCCATGGTTTCTAAAGACAACCATGAAGCATTCTACAGCTATGTCAAGAATCTCAATGGCAACACTCAGATCTGCTCTGAGCTACAGCACAATGGCACTAGATTTACTGAACCAACTGATATTGCCAACATCCTGGCAGACAGGTTCAGTGCAAACTTTACGCCCCCCTCACCCCCAAAGGGCCCATCTCCATACCGGAAAAATGCAAAGTCCCTGTAATCACAGATGCACAAGTAAAGACTGCACTCTCCAAAGCCAAGAGCACAGCATCCATGGGACCAGACAACATCCCAGACTGCGTTCTGCATGAACTACAGAACGAACTGGCACCCCACCTAAGTACCATGTTCAACCACAGCCTCACTTCAGGCTTTATGCCTATGGAATGACACACAGTGATGGTTATCCCACTCCACAAAGGGGGTGCCACCACTGATCCCGGGAACTACTGCCCCATTAACCTGATGAGCCTGGTCTGCAAGGCCATGGAATGCATCATCCTGGAGCTTATAAACAAAAACATAGGTAATCTACAAACTCTGGACCCCACTCAAGTTTGGGTTTGTAAAAGGTAGATCATGCCTCCTAAACCTGATTGACTTCTTTGAAGCAGTCACTAGAGCTGTAGACGAGGGTAAGGTGGTGCACACAGCCTATCTTGACCCCACCAAGGCTTTCGACACCATCTCCCTCACTCTGGTATTATAGATAAACTCACTGGACTAGGCATAAATCCTTATGTCACAAGATGGGTGGCCAACTGTCTGACTGACAGAACCCACACAGTGAAAGTAGCTGACTCCAAATCTGACTTCAGACCAGTGAGAAGCGGAGTACCACATGGTTCAGTCCTGGGTCCTCTCCTGTTTGGTATCTACTTCTCAGAAATCCAGGCTAATACAGCTGGTCTCTGGCTAATGAAGTTCACAGATGACTGCAAACTTGGAGCCATAATAGATTCGCCTAAGGATGTGGACATTCTACAAAGAGAACTCACTGAGACTGATGCTTGGTGTCAAAGTCATGGCCTAAAGCTCAACGCCAAGAAGTGCATTGTCATCCACTGTGGGAAAAACACCGTTCCCATGAACTACCACATAGGCAGTAGCCTACTAAACACTGAAAGTGTAATAAGAGACCTTGGGACACATGTAGACAGTAGCCTCTTCTTTGATAATCACATCACCACGGTAGTCAGGAAATCCTTCTACGTGGCACACCCCATCACAAAGGGATTCTCATCCAGAAAAAGAGAGGTCATCGTTCCTCTCTACTCATCCCTCATCAGACCCATTACAGAGAACGCCCCATTTGGCATATACCTCGCAAGACATCTACAACAACTAGAAACGCCACAGAAATACCTCACTAAGAGGATTACTGGCCTCAAACAGATGCCATATGCAGACCATCTCAAAAAACTCCAGCTCTACTCCGTCGCATATCGCCTACTCAGAGGTGACCTCTGCCTAACACACAAAGCCATGTCTAACCCATATTTGATGGACATGCTACACTTAAAGAAATCCCAATCTCTCCGGGCCACATGCTCCAGGGACGTAAACCTTGTCACCACAATAAACAGAACATGCTGGAGGGATAGATTCCTGTTCCAGAGAATTCCCACGCTCTGGAACAGACTACCCATTAATATCAAGCAAAGCTCCTCATTAGCCCTCTTTAACAGAAATCTTGACAACTGGATGGGAAACAGGAAATTCACCCCGGGGATCACTTCTGTGGCTCTGCATGACAGGGGCACAGGAAAATAATTTTCTTGGGTGGCGAAAGCCAGAGAATCTCTTTTGGCTAGGCTTATATAGGCCATAGGGCCGATAGCCTAGTACTTACTTATGAACAAGACTTGGTTAGTTTGAGTTTCCCATGATTCCTACAGTTTCTGTGAAAACATACACAGACACTTAAACATTCACTGCTAAAGGAATACACTCCTACATGGACTGACCTGTAGAAACCTCTCTGGGACATGACTAAAACTATACATCTCTAACTCTGTAGTTGCTCTAGAAGACTACATTTTCAATAGGAAGGCTAGAGTGGTAGTCAAGGACAATGGTAAACTACAAATGGTGGGATGGAGTTGGCATCTGTTTCTCAAACTGGCTGACTGCCACTGTGGATTCTCTGCATCCCTCAGCCTTGCTTAGTAGGAATATTTTTAACATCCATCTAAGGGTTTCTTTTGGAAAGCAGTTGAAGCTTTGCTGTCTGCACTGCCAACCTAGCTCAGTGTCTCATTTCCCATAGTCCATAATGAAATGAGTATCATCTTATGCTTAACTCTGAAGTTCTAGTAATGGGAGACTTTAATCTCATCTGGAACCAGGACGTGGAGTGTCAAAACCTATTTTTTCCAGGTTGTGGCTCATATTGCAAGGCTAATCTATACCATAGAATGTATACTTGGCTGGGTGGCTATAGAGTTTCCTCAGACCATGTTAGCTGATGGTAAAATGCATGTTCAGCTTTTTAGAGGTTATTCATTCTATCTGTACTTTTAATATCAAGTATTACTGTTCAGCTAAAAACTATCATAACAATGGAAAAGAAAGATTTATCTCATGTTCATACTGGCTTTCCTACAAAATATCAAGCCATTGTCTACTACAACTGAATACTCATCACCATACTCAGTGATATCATGTATAAAAAACCTTCATCTTCCTAGGTGACAATAGGGCTCTAGGGCTATGTAAACAAGGGAGAGGGCAAGGAGGGACTATGAGAGATATTTGCAATCAATTGCTCCTAAGACAAACATGACTTTTAGGAATGACTACATGGATAATATAAGAAAAAGAAGCAGGATATAATAGGATTGGAGGAGTCTAATTAGACAAAACTTAGGGCACAATAGGCTGGTATTAAGGTTATAATGGGAAGACAGACTACAAAACTCAAACACCTTTTTGTTGCCCATATAGATCAGTCCATCACAAAAAAGTTCAGTCAACATTTCTTTGGACTAATATGTTAGGCTGTGCAGAATCCTCCCTTAAGGCAAAACTACTCACTGTTGTTACCTGAACTGCTTTCTAGTCACCACACTGGCAGCCTAAAGTTTGTCTTTAAGCTGCCATCTGTAATACGAGAAGCTTTCTTTCACTGGCCAATCTACCATCTAAATTCATACAGATGGTGACTTATATTACAAATATCATTAACTGGCTCATTAGTTGTAGTATTAAGAACTGCACCACAGTTACTGGATTATGTGGCTGTTGTTCCTGTCTACAATGGTGGTGCCATTAAACGCTGACACATTTAGACCTACAGTTCTTCCAAGTTCCATAGTAAAGACATTAGACAAGATTGTTTAATTCCAGTTCATTTCCAGTCCACTCAATTACTATTTTCTGTCAAAAATGCAACATGGATTTTAGACTAACTGTGGTGTAGATGTTGACCTGTGTAAAATAATAAATTATAACGTAATTGCTTTTAACAAAGGGAACTTTTCTGGGGCCATTTTATTCAATCACGTAAAGACCTTTACACAGCTGGACATTCCCTTCTGTTGGACAGAGGTCTAATGGTGTTTTCTCCAGAGGTCAGGTGCTGTATCAGATCTCTCACCAGTTGTATCAAATTTATCTTATGGTTTTGCTACAACAGGACCTCAGCTTTTACAGATGGGAGCTGCTCCTGAACTGTTTCTTTGTTCTCACAATTTATAAGTTCTGTGTTGCTGTTTTTAAAGCCATTCACTTTCAGAATGGTGATTACTCTGCACTGGCAAATGTTACCTCTTGAGTACAAAAAGCCCCACTTGATCATCAGGTGCCCCTGTATTCTCTTTAAAAGTGTTTATTTGACAGTGGCTTATTTCTGAGTACTTCCAAACCCGACGCTAAAGCCACCTTTTTAGGTTCCTCCCTGAAGATTGACCTTCATAGGTTCACAAAAGGTTACTAGGCTGATGGCCATAGAGCCCTTACAAGCCTAGCCATATTTATCCCGAGTTGCCCCAATTGCTGGTGGTTAGGTGAGTGAAGTTCACAGAGGTAAGGGTCTGTGGTAGTTAATACTGACTTTCTCTGTCCATTAGGGACATGGGCACCACTACAGGAGTGAATTTATGGTCACTCAACCATTGATCTAGGTTGCATTTGAAGAGGATCAGGGAGGGGCTCTGTTTCACATGAATCGAAAGCTTGTTCTAGAGAAGTGTCAGTTTCTAGGAGATGAATATATCTTTCTAGCATGACCTGTTCATGTCAAAGGCTTGGTTAAGATCCCTGGAACGAGTGACCCTCATGCAGTTTGATATATGAATATGTAGCATTTTCATCAGGGCCGGGTCAGAGACTGCCCTGGTAGCCAGGCATAGGTCAATCCTTAACAATCTATAGGAGACAGAATACAGTGACAGGGCTTTCAGTATTTCCATGTAAGACTTGTTTTGTGTACCCTGTAATTTCCTGGTGAGAAACCTCTGTGGCGTCTCCAGTTATTGCAGGTGTCTGGTGAGGTACATGCAAAAGGGAGCATTGTACTCAATTACTGGTCTGATGAGGGCTGAGAATAATGGAATTATAACATCCTTAGATCTAGATGTGATGCCTTTATTTATAAGATGTGCCACATAGAAGGATTTTCTTACTACTGTGGATATGTGATGGTCAAAGTTCAGATTGCTTTCAACCTGAGTACCCAGATCATGTACTGCTGGGCATACTCTTATGCGGGTGCTGTCTATAATATAATTAGCAGGGATGTCAGCTTTCCCAAAGGGAATAATAATGGATTTTTTTGCATTTAGCTTTAATCCGTGGCTTTGGCACCAGTCATTTGTCTGCATTACCCCTGCCTGCAGTATATTAACACAGGATCATAGTAGATTACTAGGCTATCGACCAGGAGGTCATTTTAAGCTTAGCCATTTCAACCCAATGTAATACCATTGAAGTACTAGTCAATACCCAAGATTACATTTAGTGATGACTGCCCATGTCCAGGAGGGTTGTGGTCGCTATCCCTGGTAAGAATTTATGGTGCCCCATCCATTCATCCAGGTTCCTCTTGAACCATGTCATAGAGGTGCTCTGTTTCACATGAATTGGTAGTCTGTTCCAAAGATGTGGCAGCCGCTGTTATATAAATCTGTACCTCCAGCATGCCCTATTTAAGTCGCAGGCCATATTTAAGTCTCTGTAACGTGTAGCCCTAGACCCATTTGATTTATGGATATGCAGTAAGTTCGTTGGGTTTGGGTCTAGGATTGCTCTGTAGGCCAGACATAAGTCTTCCCTAAGAAGTCTATATGATGTGAATTATAGTGACAGGGATTTTGGTCAGTCCGTGTAAGACCCTTGATCTTCTTTGTAAGAAACCTCTGAGGTCTCTCTAATTGCTGTAGGTGCTTAGTATGGTACATCATGGGGGGAACACAATGATTACTCCCAATTTGTAATTGTGAGCAAACTTGGTCAGCCACTGGCTTTTCTCCTTTCAAATTCCTCTATGAACAGCACGTGTACTATAACTGTTAACAAAGTTAAATATCTAGGACTTGTCTTTACCCACATTTTCTTATTTATATCTTCATTTTTAAATCCATCACTCATTCAAACTAAAGAAATATTTAGTGAAGGGTCAAATGGTAAAGTTAGCAAGGATTCTTTTGGAAGACGAGGTATTTATAAAAGAGCTAGACATTTTCATGGATCTGTTTACACAAGTGGAATACCTCAGGAAATGCTTTAGATATATGAAATAAAATTCTAGAAGGCAGAAGAAGAATAAAATTTAAGGCAATGCTTGATTAAGGTCTTAATGTTAACATTAGTTCAACAATAGGCAATGGTACGTTTGATGGAACAATGATATTAAAATATAGAACTGATTTTAGTGATATTAAGAATCTTATGAAACACAACTTGAAAAATTTTCACTGTTTCAAGGAAGTGTTTGAAATTTTAGGCGAAGGCCCTGAGTTTATGTATATAAGGCATACTTCTGAACTGTCCCTGATTTTCAGGGACATCCCCAATTTTGATTCAAATTTTATCTCTGTCCATCTTAATCCCTCCTAAAACTGGAGACTTTTGAAGAAATTGTGGTGAAGTTCACTTAATAATAATTAGAGTTATAGACTTCTTTTACTTTAGGAGATACACATTAATTTGCTTTCTCTTATTCTTTCAATGTCTCAAGTTAATAGTACTACTATTTTAAAAGAGTCCCTGATTGTCACTGATTATGTCTGGATTTGTCCATGATTATCTTGAAATTTGTCAATGATTTGTTAAGAGATATGCAAGGTATATTAATCTAAAATAGAAGTTAGAAGCAGGATGCAATAGGTATCAGTCCAATAGAAAGGGTAAGGGTATCATTAAATGTAGGACTTGCATGCAGTGTGCTAGTGTTTGTAAAGGAACTGAACTGAGATTGAATACTGTAGATTACCAGTGGACATTTAGGCAAACATACTGTTGCAACTCAAAAGGGGTGGTGTATGTAGGCTTTTGTGACTTTTGCCATTATTTCTACATAGGCAAACCAAATGAACCCTGTGTAGAAGAATCTATAAACATAATTAAGACATTTTAAAGAAAAATAACAAAAATGCAGTTTATAAGTATACTTTGCTCTGTCCACATCACTAAAGGATTTTATTTGTTGTTCTAGTAGAAATAGCACTGAGCCCACAATGAGATCCTTGGGAGGTTCACATCCAAGTTGCTTCATATCTGCTACAGGGTTTAGAGCTTCGACCATATCTCATAACATAACAATTGGGACCAAATTTAGCAACAGGGACAGGCTGTGGTGCACCACTTGTATCAGGAATGTCTCAATTCATCACAGGAATGGGAACTTCCTCTGGAATTGGAACACCAGATAGGTCACTCTGAGATAAAGAGTTTTTCTCACAGGCTATCTGCTGTGGTATAGGCTCAGACATTGGTCTCAAATGTTTCTGATTCCACCTGAAGATTGCTCCTTCTGATTCTATCATGTATGATCTCAGCTCTGGACCAATACTCTTCACAACACCAATCCGATGATAACCTCTGAACATTTGCATCCTTACTTCGTCCCCTTGTAATGGATTGAGCGGTTTACTGGTCTTATGATAGGACTTCTGGGATGGGTGCTTTATCAACAAATTGGCTTTCACTGATCTGTTGTTCTTGACACATGGAACCAGCAACTGACTACTGATTGGTAATGTAGTTGTTTTTCTCGACAGACATCTCTGAGAAAGTGAACCAAAATGTTTATCACGAGGAACATTTCTGAGATTCAAGAGATTCAGGAAAACTATCCTATTATCTCATTTTAAACTTCTCAAGTAACTTCTTCGCACTTTGAACTGCAAGTTCTGCCAAACCATTTGACTGTGGGTACTCTGGACTACTTGTGACATGAGTTCAGTCCCATTCTTCAGCAAATCTTTTGAACTGTTGGCTTGTAAACTGCATGCCACTGTCAGAAATAACTTTGTGTGGACTACCATGGACTGCAAAATGATGCTACATCTTCATAATGACTGTACTGGATGCTAGGTTAGGAAGTAAATCAATCTCAAACCAATTGGTGTAAGAGTCTACTAACACAAAATAATGCTAACCATTCCGCTTGAAGATGTCTGTGACTACTGTTGACCAAGGTAGTTCCAGAATGTGGTTAAACTGAAGCAGTTCCTTTTGTGGATGCCGCTTTGTACTATTACACACTGAACAAGATAAAAGTGCTCTCTCGATGTCTTGTAATGTAGAAGGCCAAAATACTAGTCCTCTCACTCTTCTTTTGGTGGATTCTGTTCCTGGGTGACCACAATGCAAAACAGTAATGTACTCTAGTTGCAAGAACTTTGGAACAATTACTTTTGGACCTTTCATAATGATACCTTTGTCAGCCAAAATTTCATCTCTGTATGGAAAATAAGGTTGCACTTCTTGAAGTAAACTAGATTGCTTTGACAGCCCTCCTTGAATGATAAAGTGGTTGAGCCTCTGGAAAACTGGATCTGTAGCTGTGCGATCTCTCAACTTATCAAAACGTGTGGAAGAAATATTTCTCATTTCCATGACTTCAGAATCAAGGTTCTCATTCTTGTTGCTGTTCTGTGGTGTTTCTGGGTGATTTTGATAATTTATCAGCAAGGTAAAGAAGTTTGACTTTCTTGTAGACAAGAGTGAAATTGTACTTTTGCAATTTCAGCATCATGTGTTGCAATCTGGCTGGAGATGAATGTGCTGATTTTCTCAAGATATTGACTAATAGTTGGTGGTCTGTTTCAATCTGGACAGGTCTACCATAAACATAATCATGGCATTTTGAACATGGAAACACAACTGCCAAAAGCTCTTTCCCAATCTGGGCATACTGCATCTCAGTTTGGGTAAGTGTTCACGATGCATAGACAACTGGTTGATCCTGCTGTAGAATGACTGCACCAAGACCAAATTACGAAGTATCACAGGAAAGTGTAACTGGTTTGTGACCATCATAGTATCGGAATGTTGGTGGACTAGCAATTCTCTGTTTTAGGACATCAAATGCTCTTTTTTGTTGCTCTAACTAAGACCAGGATACATCTTTACATGTCAGCTCTCTAAGTGATGCTGAAAGTAGGCTCAAGTCTGTAATAAACTTGCCTAGGGGGCTGACCATGCCAAGAAAACATTGCAGGGCTTAAAAATTATCTGGAGCTGGCATCTTGAGAATGACTTTTTGCTTTGAAGAAAGACATATTTCTGCCTATCCTGATCACTTTTTTAAATTTGTGGTGATTGATTTCTTGGAAGCAGACCCAAGGGGCTTTTAAACTGATGAATATCTTCTCAAGAAAGAGCTCATATGGATTCTTGTGTGTAATGCCCTTACCCCCCCCTCCGCTGGTTTGAATGAATGTTGTTCTATTGCACCTATATTAAAGCTAAAAAGTCTTGAGGGCTGATTGTTATATCACTCGTACATTTGTCACTTTAACACTGACTTTTTTACCATTTTTGTTTTCAACATTATTTTTATTTTTTAATTATTGTTATACTTATGTTCATTTTTATGCAGTTTAACTTGATATTCACAATTCTTGTTGAGTCTTATAATCAATGCGTTTACTAAACTAAAGTTGAGTCATGTGAATGTTTGATCACATGTTGATCACATGATGAATTAGGATTATTTAAAGTTGGAGATAACCATGTCAAGCAGTTCTGAAGAAGTCTTTGCTAAAGACAAAAGTGCTTGACTGCATTTGGTTTGTTTTTGCTGTCAATAAATTGGATTTATGGTTTGGACTTTGGTTTGTGTGGTTCCTGTGCCTCTACCTTCACTACTTGTGGTTCTTGTTTTTTTTTTTTTCGTTTGGACTCATTTCTGGTTTCTGTAGAGGTTCTGGGTCTCCCACAAATGACCTGGTCTCACAAATTCAAGTTGGAATAGACAATTTGGCCTCTCTTCTGGAGAAAATCAGTCAGAAACTTCATGGTAGCAGTGGTTCCCCTGAAGGAATTTCTTCTCAGCTAACTCAATGTTATGGGGCTATTTCTACCTGGTCTAACCAGCTTAGAGCAGGAGAGAACATAAGGGAACCATACAACTGACAATTTATTGATTTTGATACTTGGAAAAGTGATATTTTTGACTTTTCTTCAACCACAACGATATCTAATAATGTGGACCCTAACCATGAAATTATTGGGCAGTGTACCTTCGTAGAACAACTTAAGTTATTTGAAGAAAAATTGCTAGCCTTTAAGAAAGTTCAACTAGACAATGTGTATTTATATGAGAATTTAAAGAGGGATCTTATTCCCAAGGGTCTGTGTTTGTGGCGGTAACCTAATGGGGTGGATCTAAATTCTGATTTTCAGAAAGCCCTTCTCAATATTTTTAATAAGGCAGGCATGGATATCATTCACCTCATAATACATGAAAATGAGGTGAAGTTGGATAAACTTTCTCTTGATCTCGACATCATTAATGGTAGTTTTACACCTGATGCCTTATTTGAGTATTATTCCACAAATTACAATTTATTCAAGAAGAGATGACATCTGTTGTGCCATTCAAAACAGGAAAAACAGAAATCTATAAAGGGATTCTGAAGCATTTGCAAAAAGAACAGCATACCCCCCCCCAGTGTCTCAGTACAAAACCAGCCAATCACGACAGTGTATTTGGATGATGGACAGGACATTATAAATTCAGCTGAAGATGACATTGTGGTTCAACAGGAAGTAGTTTTAGACACAGGCATTCTGAAAGACTGAAACATAAAGAAGGAAGGCACAATGGAGATTTGCACAAGAATTCAATTCTGGGGATAGAAATTCCAACTTTGAGCATTTAGGAGCTTGCCCAAAAAGCTGCTGGGACTTACTATAGACATAAAAATAAAAATAGCAAAAAGAATCCGTGGTCAAAAAACTTCAAGAGGAAGAAAGACACCATTAAGAGAGGAGCGTTTATCAAAGCAGGTAAGTAAACCAGGACTTGTAGAACAGATTTATTGCCTCAGTGACATTGATTTTTATTCCACCATGTTTTTTTTTTTTTGATGAACAAACCTTTGTAAATCATTGAGCGTTTTTTGCTTGCAAAATGACCAGTAACAATGAGTCAGTGTGGAATCTGAATGCTTGCAGCCAAGAAATTCCTGGTTTTGGGAATAACTGTGATATAAAGCATGTTGATTGCCCTATTTTGAATGAGACATCCCCAAGTCTTATGTTTCGTTGATAATAGTGCTGATTACACTGAAATTTGCCTTATAGAAAATGCTAATGACAATATTGTAAATAACTTGGAATGTTTTTTTACACACAATTTTTTTGAATGGCGACTATCAAAGATTTTTTTGATTCAGCAGATACTAATCCAGCGAACATGGGATTTGAAAGTATGCACTGATCTAAACAGTATGATTGGTTTTGATTGCTTTAAAAACTAACAGTAACGATTTTACTGATGTAAATAATTGTTCTGATAGGATAATATCAGATGTGCACAATGATTCACAACAAATGGTTACTTCTTCATGTTTGGTAGACTCTATATGGAATGATTCAGTTATATCATTTTTTTAACACGTAAGTTACCAGTGTTAAGTGTAATACCTTCAGTCATCCTGGTGAGTCAGAGAATTCTGGAACTGACATTAACTGTCCCATTATTAAATGCACCCCAAATCATGAAAAACAACTGTACTATGTATGCTGTTATAACTGACAGTGGGGGTAGTGTATTAGAGGGGTTGGAAGATATTACTACACACGACGTTTTAGATAGATTTGATAATACTTGTACTTTTAATGACAAAAGAGCCAGCATTGAAGGGGCTGGAACTGAGTCTCCTTATAATCAACCTATTCTCTCTTCTTCCTTTTTTACCCCTACACCAACACAGATGGAGGGAACCCTAATGGTGTACTCATACCATTTAGTTATTCACCTACCACTGCTGGTGAATCATGGTTTTTGGTAGTAGGGGATACAAATAGCAGTATGGTGGAAGATGACATAGGACCTAGTTGCATTCAAAATTCTAGTAAAGATTTTACAGTGTATAATTTTTCCAATGTCAACATCTCAACAGAGAATGCTGATGTTCTGAGTAAGGATTTGAGTTTTGTACCAGCCAGAAAACACTCATAAATTTAAAATTATTTACTCGTAAATTAAGTTTAGCCATTTGGTTTAAGTCGTCAGGTATTAACACTAGGGCTTACTTGAATACAGGTCTCAAGAAATCTAGCCTTGAATAATGGGCTAGTACTGTTCAAAAAACTTTGTGAAAGGGAAATTCGAAAACTTTACAGCCCCAAAACTCTAATGCAAATTATAAAGTTAACCTTTCAGAGAATGAAGCAAAATGTTTTAATGATCTTTGTAACAACAAAACAATCAGAATAATGAAACCTGATAAAGGAGAGGGCACTGTCATCATGGATGTTGAGGATTATAACAATAAGATTCTCAAGCTGCTTTTTACTGATAGGTACACACAGGTATCAAAAAATGAATTTAATATTGCTTATTCTAAAATTGATGGTTGTTTATACGACATGGTCATGCAGGGACAAATTGAAAAAAGTGCCTATGAATACCTATCCAATGAACACCCGGTGGTGGCAGGTATATTCGGTATACCAAAAATTCATAAAGACATCCGAAACCCACCACTGAGACCAATTGTTTATGCAGGCAGGAGCAAAACTTTTACACAGCTAAATATGTGGATAATTTACTTCAGCCATCCACCAGTTGCATTACCTTTATCTGTAAAGATTCATGGGATTTTTAATCTAGATTAGCAAATTTATAATTCGTACCGGATTGTATACTTGTCACAATAGATGTACAAGATCTTTATTTGGTCATTCCACATAAGGAGGGACTTGACTGGGTGGAAAGTATGCTCTTTGATATCAGGCTACTGAACAACACCAACACGGCTAGCACACTCACAGAATTAGTCCTGAGTAACAACTTTTTGTATTTTGAACGACAACTATTCAAATGAGTGGAGTTGCAATGGTTGCCTCATGTGTCCCGAGCTTTGCCAACCTATTCATGGCATATTGGGAGAAGCAATTTCTGTTCAATAGTACATCTGCTGACAGTTGGTCATTTTATATTAGATACCTGGATGACATCTTTATCACTGGGACAGATTCTTTTAATGAAATTGAATGACTTTTTAATGTACATCAACAATAGCACCCCCTTTCTTAAATTTACCCACAACTCTGACAAGGACAAGATGACATTTCTTGATGTCCTGGTTTCAAAAGATTATTCAAAGAGTTGCTTTAGCTCCAACATTTTTTTAAGAAAACTTTTTCCAATTCTTATCTTCACTATAACAGTTGGCATCCCAAATTTCAAAAAAGAGCAGTTGTCAAGGGACAACTGGTCTGACTCGCTCGGATGATATCTGATGATGCAGTATTTTTGGTGGAGATTGAAAAACTTTTGGATATGTCTATCCACAGAGGTTATCCACCAGACCTCTTGGTACCCATCAAAGATGAAGTATGTGACAAAAGGAGTAAGGGTCTGTACTGTCCCGTTACCAATCTTTGATAACTCATGTCATTCCTTATCTTCAGTAGGGCCAATGACCTCTGGTGATCATAATTCAGATAGGTTGTACGAACAAGCCTTGATTGTTACTTTTTCTTTAAAACTTACCACATTGTTGATGTGGCTAATCAATTTTGGCCTACTGTTACTTCCATCAATGATGGTAATGTACTGTTTGGTTCCAAACCTAAGATAGTATTTAAGAAAGACAAATGTTTTAAAAGTTTACTGGAAAGGAATTCGGGCAAATTTAGTACCAATAAACCAAAAGGTATGTATAAATGTAACCACTGTAACTACTGTCAACACATTCTCTGTTGTGAGTCTTTTTTTATCAAATACAAGAAATTTGAGGTGAAAAAATATTTTAATTGTTCATCCAGCGGAGTGGTTTCTAGTGCACTTTGCCAACAGTGTAAAGCATTTTACATTGGCAAGACCGGTTGAGCTTTGAAAGAGAGAATATATGAACATCTCAACGAAATCAAGAAAGGGAAGACATCTAATGCACTGTATAGACATATTTCTGCCTATCCTGGTCACCTTTTTAAATTTGTGGTAATTAATTTCTTGGAACCAGACCCAAGGGGCTTTTACACTGATGAACATCTTCTCAAGACAGAGGTCATATGGATTCTTGTGCGTGATGCCCTTACCCCCCGGTTTGAATGAATGTTGTTCTATTACACCTACATTAAAACCTAAAAAGTCTTGAGGGCTGATTATATCATGTTACTCATACATTTGTCACTGTAACACTGACATTTTTACCATTTTTGTTTTCAACATTATTTTTATTTTTTAATTCTTATTGTTATACTTATGTTCAATTTTAGGCAATTTAACTTGATAGTCACAACAATTCTTGTTGAAGTCTTATAATCAATGTGTTTACTAAACTTAAGTTGAGTCATGTGAATGTTTGATCACATGATGCATTAGGATTATTTAAGGTTGGAGATAACCATGTCAAGCAGTTCTGAAGTAGTCTTTGCTAAAGACGAAAGCGCTTGACTGCATTTGGTTTGTTTTTGCTGTCAATAAATTGGATTTGTGGTTTGGACTTTGGTTTGCGTGGTTCCTGTGCCTCTACCTTCACTACTTGTGGTTCTTGTTTTTTTCTTTTGAACTTTTCTGAGGTTTCTGTCGTGTTCAGCTTCATGACAACCTCCTACTAGTATGTTGTCTACTATGACAGCACAAGCCTACCCCAAATAAATTTGCTCCATTGCATGTTGAAAGACTTCACTTGCAGAATTTATCCCAAATAGCATTCTCAAAAATATGTACCTGCCAAATGGAGTTCTGGAAATAGTGAGCAATGACGATTTTTGGACAAGCAAAATTTGCCAAAATTAAGACAGAAAAATTAGTGGCATTTGGCATCAAGGCTGTGACTTCTTCGACTGTGTGCACTGGATGATGTGGTCTTTTTAGCGTTTGTTCAAATCTTGTGGGTCAGTATATATTCTGATGTCATCTGAGCTTTTCTTATAAGCTACCACCATGGAAGATACCCATTCAGTTGGAGTTTCAACTGGACAAATCATGCCTTGTTGTACCACTTTATCTAACTTGGCTTTGACTCTGTCCTGCATGGCTACTGGAACTTTATGTGCTGGCCTGACAACTGGACTGACCTCTGGGTCTAAATTCATGCAGTACTCAACTGGAAGTTTGCCTAGTTTGTCTTGGAAAAGATCAGTATATGTAGAAAAATATGTGCTGGGCAAAATTAGAGTAGTGGTCTTTTAAGCTAACTTGGTGGACTTCCTTGTTAAATGAAAGTAGTCCAATTTTCAAACTGTCTCTGAGTCCTAATAATGACTGGACATGCCTCTTGACTATGTAAAAAAACAAGTTGTAACTTCTTCCAGCAGAGTAGCATGAAAGCACAACTGAGCTATCAGTTTGAATTTCTTCACCTCCATAAGCAACAAGTTTTGCACACCTTGCCAAGTCAAGCCTTTCACTATGACACACTCTAGCAAATGTTTCTACAGACATAACATTGCACTTGGAACCAGTATCAACTTTGAGCTCTATGGGTTTGCCATTTGTCTGAACAGTATAAAATACTTCATTCTTTGCCCTTAAATCTAGTGCATTGACCATTTCACGAAGCACTGACACACTACCAACATAAAGAGTTTAGTTGCCACTGTCTAACTGATAAAATCGCTTCTTAAAATGTTTCCTTTTACTAAAAGAATGTGGGTCTTTTGATTTACAAAACCTTTTGAAATGATTCCATTTATTGCATTTGTGGCATTGTTGACCAAAAACTAAACACTTTTCCCTTTTAGATTCATGACTTCCACTACAATTACGACAGTTGGCAATGAAGCTAGACTGGGGCTCATGCTTTGAGTTTGCTGGCTCACTCTTATGCTTCAGTAAGACTGTGCAACTGTCAGAAGAAAAATTAAAACGAGTCACATCTGCTTCAGGTGATGAAAAAGTTCTTTATTAGCAGCTAACCAGATTACACAGAATGTTGGCCAAGATGATCACCTCTGGTCAACTTGTTTACTGACATCAACTTTTATACTGCAAGCAAAACAACTTTTTGTTACATTTCTGACCATTGACAGTTGGCTATGAAAAACATATAGGATAAACATGTTTATCACAAATCACCTCAAACCAACAGTTAGTACAGAATGTTCAAGAAGTACAGAATGTTCAGTTCAACAATGGTAGCTCAAAGTTTCCAGGACACACAGCCTGCTTCAGTAAATTAACTCTTACTCGGCCGTGCGTCCTTATCCCAGGCTTCACTAAGCTATGACCAAATCTCTTTATTCTGAAAAGCAGAAAACAGATATTATTCAGGTTTATAAGCAATGCTGCATTTTGTTCACAGATGAGGCCCATCTTTGATAGGCATATCCCAACAAATAACATGTTCACTTTGCAAGAAGAGGAAAAAGACAAATAACAGTATGTTTTAAAACTTTTTCTCTTAACATTTCCCCCCTGAAAACACTTTTATTTGTCTTTTTATTTCAACAATATATGGTAAAAACTAAGTTTTTCTTTGCATACATTACTTCATTGGCAAGACAAAATTTTTAAACTTCAAAAACATTTGCAAAGAGTCACACTTCAATGTATTCACTTTCACCAGTCTGTTGCAATTGCTGGTACATCGTCTCCGTAACAGCAGTATCAACCAGTCTTTGTAGAAGACCTCTGATACAGGGTATACAACAGCAACCACATACCACCACGACAGCCACAGCAACTCCAACGGACACCAGGAAACTGCTGATGAGATGACTCCATTTTCCAAACCACGCTTGTAGAAAGTCTGTAAAGGGATTATTTACCCCAGAGTTCTCTGCCAATTCTTCGGATAACATCTCCAAACCTTTCAAAGCTCAACTGATACTTCCATCAGGCGCAGTGTTGTTTGGAATATATGTACAACAGAAAGTCCCAAACATCCTGCAAACTCCTCCTTCCTTGGCCAGGAGCATATCCAACACAATTCAATTCTGCCATGCCACCTGCAAAGTGGCCTCCAGTTTTTCAGCAATTCCTTTCAATGCATCTTTGGTACAGTTCACAAAACGCTGCTGGTTACAGTAAATGTAGTTGATCCAGTCCACATTCTTATTAGGCTGAATCCAGACAAAGATGGATGTAAAACCAGCTGCTATTTGGTTTATTGCTTTGTATTCATCAGGTATGCCTCTTGGTACGCCAGTGCTATCGATGTAGACACCGTTATCGAAGGATTACTTCGGTGCCTCTCTTTTTCTCCTACTCAACCACTTCAGCTTTATTTCAGGTTCTCTTACAAAATTGCTTGCTGGAACTGGGAAAATGTAGAATGGCAGAATTAACTTTACAAGTGCACAAGTTCCCTTCCAGGGAATCGTAAGCCTTGATCTGAGTTTGTTGTCTCCACATAACCACCATACGTCTGCTAAACTATGAGTTTGGTTCTCCAGAAATGGATTCTCATTGCCATTCACAGTAACATTGCAATAGTTCTGTCCCATATTGCCATAATTTTTCCCTGTGCCATCTCTGGAAATGCACATATATGAACCTGGATAGGAAATCGCTGCAGGCAGTTTCTCAACTTTGCTTATGACTGGAAAACACTGAGTTTCATTTTTGCATTTATCTTCAGTTTTGTTGAAGAATAATTTCAACAGACATGTTAGGTTACCTTCATCTTGCATCAATGGGACTGTTGCTAGTTGTTGTTTACCTTCAGCACAAGAAATACAGTTTTCACGATGTGCTTCTCGGGTACTATATCTAACCCAAGATAACCATTCATTATGGTGTATGAATCCCGTCTCGAGTAACAATTGTTCTTCTTCTGTGAAGGCAAAATCTGCTTTACTTGCAGCATTCTTAAGGCTTTGTACTTTAAGTTGGAGGGTCCACAAAGGATCAGTTCTAGTTGGAAGGGACACTCCGATTCCATAAACTCCTGAATCACTTTCTTGTGGTGACACAATGGTTATAGTAACTGCTCCAGTACCTTGGAAATGTGCAATTTTTATTCTTTGTTGCCTGCTTTTATCTTTCTCTGGTATCACTGCACCACTTGTTTCCCATCCATTCACATCTGCTGACCACCAAACATTTGACTAGGACGTACAGTCTCTATTGCACAAGTATTTTGCACGAGTCAAGAAGTTATTTTTGTTCCATTTAGAACAGTCCAAAATTCCTTCACAAAGTTTCACTTTAAACACAGTAGTAACACCTGTTTGCGCTTGCAGCACCACCATTCCTTTTTCTCTTGCAGCTGTTCCTTCTCGTATGGACATATTTACTTTCGCCACCAAAATCATCATCATGTGACAGTACCAGTTGAACATGGCCATCTTCCCTAAGGACTACCTTGCGCCATTGGTTTCTTCACTGGGTTTGAGATGAACTAACCCCTATTGGGCTGATCCCACTTTGTAGCCAGACTTTGCGCTCAGAGGTCCGGTGGAGTTTGACCAATATCAATGGTAGAAGGAAGAGCCTTGAGTTTTTTACAGTGGGTGATATGAATCCACGAAGTCCTCTCAGCGATGTTTACAACCGTAGGTGTCGAGATTAGTACTTGGTATGGGCCTTCCCACCTGGGGGATGACCAATTCTTTCTCTTCACAATTCGGATCCACACCCAGTCCCCAGGTGCCACGCTTAACAAGGTTTCATTTCTAGAATCTGCAAAGGACTCATTGGTTACAAGAGATTTGACATTTAGCAGCTTCTTCATATAATCCGCTAGATCCTCACCCCCCTCACGTTCCGCTGGCAACAATCCTTGCCACTGCGAGACGTAATATGGTCTCCCAAACAAAAGTTCAAATGGTGTAAGTCCTTTGTAGGAAGGTGAGATTCGCATATACAGGAGTGCCAAAGGAAGGCACGCAGTCCATGATCTATGTGTTTCTGCCATCAGTTTGCGGAGCTTACTCTTCAAGGCACCGTTGTGTCTTTCCACCAGTCCAGCTGATTGGGGATGGTAAGCACAATGATATTTAAGATCAATTTGAAACTTGACCCAACTTCTGAACAATCTGGTTAACAAAATGAGACCCATTATCACTGTAAATGCGTCTTGGTAAACCAAATCGGGGAATTATTTCTGTAGTCAAAAGCTTTGCTACTGTTTGTGCATTCGGGTGCTTTACTGGAAAAGCTTCTACCCATTTAGAAAAAGCATCAATAATGACTAAACAGAACCGTTTTCCCTCTAAGGGTGTCAATTCAATAAAGTCCATACAGAGTGTGTGGAATGGATATGGAGGGGTGGGGAATGCCTGCTGAGACTTTTTAACTTCCCCCTGAGCATGATACTTTGCACATAATAAACAAGATAAACAGAATTGCTTTGCATATGTTGAAAACCCCTTACACCAAAACACCTTAGACACTATTTGAATCATCGTCTGTACTCCTACATGGGCAGGTCCATGGCTAACCAATGCTGCATACCTAAAAAGGTTTGAGGGTAATACCATTTTGCCATATGATGCCCTATACAACCCATCCTGTTGAGTGATACCATATTTTACCCAACGACATTTTTCCTTCTGTGTTGTCAATGTTTGCATTACTTTTAGTGTCTCTAGGGCTAAGAGGTGTCCGGGCTCTAAATCATTGTCATGTAAAAGAAAATCATTTTCTTGAGCTGCCTTTTTTGCAGCCATATCAGCAAGGGCATTTCCCCTGGAGACAGGATCTTTTCTGTTGGTATGTGCGGAACATTTACATATCGCTATCTGAAGGGGTAGTTGCACTGCATCTAACAACTGTAAAATTAAATCTCTGTGATTTATTGGTTTGCCTGTCGCAGTAACCATTCCCCTATTCTTCCATTGTTGAGCGAAAACATGTACAGTGGAGAAAGCATATTGACTATCTGTATAAATTGTCACTTTTTTACCCTCCCCTAAGGTACAAGCTGAAGTCAAAGCCACCAACTCAGCTGCTTGTGCAGAATAAATGTTTGACAATCTTTTTGCCTCTAAAACTTCAGTTTCTGTGATGACTGCATATCCTACTAGTATTTTTCTTACAGTGTCTTTCTTTGCTGATCCGTCTACAAACAAAACGAGATCAGAATCTATCAACGGAATATCCGTTAAATCTGGTCGGGGAAGCACTTTGTCATGAATGCTCTCTAAACAAACGTGTGGAGTACCTTCCTCTGGAGTCGGCAAAAGTGTCACCGGATTAAGAGTAGTACATCTTTCTATGGTCATATGAGGCTGTGTCAGCAGAACTGTCATACATGACAAATGTCGACTAGGAGATAAAAAGGTTATCTTATCTTGCAAAAGTATAGTAGCTACTGAATGTGGAACCCGCAATTGTAGTGGGTGAAACAAAACTAATGATGCTGAGGCTTGTACTGCCATGGCGGCTGCCACTACAGCTTGAACACAATGCGGCAATGCCCTTGCAACAGGATCTAATCTGGAGGAGTAGAAAGCTATCGGTCTATGTTTATCCCCATGTACTTGTACCAGAACCGAAGTCATATATCCTCCCTTACAATCAACCATTTGTATAAACGGCTAGAATAGTTCGGAAAACCCAAAACAGAGGATCCTGCTATCAATTGCTTAATTCTATTAAATGCCTGTATTGCCGTATTTGTCCACTGTATATTTTTCTTAGCTGCCACGGGAGTATCATAGATTAGTGCGGTCAATGGCCCTACTTCCTCAGCATAGTTAGGGATCCAACTTCTACAAAAATTAGTCACACCTAAAAAGGACATCATCTCCTGTTTAGTTGTGGGCATAGGTGCCTCAAGAACTGTTTGTTTTCTTTTGTTCTCCAATTGTCTACCTGCCTGCGAAATTAAATAACCCAAGTACTTTACTTGTGCTTTCCACAATTGTAATTTTTCTTTATTTACCTTATGTCCTTGCTCAGCTAAAAAACTAAGAAGGGCAAGGGTATCCCTTTTACAACTTTCCTGCGTGGGTGAGACCAACAAAATAACATCTACATACAACAGAACCTGGCTTCCCTCTGGGGGAACAAACTGAGCTAAATTCACAGCCATTTCTTGTGCGAATGTTGTCGGACTCTCACAATAACCCTGTGGCAATCTGGTGTAGGTGTATCTTTTACCTTGATAAGTGAATGCAAACCAAAATCTACTCTCCTTATGTAGTGGTATGGAGAAAAAGGCATTGCTTATATCTATAACAGAAAAATATCTGTGCTGAGGTAGTAAATCATTAAGTAATGTATAGAGGTCAGGGACCAACAGTGCTCTTGGGATCACAGCCAAATTAACTGCTTGTAAATCCTGAACCAACCTCCATGACCCATCCGGTTTCTTTACAGGAAACAACGGAGTATTGCAGGGTGAATCTGGGCATTCAACAAGAATTCCTACCTGTTTTAGCTGCTCAATAACTGGCTTAATTCCTTCCTCTGCTTGTTTACTTAGCGGGTATTGGTGCTTACGAGGTCTAAAACCTGACTTTGGAGTTATACAAACTTCACCTGCTGTTTTCATCAGTCCTACATCCCCTTTACCTTTTGACCATAAATCTACAGGTAAGGCACTTAATGCACTATCTTCCTCTTGAGTTAGGAGGATTTGTCATGCCATTTCTGTTTTGTCATCCCTGAGGGGCACACTTGGTTGTGCTCAAGTCACCCAATTTAATCTTTGTACCAGGATCTGTTGATCTTTCAACTGATTTTCGGACATTGTGTCCCAATTTGTTACCTTTTTCGCCAAATCTACCCAATGTGTCCCCACCACTTTAGTAATTGAAATATGTGGGCTATAACCTGAGCGATATAAAGAACTCATTTCCTTGGTCAAAGTACAGGTCACTACTGTATTACCTTGCGTATCCCAAAACATATCATTCAAAATTATCCTTGCACATATGTGCTTAAAGAATTCTTTTTCAAATTCTTTATCCGGACCAGGGGCCTTTCTGTAGAACATTGTACAATGTAAGTGCGCTGCAACCTGCGGTGACCAGCTTTTAGATTTACTTAAAGCTAGGTTGATCAAATCTGTATCAACCCTCCCCAGCCCGTTTGAAATCAAGTCCTGGCTATACCAGTAAAACAAGTCTTGTACTCCCTGTACCACCAAGCCATCCGCTAACCTTTTCGCCTCAATGCCTTTAGGTGTGGGAATTGCCTCTATTCCAAACAAATGCATCAAATCTCTTCCCAGCAAATTAACTGGACAAACTTTCGATATAATTACACTGCACCTAACAGTTTGGTTTGTTTGTGGATCTGTGAACAACAAAGGATGAGACAGTGGTTCCTTATAGATTTTTCTGTTTGTCGCTTTCACAAGGACAAACTCGTCCATTTCGCAGTTCGGGGGCAGAACTGCTGGACCCAAAAGTGTACGCGATGCACCTGAATCACATAAAAATTCCCCTTTCTGTCCCGCAACCAAAAACTCTATCATGGGTTTTTGATCTAGATGCATAGCAATACCCAAATTTGCCAGGTTTATGACTTCACAGTCACAATCCCGCCCTTCCTTCTGAGTGTTCTGACATTCATCGCAGAGAGTGTCTGCCTCATCATCATCACAGTCATTCTCACTTTCTTCTTCTCTACAATAATCATAAATTTGAATGAATTTGGCGCCTTCCTTTACTATCATATAGTCATGCGGAGCCCTTGTTCGTAAGCTGTGGGGGATGTTGCCAGTCTTCACAGTCGGCAGCGAAGTGCCCAAGTCTACCGCACTTAAAACATTCTCCACGTTTTAACCTCCCCTCATATTCCTCCGAATGTCCACCCGGTTTATTTAATGTGTCCCATTTCGGGCCCCCACATTTTTTTACACCACCATGGCGCCCTTGCCCCCTTTGGTCCTGTACCAAGAATATACCACCATCATCCCCTACTGCTAACACTTGTACTTTCTTTTTCTTTTTTAAATTGAAATGTCGCTCAGCATGCCGTGCATATTCAAACAAAGGTTGCAGTCTACATGTTCTATGATCTACCATATGCTTAGTTATAAAACTACTTATTGGAGCCCTACAACCCTTAAGAAAAGCATTTTTCAATTGCTGTTCATACGGACTATCATTGGTCTCATCCTGCGGAATCATCATTCCACAATGGTTATTGAACAATTCTGTCAATCTTACAATATAGTGACCTACAGATTCATCATCATTTTGGATGCACTGATTTATTACTGTCCAATCTGCTCTTGGACGCCACTTATCAGAAATTCTCTTTAACAGATCAGTGACTCGCGTGTCTAACACCCCAGAATTATGCTTTAATGTAGTGCCGTCATCTGCCTTACATGTCCAAGTACCACAAACTAAGTGCCAATCTGAACCCAGGATTTGTCGCACTACTTGTTCTACTTCTAAACCATTTAGATGATAACTTAAACGCATACCAACTATGTCCTCAGAAAACTTTTGAAAATTAACCTTGGGATGAGGAATACCATCTGTAGCTCGTTTTATATCCTCTCTAGCCCAGGGACGATAAACAAAAATAGTTGGCTCTTGTCCAACATCCCCTGCTTGTGGGTTTGCAACTTGTATTAAGGGAAGAGCTTCTGAGTAGTCAGAAAGTTTAATGGCCCAACGTCCTTGCCCTGCTGGTCCTGACCTTAACTGCACAGGTTAGTCTACCTGTTGCAAAGCAACCTTGGGTACTACGGGAATTTGCGGGTAAATTGGAGGGGTCACAACACTTCCTTGAGCAGCCAATAACCCACCCTGCTGTACAGATCCCACATCTTCAGACTGATATTGAGGAGGTTCCGCCGGTATGGCAGCAGCAATTTCCCCATACGGTGGGGCAGTTGCCTGCCTTTGTACTGCACAAACTGTATGCTCATCCTCCTTATCTAAAAATAAAGCTACTTTTCCACTTGGCACCAGTGATCCCTTTTGATTTATTTTTTCTTTTTCCTGGCACTGTTTTTCTTTTATAGCTTGTTTATTTGCCTCTTCTAACCATTTTTGTGTTTGGGGAAATCCCAATTGTCTTTGCTTCTTAGTTCTAGTTCCCGCATCTCTTTTCAAATCTCTAACCAATTTTGCACAGGCATTCTTATTCAGGGTACCATCAAAATCATATTTCAACTTCCACTTTTTCAAAAATTTAACATTATTTTTGTTTAAACCTTTCATATACTTAGCATCAACATTTAAACAGACATCACTCTCACACTTGCAGCAACTCGAACCCATGTTTCCCCTAGATTTCTTATTTTAGGACTGTATCAAAGTTATTTTACAGGGCTTATTACAAAATGGGGCTATCTTAACGGGTGATCCTAACAAAATAATCTTAACAAGTAATCCTACCCACCCTTAACTAAAAATAAAACCCTTGTCGACAAGATTAAATTAAATTAAAAGAAAATTTATTTTTCATCCTACCTGAACCAGATGAGACTCCATTTCCCCTTTTGGTTCAGAAACCATCCCTCAGATAGGGATCAGAGAGCAGCCGGCCTCCTTTCAATGACAAATCAGTCAGACGGCTTTCAGTCGAGGGAATCTTAAGATGAGAAACCCTCACCTGCACAGGTTTTTCAGTCTCTCTGTCGGTCTGATCCGTATCTTCGTAGAGGTTTCCGGTCCAAAGGACCAAAATGTCAGAAGAAAAATTCAAACGAGTCACATCTGCCTCAGGTGATGAAAAAGTTCTTTATTAGCAGCTAACCAGATTACACAGCATGTTGGCCAAGATGATCTCGTCTGGTCAACTTGTTTACTGACATCAACTTTTATACTGCAAGCAAAACAACTTTTTGTTACATTTCTGACCACTGACAGTTGGCTATGAAAAACATATAGGATAAACACGTTTATCACAAATCACCTCAAACCAACAGTTAGTACAGAATGTTCAAGAAGTACAGAATGTTCAGTTCAACAATGGTAGCTCAAATTTTCCAGGACACACAGCCTGCTTCAGTAAATTAACTCTTACTCAGCCGTACGTCCTTATCCCAGGCTTCACTAAGCTATGACCAAATCTCTTTATTCTGAAAAGCAGAAAACAGATATTATTCAGGTTTATAAGCAATGCTGCATTTTGTTCACAGATGAGGCCCATCTTTGATAGGCATATCCCAACAAATAACATGTTCACTTTGCAAGAAGAGGAAAAAGACAAATAACAGTATGTTTTAAAACTTTTTCTCTTAACAGCGACTTCTGGTACTTGCTAGAAAGTTCTGGGTTTACCAGTAGGTGTGACAGGGGCTACAGCTGCTGCCACATGCTTGGGCCTGTTTCTTTTAATCAAGTGCTTTATACTATCAACATGAACTTTGCCACTGTGCATTGTACAGCTACTCTCATTTGTAGGCATATTTGTGTGCTTTTCTGTGAGCTGATATATCTGACAAATCACAATGGTCTTACTCAAAGTTAAATCACTGTCACAAAGCAAAATCTTTCTGACAGCATCATCTTTTATACTACACATGAGTCTGTCTTTTATCAACTCATCCCTTCAGTCACCAAATCTGCAAAATTTTAGCCTTATTTCTCAGGTGGGTTATATATATGCTGCAAATGTTTCACCCTGCTTTTGATTCCTCGTGTAAAATAAGTGCCTTTCCATTGTTACATTTATCTGGGGGTTACACATTTCTCTGAATTTACATTTTAAGCACTCAGTGTCCTCCCTTGACTCACGCGGTACATGACAGTTTTCCCCCTCTCCTGTATAGAAATCAGGTGCATACATAAATGAACGCTCCCTTTCAATGGCTTCTGACCCAGCTAAATTATGTAGAATAAATTCTTTTGTATGATCATCTTTATCAGAAACTGCAGCCTGTTTGAAAATGTCGTACTCTTGCTCAAACATGCTCCAGTTCTCAGCAATATTACTGTCAAACACAAGTGCACTAGGTTTTTGAAATCCGTCTGCCATGTCCACAAAGTATACACAAACACACTGAAAATATGGCCTTGTAATTACTTATGAACTGTTCTGTGAGCTTGTAACAATATTCAAATGCACAATAAACTCTTCGAAATACTTTACTTTGTGAAATATACTCTGTAATGGCTGTACTTTGCAAAATATGCATTGTAATGGCTGTACTTTGTGAAATAACTTTACTGTAACACTGTAAAAACATGCAAACACTTTATACACTTCTGATAACTTGAATATCTTTGCTTGATAAGAAAATATATATGCTTTATGAAAATGTGGTTGTTTCCCATTATTTTATTCGTTTTATGCAATTCGGACTTTTTCCATAGTAATTTGAATATTTTTATCAATATTACATATTGGTTTATGCGAATATTATTTAGAACGTTCTGTATGCCTTGTTTCATATTATATGAAAAGGAATAGTGCTGAGCAGGTTTTAATACCTGAAATTAGTTTCTGTACTATTTTGCGAAATTTGCACATTTTAGGGATGATTCAATAATCTATATTCCACCAGCAGCCAAGCAAGTGCCTTAAATTGTTTTAGCCAAGCCATTTCTAGCTTCTAGTCCTTTGTTTATGCTGGTTCTGACTCCATGCCCTTTAGATATGCCTCTTCTGACACCATGTTGCTCATTCATCTCTAACACATATAACAAGAAGGCTTGGGGTTTTGTACAGATGCTTTAATACCTAGAAACACATCAGGATGGACAGCAGCATCATTAAATATGAATGAACTAGTTAATGGACAGACGTTACATACAATACATACATGCTTACATCTCAGTGGCTAACTACAAAATGGCAGTCAGACTTGCATGTGCTCAGTACTTATACACTTGTGCAAGCCCTTGGATAGCTTCTAAAAAGTAAATACACATATATTGGTCTACATAACCCAAAAAAAGAAAATAGCAATTATTCCCTAGACCCTGACTAGAGTCTGCCTAGTCAGAATTTCTCATAAACCTATGCTAGGTATATCCTACTGCAAACAATTTTCAGGTGATCTAATCAACATTTCTGAAGGATGGTTGGCTGTCTTGGGTATCTGGAAAGTGGAATCCAGCCCCGACATTCAGCTGTGGCCTAGAAAGTTACACAGGAGGAAATTCCTCTGTTTCCAAATGCAAAGAAAGCTGGGAATATAGTATAAATAGGGTGTGGACAGGAAGGTGGACATGGGAATGCCTTTTCAAATCAGGCCATGATAGGGCTAATGGGGTTACTAGGACTTCATGCTCTCTACCCACTTGTTCTTTTATCAATATTTTTCCCTTATCTGTTACATTTTATTTCATCTCCATACCTCTTCTAAAGAGCTTTTATGTTCTTGGCAGCACAAGGAGGGTTTTCCCTTGAAGGGTATAAACACCCCTTGCACTAATTCTACAAGCTTCTTATTTCCCAAAAAGGCCTATAAAGCATTTTTTACTAAATGCTATGTAGTGTTCATGAATGGAGATTTGGAGTTCTGTCTAAACAGAAGCCATGCTGCAAATAATAGTTCATAGGTAGAATCTGTCTTCTACAGGTGCACTTATTTGAAAGCTTTTTCCAGGGATGCCATGGACATAAAAATGCCAATCCACAATACATTACAAAGAATGCAAAATGAAGAAATATACCCAAATGCATGCAGTATAGTTATCAAAACAGTTTCATAAAGGGGTTACTTATCATCCTGTGGAAGCTAATTGGAAGGAACAATTGGACAGCTGGAGCAGCAATCAGTTTTTCCTTGTGGAAAAAAGAACTAAAAATGGTGCAATCTGTTCCCGTTTGAGCCACGCATCTAGACAATGTTGTATGCCATGGGAAGAGTCCAGATTTGCTCTGAAGATGTCTACAAAAGAAGCTTAAGTCAGACAAGAAGTGTAGTTGTCTGCTTTTTGTAAATTTCCATGGATAAGTAACCACATAACAGCTGTGAGCCTTACAATAAACATTTTTATAGTTTATATTTTGACTTCCTGACTTACTTAGTACTGTGCACTCAGGCTTCCAGTGAATTCCGCACAGGCTTACCCCAGACTGTTGCAGTGTAATCTTACATTACAAGCCTTATTTATTGCATTCCATAACAACTACATGCAATTTATATTTTTTAAGTTATTTTAATGTATTTTCTATGAACTCTGAGCAAGTGGAAATTAAATCCAAAATTAATGGAGAGCACAGAGTGCCCAAATGGATAAGAGCAAGCAATTGATTATAAGACCCAGGGTATTTAGAGTTATTGACATAGTGGTGCTTGTGTATGGGAGAGGGGAGGGAGTTTTTTCTGCCCTTTTTTAGGGGAAATACTTTGCCTTATAGAGAACAGAATGTGTTATAGAAAGTAAAGAGAGCAGAGGCAGGTTAGTGAATAAGACCAGGGAGGTCCATTTGATTAGCAAAGGTCTGAGAAAGCAAATTAGAGAAATAGTAATGAATGGAAATTATGCAAAGATAACCCAAATGATACTACACAGAAGAATGACTACCAGCAGTTGAGCAAACACCAGAACAAAAACAAATGAAGTCAATGTGTCCTATCATAGGTCCACTCAACTTTCACATCTCAGTCACCCTAAACTTTGCTTAAGAACTATGAAACACATCAGCTCTTCTAAAAATCTTTCCAAATCTAAAGGTAAAACACTTCTTCCTCCCTACAAAACCATGACCTCCTCAACCAAATACAACAGATGCATACCCTCTCTCTAAAAATTCCATTCTTAGACAAATTTTAATGTCGCTAACCTTGAATCCACCTCACACTTATTAATATCCCTCCACGTTATTTGAAAACCTATAAATAAATAATAACTAAATGTTTCTGCTAAAATAGTGAAATCATTTCTTTATAAAACTTCACCTAGAAATTCTATTTCCATATCTAAGATGCAAGGTTGTTCCACTACAATTCTGAACACCTATGTAACTCCCTGTCTTTTATCTTTATTCTTTGCTTACCACCAGCATCATTCTTCACAGTTTTCAATACTCTGTCATCTCCACCTTCCAAAAGTTAATAACTCTTCATCTCCAAATGGTTTCAAACCCATAATCAATATTTCCCCAGGCTAAAATTTTGGAAAAAAAAATTCTTTTACCAACAAATGCTAGAATACATTCAAGCATATGACATACTTTCCAACAAGCAGAATGTCTTTACAAAAATATAACACTATTACTGCAATCTATTCTCTGACAGACAAAATCATATCCAGTACTATAAAAACATTGGCAATGTAAAACATGGCTTATTCCTACAAAGATCTAGACTGTATGGTTTCTCTGGCAATGTATGGTAGTAGTCCAAACACTATCCTACTACTATAACCTTCATAGTCTCCTCTGGTCTAGATATCTCATACCCCTGCATCCTTATAAAAGTTGTTCCACAAGGCTCAGTCCTTGGACTTCTCTTCTTTTCAATATGTTTATTAAAACAATGAGCGAGAAGTTCACTGACAAATCAATCAGTAAAAATAAAATGAAAACTCCAGCAAAGCTAGAACATCCACTGAGTGACCTCCCAAACCTCTTGTATCAGAGGCACATGGGATGTATGCAAATGATCCTTATGAATATCAGGTGTTTCAGCTAATTGGCAATTCTGAATGCCCATGACTTGTTTTGTCATTTTAATGGACAGTTTCAGGCCAATAAAGCCAAACCCCACTAGCTGTGGATATGAATATTTCAACCTTGTTATGACCTCGCCAGCACAGCACAAGCAGAGTGTTTGACTAAGCATTAGAAACACGGGGCATTCAGAATCGCCAGTTAGCTGAAACACCTGATGTTCAAAAGGATCATTTGCATATATCCTATGTGCCTCTGATACAAGAGGTTTGGGAGGTCACTCAGTGGAAGTTCTAGCTTTGCTGGAGTTTTCATTTTATTTTACTGATTAGTTTTGTCAGTGACCTTCTCACTCATTGTTTTAGTTTGTTGTTTGGGATATTTTTGCAGTGACCCTAATGATAACAGCCCTGTGTTTCTAATGCTTAGTCAAATACTCTGCTTGTGCTGTGCTGACAAGTTCATAACAAGGCTGAAATATGCATATCCACAGCTAGTGGGGTTTGACTTTATTGGCCTGAAGTTGTCCATTAAAACGACGAAACAAGTCATGGGCATTTAGCTGAAACACCTGATGTTCATAAGGATCATTTGCATATATGCCATGTGCCTCTGATACAAGAGGTTTGGGAGGTCACTCAGTGGAAATATGTTTATTAACAAAATTCCCACATACTTAACTAATACTTCTACTTTATACCGATGACACAGTTTTGACTTAATCACATAGACTGGTCTCCTCATTGCAAAAATCTATTCAAACTGACTTAGCTTTACTCTGGAACTGGCTCACAATAAATAAAATAGAAGTTAACACCTAAAAATGTAACATCATGCTATTTAATACTGCAAAAAAAAAAAACTCTGTGATACAACCACACACTTACTAAAGTTCCCAGTGGCTGACTTCTCCCCTCCTGTAAAGGAAAAAATATATCCAGGCATCCCTATTGACTAAATACCCTCCTTTCAAGCTCACATTGAACAGCAATCACAGAATAGTAACAAATCAATTAAAACTTACAAATAAATTCTTCACCCTTCTGACTGAGCAGGTTAGAAGAGCTATCACATTAAATGTTCTCATCTCAAGATTTGAATATGATCTCTTTATTTGTGGACCTAATTCCTCCCTTAACATCCTCACCTTACAGACGACTGAAAATTTATTCTTAGGTTTATTCATCTGGTCTAAAGGAATGAATGTCACTACACATCTATTCAGAAAGCTAAATTGCTCCCCATTAAAAGAAGAGCATTCTTCCTTCTAAACTCATTAACCTTTCAGATCTCACATGAATTGTGCACCTTCCACTTGCAGCAAGCTACTAAAACATTCTGATCACTTCTTTAGAAACCATAATGCCATGACATTTATAAGAGTCCTCTTTTAGTTGGCCCTTGGTGAGAAAACACTTGACAATTGCCCCAGCCATCTGGAACTCCCTCCCAGAAGAAATAAGAGAAATCAGCAATTTACCACAATTCTGGAAGCAAGTTAAACTCTACCTAGAGAAACAGTCAGAATGTTCTTACTTCATTGACAAGGGGTAAATGTATCTTTCTAGCCTACGTTCCCACCAAATTACAAATTAAGATCTTAACACAACAATCACACATGCCTCCTTGTGGTATCTGTTTTGCTTACAGTCTAGATTGTACCTATATGTAGATATTATACAACTGTAGATAATAGTCCTTATTGTTTTATTATTTAGTTTTCTTCCTTTTTTATTGCACACATTATGTTGCTGTTAACCTTGTATTATTGCTAATTTTAGGCATATTTCTTATAAATATTAACTATTCATTATTAAACTGCATGTATTAACAAAAGCTTTATTTAAACTTTTACATCTTTTGTGTGTAGTTGCACTTGCATTTGAGCACAGGATATAACTGAAAAAGGTTTTTGGATTCTCGTACACTTCCCCAGTTATAAAAACTCAAAATAAATAAACAAATTTAACTATTAACACTTAACTCTGGCAGTTATCAGTAATTCTAGACCACTGGTTCGAAGTGGTCATGTTAGTAAATTATAGACCACTGTTTCGGAGTGGTCACATTAGTAATTCTGGTTCAGAGTGGTCATGCAAGGGTACTACCTCAATAACTATAGCACTGCTGTTGGGCAATTCTGTTCTAAAGGATGGTTTTTACAGTCACTGTGTAAAACCACTCTTTAGGACAGAACTGTGCTATGATATTAATACAGATGTTAGGTGGGTTCTTGTAAATGACGTGAAAAATATGAGCCCCCAAAAATGAAAATATCAAAACAAAGAGCAAGCAGCTGTCTTATTAAATGTAACCTCAGAACCGAGGCAGTTATCGCTAATTGTACATTAAAGTTTCAATGTGTTTATGTTAAGACTACATCTCAAGAACTATGATACTGTCATTGTGAGGTTCGGTTCCAATAGGGGATTTCAAAGCTTAATGTACAAAGATACTTTTTCAGAAAGATGTGAACAGTGATTGTGTGGTCATGCAAGGAGGTCCTATGGATGGCTTGTCAAAAATGTGTTCAAAATGTTAAGAAGTACTCATGTTATGGCTGTCTGTTTAAAGTTGCATAGAAGATGATACCAAATAATGTGCTTGTATCTATTTGAGAGCAGCTTATAGGAAGAATGTTGTTTCATTATCCACTATCTCTAAAGTGGGGGAGGTGTTTAGACTGGGACACTGGCATCCCCTAGTGTCACTGTAAAGAGGCCTAGGTTTGGTGACATCAAACATTATAGGGGGAGATTAAAATTTTAGTTTTAATAATTAAAACTGCACTTACAATCTGCAAGTGGAGAGATATAGTAATAGTCATTACCACACATTCTGATCACATGGGGGCTAAGCATACATTAGAACACTGTCCAAGGGGGTACACTGGTTTTGTGCTGAGAATGTTGTTGTGTCTTTCGGCTTTTCCCAGTTAGGGGTCACCACAGCGGAACTCCGGTCTGCTAATGATTGGCAGTAGATTTTGACGTGCCGAGTTGCCAGCCCTGACGCACAACCTTCAACGAAGGTACGCCCATTCACGCATGTCTCCACACAGAAGACGCTCTAGCTGAGAATCGAACACTATGAGGCGACAACGCTACCGCAGCACCACCACTGCAGTTTAGTAACTATGCGGAAGGGCTTACAGTAAGGAGGGCCATTCTGTATCACCGTATCTCAGTAAGACAAGCCTCATTTACAATTTGTATTACAAGACCACTCATTCTGGCTTAAGTGTCTGTGATAAATCTACTGTCTAGTCAGTGCAAAGAACTGATTCTGGCATTTAAAATAAAGGCAATTTTTCCTTTTATCATGGTAAAAGTAACACTGTAGCATATTTTCAACTGTACCAAGCTGATGTGAGATATAATTGAGAGAATGGGGTGCAACCATATTCCAAGGTAACTAAACTGTACAACAAGTTCTATAAGGAAGGCAAAAGACTCATTTAACATGAAGCTAGAATGATTCCTGAAATATTGTAAAACTTGTAAAAGTCATTACTTTCTTTTTGTGAGCTATAGGATATTCATTTTAGTGAATTCAGAATAGCAGATACTGTATTTCAAATGTTTGTTGAAGTCCCTGAAAATTGCATTTGTTAAGCGGCCTTTATCAGAATTTCTCTGTGTGATAGCACTGACTGTCCAGAGTCAAGTGCTATAAGCTAGTCTAAAGTCATTGTGTACACAATTATTTTTTTCTATATGCATTCATACAGTTTAAAATACAATCACAAACAGTTTATTCAAAGCTTTCAGCTACAATAGGTTGAAACTCAGCAGGAGTTTTTGAGAGATGGGGTAATATAAAGTGGGATGATAGTTGATTTCTAGAGTTTGGAGACTGTACTGGAATTAAGAAAAGGTTAATTGAGTAGATCAGGGGCTCAGCTTTCTATGATCAGAATAGTTTTAAGAATTATGAATGCTGACCACTGAGACAGCTGATTTAAAGTATTGTAAGGTATTAGGTAAAGTGTCTATTATTTCATTGAAGTTTTGATGTACAGTGGTGGAGGCCATCTTTAGGTAGAAGATGTGAAGAGGTCATTGAAGTTATGTGCATAGGAGAACATGCACAATGGGATATTCCTGAGTGGCGAAGAATGCTTTGAAGAGGCTAGCTTTGGTGCTGTGTGCTATACTTCTAAGGTTAATCATTTTATTTCTGCCCACAGTTTGGTAGGATGCCTTAATAATTATTCATGTTTATTCTTCGTATATTTTGATTTAGTCAAAAATCTGAATAGCAAGTGACAGATAATGTGCATTAGGCTAAAGTATATACTCACTAAATGTGGCTCAAACAGTCAGGGCTTGGTGTAGTAATGGATGACTATATTAAGTCCAGGTGTGAGACGGTTTTGCCTCTGCATGGCAGGGTAGTGAGCTTGGTTCCAAAGAAAAATATAGCTTTGAAAACTGTTGATCACTTTTCTTGTGATCAACACAGTTTCTGAGCAACTGTTTTTTAATTGACTGTCATGGAACCCTTTAAAATGACATCTCAGCAGGACTATTCCTGAAGTGAAAATTAAATGTTTTTTTCCCTTAGAACTATTAAAATAAACTATTGCCAGAACCAGTCCATTAGTGCAGGAATACTACATCCAACTTCTCAGGCAGTAGCTCATGTTTAAGCAGCAGACTGACTGAAAGAGGTCCGGTTTGAAAAGAGGAACAAGTCATTAATGAGCAGAATCAACAGTTTCCTACATCTAAGTCACTGACATGCAGACTGTAGAAACCTCAGATGAAAAGCTACATCAAGAAGTAAATGTAACCTATAAAAGTATGGGCCAAGGAGAGAGCCCTGAGGGACACCCTGACTGCAACCAGAATTTCTGGCTATGTCCTATTTGTAAGGCATGCAACTTGACATGTTATCAAGATTATGTTAGTATCCAGTTGGTCTAATTTATTGATCAGTGTTTTCTGCATGAGTCTATCAAAGGTTGAAGACAGGTGTACTTAAATTACATTACAACACCTAGACAAGTGGATGGGGAATGGGAAGTTTACACCAGGCCTGACACCCATGTCCCTTATGGACAGAGGTAGCTTATAAATGTCTGGCCCTCAATGTTGTATTTGGATGCAGGACATAATATTCTCTTGGGAGAATGTGGCTAGGCTTAGAACGCCCCCTTGGGTCATTAGTCTAGTAACAGTTTAGGAATCTATGAAACATACGTTTTCATGTATAGCTGTTTTTTACATTATCATGGAATATGTCACAGGTAGTTATAGAACTATTTTCAAAATATGCATACTGACATACAGTTTCAAGTCCCAACTTTTCAAATTCTGACAATAATATATCCAGAATAACTTTAAGCAATATTTTCCACAACACAAATGTAGACTTGTGGGCTTATGTTGTCTTATCCTAGCTCCCTTTCCCTTAAAAGTGGGTCTAAAAAATACGTCTCCAACCTTGAGGAATCTCCCCATACTTTAAGGACCTAGTGAATAAGAGGTTTAATGGTACTGTAAATTCATACTGAAGTGTTCTCAGTCAGTGTTATTAATCCTGTCTCCTCCTAGTTTTTTTTTCTCAAAATAATCCAATCCAGCTTAGGTATCTGAAGTTACTAGAATGCTACTATCAAAACTGACCTCCCCATTTTATGGAGTTAAACTGTTTTACATAAAGTTTTGTAAATATATCTACCATCTTTTGGGTCAGAGAGTTGTTTGTCTTTCGGCTTTTCCCGGTTAGGGGTCGCCACAGCGGAACTCCGGTCCGCTAATGATTGGCAGTAGGTTTTTACGGTGTTGAATTGCCAGCTCGACACCCAACCTTCAACGAAGGCACGCCCATTCATGCATGTCTTTCGGAATGCCACTCGACTGTGGGGAGGACATGCAGACTCCACACAGAAGGCACTCCCCACACTCCAGCCAAGAATCGAACGGGAGAATATATGTATTTTATCCATTTTGCAAGTCTCTACTCTTACTACATCTTATATATCAATAAAATAGTTTCCTGTTGTGATCAATATCTTTATAAATTTCCTCAAATATTTCCAGATCTTGTCACACACTATGTTTGAGTTCTGTTAAATGAATTTTTGTTTTATAGTTCAAACTAATTTCCATTTCCTATATTTTATCTTTCTTCTTAAGTATTTTGTTCATATGGAAATATCTCCCTCACCTACTCTACCGATATACTGATGTTAACCATTTTGTTTTTATTTTTTGCACTCATTTTCTCTTTCAAAACTTGCCATATCACTTTTGCTGTCTTTTTTTACTGAAAGCAACTTTCCAGTTAGTTTTATACAGTGATTGTCTTGCTTCCATGCAGTCTACTAATCACTGGTTTTGATTTCAGTTGGGCAGAATTATCTAGTAGTAGTTTAAACTGTACAACCCCATAATCACTGTACATCAAAGGTGGCAAAACTTGACATGAAGTAATGAATCATCTCCTTAGGAGCAAAAATAATCTCTAGTATGTTTTGTTCTCTGGTAGTTTTTTTTAAAATCTGCAACAATTGTTGTTTCTGCACATATATTATATACAGCACCTGTTAGTTGTCCTTCGCCCATATTAATGAGAATGCCATTCATAAAGGTGTAGAGTGCAGTTATTGTACCTTTCCATTACCAGAATCTACGTTGGTGGGGGGTAGAGGTTTCTCTGTATTTGAAGGTAGTCATAAGTTGGTTGTAGATGAGTTTTTCAAATATGTTACCTAGTATAGGCAGATAGATGATGTGGTAGACGTCTTTGGCACTGAAAGTTTTGGGGATGAGTTTAACAATGATGCTCTTCCACTGGGAGAGTATGCAGGAGTTGTTAAGGTGTATATATTATAGAGATTAATTAGTGGGGCTAAAATAAATTCACTGCAGTGCTTGATAAACCAGAAGAAAGGTCCATGTCAGGAGGTAGTTTGTAAAGGAAGGCAGCCACTGCTTTGGGTTTAATCTTTCTAAAGCAGAATGGAAATGTAGTGTTTGGTGGGGTACAGATTAGTGGACTAGTACTAGCATTTGAGGAAGGGAGCTTGGGGAAATCTGTGAAGTCATGTATAAAGTCTTGTGCTAAGATTGGTCCTATAAAAGTTGGAATGGTTCCTTTTTGTAGGGGGTTTTTAAGCTGTTTTCAGCCAGTTGCATTGTTAAGCGACTTCCTGAAGTTCTGTTTTAATTGAAGAGACTAAAAGTGCATCAGGAAGGTAGCTCTGTGTAATTTAGTGGCTTTTTGTGGTGAAATCTACAAGTTGAGTAAACTGTCCTGCGGAAGGGTAGACTAGTTTTGTGGGCTTTATCTCATAATTTATAGATGAACTTGAGCTCTTCGGTTAGCCATTGATTTTCTAGAGGTTTAAACAGTCTTGTGAATTTGGAGAAGAGCTTGTTTTGAAGGTAGAGGAGATGGTTAGACAGTGGGCTAAACTGCTGGGGTCTTGCAGCAAGTTGAAGGAGTACTAGTTGGTTTGGGTAAATTCAGCTTTTTGATGGTTATAGTTTAGTGGGGTCTTAGACAAAAAGTAATGTCTGTGTGTGTGTTTGGAGGGGGGGTGTCTGAATATCTGAGGTTCATAAATAAAAAATGATTCTGAGGGTCACCCATGTTGAGTGGATTAGAAATCTATTAAGCGGAAGAAATACAGAGTTAGGACAAAGTTTAAGGACTAGGAATCAAATGAGAGTAATAGTCCTGAGGAAGCAGGCTCTGTCATGTTTAACCCATAAAAGTTAAAAAGACAAAAGAAGAAAAACTAACACCATTCTCTGGCATTATAGATTTAAAAATCATTTGTATTAATGTTTGATGGAAGGAAACAAGACAAGTGACATGTAAGATGTGCGGTGTTATTCAAAATCTCTGAAGTAAGGGTGTTAAGAATGTTGAATAATGGCAAGTAGCATAACACATATACATCATGCATACACATACATAAAAGTTTTATGAAGAGTCATAATTTGAGGATAAAAAGATGCTCTAGACAAGAAGGATCACATAGGAGAAAGATTTATCAATGAAGGAAAGGTGCCAAAAAATATAAACTCTTTCCATTTAGCTTGTCTCCATAAGAAAAGGATAAATGTAGAGGAAAGTGTAAGAGAAGAGGATGGTAATTATTAAACAAAAGGTTACATATAAAGGTAGACGGAAGTAAAATAGCTCTCTCTTCTACAGAAAGAAAATGTATAAGTCAAGCAAAAAAGTAGCAAAGGTCTGGCTTGGAAATATCCAATAGGCATAAATATTCAAGTAAAATCCAATAGTATTGAGCAGCTCTATTTTAATCAGCACAAGCACTTTCACAATAGCTTCATCAGGTGCATACAGAAAAATGAGTAGGTAATATACACACCTTATATAGTCACTATAATCACATGACATCAATTAACATTTAAAAATACAGCTACATAATAAAATACTTGTCACAAGACAAAAAAAAAAAAAAATATATATATATATATATATATATATATATATAAAACACATATATACACATGGAACATATTCATATGCATATTTAAAATACCCAAATAAATCATCTATGCAGGCGTCTCTTTTGTAAAATTGGTTTTATAGGTATATACTCATTAAGGCCATGTCCATAGTTGGCTCTAAGCCTTACTATCCATTGTGTTTCTATTTGTTCAGTTCTTGCTCTAATATTACCTCCCCTAATACTAGTAAAATTCCTTCCTATCACCATAAATTTAAATGTATGGTGTATATCAGTATTACTCACATGTTTAGCCAAAGCATTCGTAATATTCAATTTCTTTATGTTGTATAAATGCTAATTCTTTCCCTGAGACTATGATCTGTTTTACCCACATAAATTTGTTGCATATACAAGAGGCTAGATAAATAACATGGGTAGTATTGCAGGAAGCTGAAACCCTGATGTTAAAGATTTCTCCTGTATCAGGATGCTGAAACATAGTATCTCTTGAAATATAAATACAATAGTTACATTGACCACATGGCTTTGTACCACTTACTATCTGCAAAGAAGTGGCTTGCTTGTTTGAACAAAGTCTGTTTTTCAGTGACTTTTTATTTTTAAATGAAAATTGAGGCTTAGTACCTATATCTCTGATATCTTTATCAGTCATTAAAATGTCCCAATGCTCATTGATAATGCTTGTATAAAAAGAGACATCTCTCGTATAACTAAGGGACATTCTTAGCTTATTGTGATTTCTATACTTCATTCTATGTGAGGGACTCGAAAAATACGGCTTAGCAGTAGTATTTCTCAGGTTTCTAACCAATGTTGAATTCCTATCTATTAGACTTATTTCATATCCTCTTTCTATTAAGTCATTCTCAGTTGCCTGCATTTGCCTCTCATAATCATTACTATTCACATTCTACCTAGAAGCCCTGAAAAATTGATTTCTAGCTACATTATTAAAGACAAATTGTGGATGCATACTTTCCCTTCTCAATAATTGATTGGCATGACATTCCTTTCTATATAACTTAGTAGAGATTTTACTTTGTTCGTCCTTATAGACATATACATCTAAAAAGTTAATGCCAATGTCTGAAACATTTAAAGTAAATTTAAAAAAAAATCACTTGAACTATTAACATAGGTTTTAAAAAGAAAATTTACTTTAGTCTTCTTCTCTTTCGGCTGTTCCCGTTAGGGGTCGCCACAGCGAATCATCTGTTTCCATTTCTTCATGTCCTCTGCATATTGCTCTGTCACACCAACCACCTGCATGTCCTCTCTCAACAAATCCATAAACCTTATCTTAGGCCTTCCTCTTTTCCTCTTACCTGGCAGCTCCATCCCTAGCATCCTTTTCCCAATATACCCAGTATCCCTCCTGAGCACATGTCCAAACCAACGCAATCTCGCCTGTCTGACTTTGTCTCCAAACCATCTAACCTGAGCTGACCCTCTAATATACTGATTCCTAATCCTGTCCATCCTTGTCAAACCCAGTGCAAATCTTAATATCTTTAACTCTGCTACTTCCAGCTTTGACTTCTGCCTTTTTGTCAGTGCCAACATCTTCAACCGATACAACATAGCTGGTCTCACTACCCTCTTGTAGACCTTCCCTTTCACTCTTACTGGTACCCGTCTGTCACAAATCACTCCTGACACTCCTCCACCCATTCCACCCTGCCTGTACTCTCTTCTTCACCTCTCTTCCACACTCACCATTCCTCTGAACTGTTGATTCCAAGTACTTAAACTCATCCACCTTCGCCAACTCTACTCCCTGCATCCTCACCATTCCTCTATCCTCCCTCTCATTCATTCACACACACACATATTCTGTCTTAGTCCTGCTGACCTTCATTCCTCTCCTCTCTACAGCATATATCCACCTCTCCAGGGTCTCCTCAACCTGGTCCCTATTCTCACTACAGATCACAATGTCATTTGCAAACATCATAGTCCATGGGGCCTCCTGTGTGATCTCGTCTGTCAACCTGTCCATCACCATTGCAAATAAGAAAGGGCTCAGAGCTGATCCTTGACGTAATCCCACCTCCACCTTAAACGCATCTATCATTCCCACTGCAGACTTCACCACTGTCACACTACCCTCATACATATCCTGTACCACTCTTACATACTTCTCTGCCACTCCTGACTTCCTCATACAATATCACAACTCCTCTCTAGGCACCCTATCATATGCTTTCTCCAAAGTCCACAAAGACACAATGCAACTCCTTCTGACCTTCTCTATATATCTCCATCAACACTCTCAGAGCAAACATCGCATCTGTAGTGCTCTTTCCCGGCATAAAACCATACTGCTGATCACTAATCCTCACCTCCCTTTTTAACCTAGCTTCTACTACTCTTTCTCAACTTCAAGCTGTGACTGATCAGTTTTATCCCTCTGTAGTTACTACAGCTCTGCACATCACCCTTATTCTTAAAAATAGGTACCAAAACACTTTTTCTCCACTCCTCAGGCATCCTCTGACTTTCCAAGATTTCATTAAACAATCTGGTTAAAAACTCCACTGCCATTTCTCCTAAGCACCTCCATGCTTCCACTGGTATGTCATCTGGACCAACAGCCTTTCCATTTTTCATCCTCTTCGTAGCTGTCCATACTTCTTCTTTGCTAATCTGTTTCACTTCCTGATTCACTATCCTCACATCATCCAACCTTCTCTCTCATTATCTTCATTCATCAGCCCCTCAAAGTACTCTTCATCTGCTCAACACACTTTCCTTGTTTCTGAGTACGTTTCCCTCACTATCCTTTATCACCCTTACCTGCTGCACATCTTTCCCAGCTCGCTCAGTCTAGCCAATCGGTACAGGTACTTTTCTCTCTCTTTAGTGTCCAACCTTTCAAACAACTCTCCATATGCCTTATCCTTCGCCACCTCTCTCTTTGCCATGCTCATCTCCTTATACTCCTGTCTACTTTCTTCATCTCTCTGACAATCCCACTTCTTCTTCGCCAGCCTCTTCCTCTGTATACTCTCCTGTACTTCCTCATTCCACCACCAGGTCTCCTTGTCCTCCTTCCTCTGTCCAGATGTCATACCAAGCACCTTTCTAGCTGTCTCCCTTACCATCTCTGCTGCCGTTACCCAGCTATTCGGTAGCTCTTCATTGCCCCCCCCCAGTACCTGTTTTAACTCTTCCCTGAACTCCACCTCACAATCACCATTTTTCAACTTCCACCATTTGATCAAATGAGACACAATTATTTATACTGCCTGTTAAGTTAACGAGTAAGGAAAATGTGAGGTGTTCTAGATATCATTGTGAGGGTTTTCTGAGTATTCATTTGCAATTGTTTTATAGACTACCATTTTCAGAAAATAAGTAAATTTGGAGAGAAAGTCAGATGGAAGGGATAGAATCACCACTGAGAAGGATGACAAGGACGTCTCTAAAAAATGGTGGGTGAGGATGAGGAAAAGCACTATGAAAATCATTAATGAGGAGTAGAGAAAAAGAGAAAGAGACCAAAACCAGAACCCTAAAGGGCTGTTATCTTTACTTTACTAGCAGCCGTTTCATTAATTTTATATTTTTCACTTTAACAGCTGTAACACTTATTATTGAAGAATATGATTGAAATGGCTTTAGCTTTACTAAGAGTTGTGTTTCCTTTTCAAAACTTTACTGCTATTAGTGATATTAAGGAATAAAAATTAATAAATGCCATTTCTGGTTGATTGTGCTTATTAAATGTTGATGGATTACTGTACTTTTACATACTACAATAAAATTTGCATATATATGCTGTAACAAAATGGCTTTGTATTAGAACACTACCCCACCAGATGCGCAGTAGCAAGGGCCGTCCAAACCCCGCCCAACACCCTGCGCATGATGTTCATTGTTTCTGAACGTGTGAATAAACATGACAGGATCTGCGTCCGCCATATGAATATTCAAAACACTGAGTCGTTAATCTTCTTTCAAAATAGTTGAATGTGCATGCTGCTGTAACTGCGCAGTAACTGACCTGAATGCAAAACATATAACACTGCATAAATATATAGTGCAATGTATTCGAGATCATACAGTTTACAATTCAGAACAGGAAAGTTTGCAATTGTAATCTTGTAAAAGTTATGTAGTGCAGAAGCTACTGTCAAGCACCTGAATTTACACAATGAATGGACATAAGCAACTGTAGTTGTTGGAAGAAAACTTATATTTTTACTTCTGTAGCACAGCATGCTCTGCTACTGCACAGTACTTACCATCAGAGTTGATGCCCTGCATATCTCAGTTACTAAATACATACAATGTAGAAAGCATGAATTTAACTGTAGTATAAAACGGACACGTACAAGTGCAGTCTGATGAAAAGAAAGAGTAGTTTACCATGTTCCTCAAAACAGTGCGATCTTGGAGTTGGTATATTTAAATAGCAGGGTGTGGGGGTGCAGGGAGGCTTGCCCCCCTGCAAAAGCGATTAGTATATTATACTATACTACAGAAAGTGATTTCGGAGAAATACATTTTGCTTTATTTTTATTTGTAACTTTTCTGTATTTATATCACGTGTATTTGGAAAGCAAAAATGTGTGGGTGCTCATCCTGTGATGGTTTGGTGCCCTGCTCAGGATAAGTTAGTAGTAGATAATGGCAGAGTACAACCACACAATGAATATTCACGGTAACACTGGTAAATCGGCATGGCTTGTCAATCATGCATGATTAACATGTCATGTTACACGCCCTTGCCATGTCAATCACTTTCACTACACCCATTTCTGCCCAGAAATACTGGTGGGGTAGTGTTCTAATATAAAGCCAACAAAATTATAGGTTCACAGGAGATTACTAGGCTAATGGCTTAACAGCCCTTCCAAACTTAGCCAATATAACCCAATGGCATTGATTTGTGCTTGTGCTTCAAGTATCTTATAGATTGCCCCTATCCATAAGGGACATAGGCATTACCCCAGGTATGAATTTGCGATTCCCCTTCTGTTGATCCAAATTGTGTTTGAAGAGTGTCAGGGAACGGCTCTGCTTAATGTGAATGGGGCAATCTCTGAGACAGGTATCTGTCTCTTCAGCATATTTTGTTTAAATCGCTAAGTTTAGATCCTTAGCTTGGATGACCCTTCAGCAGTTTGACCTACAGATGTGTAGCAGCTCCATCAGGGCTGAATTTGTGACTGCCTTGTAGGTCTGGCATAGGCACCCCTTAATAGTCCATAGGAAACAAAGTAAAGGGATATGGCTTGCACTTTATCTGTGTAGGACATGACTACACCCTGTATTATCTGTGCTAGTACAGTACTCAACTATTGGTCTAATGAGGGCTGAGTACTGTGAGACTATAATTTACTTGCATCTGGATGCCATACATTTATTTATAAGTTGTGCTATATAGAAAGCCTTCTTCACCACTGTGGACACATGTCTGTCAAAGTTTGGGCTACTATCTGCCAGTATACCTCGATCTCTCACCTCCAAGTCTACTCTTAGGGGTGTGCTATCGATGTTGTAATTTTCTGGGGTACAGACTTCCCAAAATGTATAATAATGCATTTTTTCGCATTTAATTTTAAGCTATGGTTCTGGCACCACTCATTTGATTAATCTACACCCTCCTGAAGGATATCTACATCACTGGGGGATTAAATGATTGTTCCCAGCTTACAGTCACAGCTCTCAACCTTCCAACCTCAAAATGAGGCACACCAGCCCTCATAATGTGGAACAAATGGGCAAAATGTGCACACATACTAACAACTTCAACTAGGAAGGTCTTGTGATGGTTAAAATATGCTGTTTTTACTTATAAAAAATATTTTTAATGGATTATTGTGATTCATTTCTATTTACCATGGCTGTTAAAAATTCCTAACACAAAATGTGAGTCCGACCCTTTCAATGTGGCACTTCAAGGAACATGAACTTTTAAGACCCCAAATGAAGTATGTTCCTCGTAATGAGGTACATTCGAGAGGTATGCGCAGTCGTTGGCAAGCGGTCAACCAGAGGCCTTCTAGGTTAGCCTTGACTTAAAACAAATATTACGAGGAACTAAGGATGCCTTTCTTTGTTCCCAGGTGAATAACAAGAACGATAAAAGTCAGATCGTACAGTAACGTAAATTTGCATAAGCAGTGCTACTGACTCTGACCTTAGAAAGGGGTGGCAATTTAGCGAATGGGCAGTATTGTTTTGAATTCAGTCTGAATCAAAGGAAGTTAATCAAAAAAGACTAAAGCGTCCTTTTAACGTTAACAGTTTAAATGGTTACACGACATAATGGAGACGTAATTACAGCTGTTACAGGCAGTCCAATACAATGAAGGACGCACTCTCTAAAGTGGCCGACTATACGCCCGCTGAAAACGTTCACTATGTTCCCTGCAGCTAACTTTGTACTTTTTAAGGTACAATTAGCTATTGCACAATTTACTAAACTCTTGCCGTCTGCTCTGGATACCAGTTCAAAAGCGTTCTTAAAAAACATCTGACTAAAACGTACGCAAACCGATACACAGCTAATTCTTTAAAAAGAAAACAAATTACACGTTTTGTTCTAAACACCTTATATGTCAGTCAGGCCCTGAGATGCTATTTTTCAATACAACAATCTAATACCACACAACGCAGTTAATGTCGTACGCAGATATGTAATCAAGCCACCCCCCCACCTCCTTGAAGCACAAAAGTTAAGGTCGACCCCGTGACTGCATCAAACCACCAATGAAAAAAATTGTAGTCGCCTTATGAGATGCCGGCACCCGGAAGTTCTGCAAGGGTATATGCTTAGTGTTTTCATGATGCTACTTAAAAGTATTTTGTCATCCTATCTTAAAATAATGAGAACTATTTATCCAAAAGAATAGAAAATATGGTGTAGGATTCTGAAGCTAAAAAGTTAAGGTAGGCAAAATCTGCTAATTTTTATGTTACGTAACACCAACTAAATATAAATAGTGTGGCTCATCTGTCTTTGAGTTCTTTTTTTTTTTTTATTTACTTGAAATTTCCTTACTCCTCAAACATAGAACAGTACATGCAACTATTTTTTTTTTGTGTGTGTGTGTATGTGTGTGGGGGGCAGGGTTGTCTATCAGTGAGCTTCTTTGATTTGAAGTTTGCTCATGGCATAGAAGAGTGGGGATAAGAGTCTTCATCATACTTACCAACTGTACAGATTAGCCCGGAATGTCCTGATTTTTTTCCCCATATTTTCAGTCTGTTCCCAATAAAATTTGTCTTTTTTCCTGGAAAAAATCATTGAGGAGTACAATCACTAAATAATGACTGATATTTGCATTAGAGACTTTAAATCCATCAGGGAATGCATACCAATTTAAAACCCATTATTCTAGCAACTTTGTAAGTTTATTAGTGCAGTGTTTAAAATTTGTCCCAGTTTTTGGTCCTTTGTTCATAGGATCATAGGAAGTTACTAGACTACTGGCCCTGAGGCCCTTACAAGCCTAGTCAAGAATTTAGCCCATGTTCCAACAAGTCAGCATCCTATGCCACTGTCCAGCAGGACCAGTTATCCAGGTTGCGCTTAAAACGGTTTAATGAGGTACTCTGCTTTATGAGGAGAGGGAGTCTATTCCACAAAAGAGAAAGTCTCTGGGACACAAATCTGTCCTGCCAACAAGTCCTATTGATGTCACAGACCAGGTTGAGGTCATGTGTCCGGGTTACTCGAGTTGAGCTTGACTTGCGGATATGCAGCAGTCCCATCAGGGTGGGGTCTGAGATTGCTTTGTATGCCAGACAAAGGTTACGTTTGAGGAGTCTGTAGGAGACTAAGTAGAGGGACAGGGCTTTTAGCCTATCTGTGTAGGGTAGATGTCTGAGTCCCTGGATCCTCTGGGTGTGGAACCTCTGTGGTCTCTCCAGCTGCTGCATGTGCTTTGTGTGGTACTTGCTGAAAGGGGCATTGTACTCAATAATGGGTCTTATAAGGGAAGAATACAGGGATGTTATGACCACCTTGTCCCTGGATGAGATAAGCTTACTAATGAGGTGGGCTTTTGATCTGTCTGCACAGGCAGTCATATTTAACTCATTTTATGTTTCTTTAAATTGTTCCCCATTACATTTGCCTTTGTCCAGATTTTTTTGTGCTAAGAGCTTGAGAGGTGTGTCTCCGTAAGGGTTGCGGACCACATTCTTCATTTCCTTATTCTTTCAGTTTGCATGGTATACACCAAATATGTGAGCACATATCTGCAGATACACAACTTGTCAATATAGTTACATGGATAAGATAAGGAAACACTATTGTTCACTAATGGACTTTATTTTTTCTTGTGGGTTTGAACCCTTATTTTATTAGCATGGTCTTTTAATTTAAAGAAATCTTATTACCAGCGGATTGTGCCACATTTGGGTGAATAAAATATGAAATAAAAAAGCAAACATAAGGTAGTGTGCTACCTGAACTTTAATTTTCAGAGCGTGAAATGCTGTATTGAATCCATTCCAAATTACTTCGTGTGCCAGTCTGTTAAAGAGCTAATGCTATCGGTTGCATCCCTCTTTTTTTAAAAGCTCTGATGAACAACACACATATGCAGTATTTTGAAGTAAGCATCATTATAAGTTACTCATTTTGTTTATTACATTTTGTCGACCATATTGGTTGCACTAGGCTAATAGCCTCTTTTCAGGGAGACCCAAGATGGTATTTGTATGGACTAGGGGATATCTGGCCAGGGCAATGGAAAACTTCCCCTACTATTTTTTGTGATAAGTGCCAAAGGATCTTTTACATCCACTTGACCTACCACCAGGTCAAGCAGATGGGGCCTTGGTTTAATATATCATCTGTACATTAAGATACAAGTACACATTTGTAACAATTGTACATTTATGATAAATTTAGGTTTCACATTATTTCTTTTATTTAGATAATATTCTAATTGGAATTCTGATTAATAGACATATTTTCATATTGAAATTTACATTTATGGCTAAAGAAAAAAAAATTCTGTAGTATTTATTGTCTATATCAGCACCATTATTTAATAACTCATCGCTGTATCTAGCTGGTTTTGCTATGAGTGTTCAAATCTTGACCACTTCAGGCATGAAAACACAAATTTGTCCATGGTACTCTCAGCTGAAGATGGCCCTGGTTCTTCACCTTGTGATGACTTGTGCTCCATTATTTCTTTTGTCACCTGATTTGGAGCTGTCCATTTTGGTGCTTTGAATAGCAATCCTCGTATAACACTTCTGTGGATTGTTGTGAAACAAATGCAACAGCACAGTTCTGAAACTTTTGATCTGTCTGCATGGGCAATCATACTTAACTCATTATATGTTTCTTTGAATTTAACTGTTCCTAAATGAGACAAGCCTTGTGTCGTGAAAGGAGATACTGGTCAGCACAACTAGCTGGAATTTTGTAAATGATTGTTACGTCATTTGTGAATATCAACATGATTTATAAAGAAGTATGACAAAGGGAGATACTACCAGCACATCTATCTGGAATTTTGTAAATAATTATATGTCGTTCGTGAATATCAACATTATTTATATGAGATGTTTGTGTTACAAATGTATTTGGACTGTATGTCATATAAGGTGGTTTGTACAGACGTGTGCTGAAGAGGTATTTTACAAAGTGCTGTTTGAAATGTATCCAAAGTGTACCCTACTGGAATAGAACAGAAATGTACATGCACTGTTGTAACTGTTTAAATGTATATTTTAACAGTGGAAACTGGAATACAGGAGGTTAACTTCAGAAAAATAACTGAAATTAAATTACTTTATGGCTAGGCCATAAAAAGATGTTGTCTTTCAGTTTCAGTGCAGCAAGGAGACACAATGTCAAAAACTAGGGAGCTTTCTGTATTGTCTTGGAAGTTTTTTATTGTTTTATGATGTCCACCATTTGCCAAAGATCTGAAGAAAAGCCCTTGTCTCTGTATTGTTTACAGGTAGATGCTAAATACTACCAGCTGGCATCAGTGGTTGTTTTGAGGCCTGGGAACTAGGAGTCAGATGACAAGAAATTATGTCATTCTGCAAGCTTACCCAGCAGTAATATTTGAGATATTAATTTGAGAACTCTCTGAGAGAGCGAGAGTGAGAGACAACATTCTGTATTCTGTCTTTGACCTGATATTAACAACTAGAGAAGATCCATTCACCACATCTGCCTTGCTCTGCATAAGTACGTGTAGGGAACAGTATATTTCTTTTAGGTATAGTCAGGAATATAGCAACACTTAATTTAGATAGTTTTCTTTCTTTATTTGAGACTGTCCTGCTATGTTGTTTTAAATATTTCCTGTGATTTTGAACTCTGATGTCACTGTAATTATATACCTGGTATTTTCTTGTTCTTTTATTATTTATTATTAAATATATTTAAACCTTTCAGTGTGGCTGATCTTTGTAGAGCTATTTAAGCTCCGAGAGTACTTGCATATTTATTTGATGATGCTGTGGACCACTCCTAACAGCCTTACTCTTGATCAAACTACCATTTGTATTAATGGCAACATTACACAGTAAAATTGGACACCCTTTGTTAAGGGCCTTAAAGTAGCTGATAAGGAGCTGTCTGGTGGCAGTGGTAACTACCTTATAGTCTGGGCAAAAGGGGGCATAGCTAGTAAACATGTGCCAGCTTTTCCCGAGTGTGTGTGTGTGTGTGTGTGTGTGTGTGTGTGTGTGTGTGTGTGTGTGTGTGTGTAAATCAAACCTCAAAGAGTGTGTGTGTCAGCTACTTGGGCAGGGGCACAAAGAACAGGTTGGACAGAGAGAATGCTGGAGGTCTTGGCTTGGCCACTCAGCTGAAATCTCAACTCTATAGCTGTGCCGGTGGGGAGTCTTATTGGGGAAATGGAGAAAGAGGGAGAAACCAGCCCTAGACTGACTGTGGTCTCTGTGTGCTCTTAAGGTAAATTGCACTTGATGCAGAGAGTTGCATCTGGAAATACTATGTGTGTAACTTGTCATCCTCCCAGTGTATGTCCTCCACTGGTGTCAGTGGTGAGGATTGAGGCTCTTTGATTACTGGTCCAGTGGTGGGACGTCACACCTTGTATGACCACTGGCTTACAACTTATGCTGAAGTCATATTTCTGTACACATAAGGGCATTCTTTGTCAACTTCAGGGAGCATTGTATACTAGCTTCTTGAAAATACTCTGTAATTACATCTGGTCATTGCCAATTTAAAGTTCTTTTCCATAAATGCACTGATAAAAATCTCTCAAAATCACCCACAGTTACAGGCAGTTCACTTTCCTTGTGAGCATTTATTTTCTGTCAGTTAGTAAATCCTCCTAAACCATATAAAATGTTTCTTTTTTTGTAGAATTACTGCACCAATACATTCTGATTGGTGTCAACCTTTGAACTTCTAAACTTCACTGTAAGGGATGCAGTAACTAACCTTTTGAGCAGTTTAAAGATCATCTCATGCTTCTCACTCTAGTGTCATGCCACATATTTCATGTGTCATTTAATTTATTTATTTATTGTTAACTGGGTCAGTGAACTTGTCCTTTTTTGACCTCTTTCAGCCATGATCTGGGCACATGGGCAAGGGAAGTAGTAGATAAATGGATGGATATATATTTTAATGTAATCATTCAACCAGCACAGTTTTTGGAGGTGGGTGGAACAAAAGTGCCTAGAGGTTATCTTTAATGGCTCACTCACTTCAGACAGATCAAAGATACTGCAGCATACCTTGAAATGTCATATATGTTTGTCCACTGGTTGTGATCACTGTACTACAGCCAGGTCTTTTCATTTTGTGGCTTTAAACCTTTGGAAGTTAAAATTTTCACCCATATATTTCAACTCTATTACTTTGATTTTACACTTGTTTAACTTGAGGTTATACTGTCTTATCAGAGTCAGTAGTTGAATTAGTGCTATATCTTGTTCTTCTCTGATCTACTCTAAACCTATATATCATATATCATCAGTGATATCATATGTACTTCAGGTGCTGATAGAATAGCATGTGGAAGTCTGAGGAATCTGACTCTTCTTGAAGGTGTATTAAATGCATGTAGCTTGGAGCTTTCCTCATTTAGTTTGAGTTTTAAAAATTCCTGATTATTGTCAAGTTTAGCTACATAGTTTGTATTTAATATGCCAGTGACAATTCTGTGGTATGAAATGAATAATGCTCCTTAGGGACTGTGGATCTGTTCCACAGTTTTTAGCAATAATCATATAATTCATCCAGTCATTAAACTTGGCCTTTTAATTCATAACCATGCTGTCCTTTCTGTGTGGTTCATTTCCAAGTTAAGCTCTCAGATTTACTGAAACTTTTTTCGGAGCGTCTTTGACAGTATCAGTATGGCAGGGTGTATCTGAACATGATGCTGTCCTGGCATCATTATAATAAAGTGCATCATCACTGTTTTCATGCACAATGTAAATTGATTTAACCATTGCTAGTCAGATAACCCAATATCAAAGGTGATTCTCTTCAAACTGTCTTGAACCAAGTCTTATATATTTCTTATTCTCACATTTATAAGTTAGCATTTTCTGGCTTGGTGTGTACAACCTGATGGTCTAAATATGCATGTAGCTTGCACATGAATAGTTTCAGATTATTTTATTTTATTGCCACGTGTGTTAGAGGAGACATCACATTTGCCTTACTCCATGATCTAAATAAAATAATTTAATTATTTACCTTTTTAAAATCTTTATGAAATTCTCACTTTTTAACAGTGATAGGTACACATACACTCATTTTTGTATTTTGCATATAAATAATACATTGACATGCTGAACAAGGATATGTTGGGACATTTACATATTTCCTCATCCATCAGGTGCAGGGGTCAGTTTGTGGTTACCAATCCATTTGTTCAAATTACATTTGAATAGAGTAAGAGCAGTACTTTGCTTTATGTAGAATGAAATATGGTCCCATAGAAGCAGTATTTTCTGTGATGCATACCTATCCTGGCAATATGTTCTTTTTATTTTGTAAAACAGATTGGAGTATCTTGAGTAGATGTTTATGATATCATTGGACTTAATTAATGTGTAATAGATCTGACAGAATATGGACTGTTGAAGCTTTATATGCAAAGCAGAGGTCACCTCTCAGTTGCCTGTAGGATGCTGAGAAAAGGGCCAAGGCTTTGAGACAATTTGCATAGTTTTTATGATTTAGGCCCGTTACTTTTGTGGTACAAAGAATCTATGTCAGGTTGCTAGGCAAAGACAGAAACATAAAGAAGATAGTCATCAGACACTCGTCATAAGGGATGCCAGCAACAACCTACTGCCTGCTCACCAGTACACAGAACATCAAAGGCAGATGAAAGGAGTACTTCCCGCAGCTTCTGAATAAAGAAAACCCCGCAGAAGCTGTACTGCCCCAGACACCACCTGCAGTGAAAGAAGAGGTGCCAACACTAGATCATGTAAGAACAGGACTAAGGAAAAGCAGCAAGCTCCAATGAGTTGGTGGCAGACATGATGAAAACATTGTGAAGTTAGGGGAGAAATGGCTTCAGATAGTTCTTATATCAGTGTGGACAGAAAGGCATATCCCAGATGGCTGGAGAATAAGTTAGTGTACAACAGCAAAAGGGACATCCACAGCTGTGGGCAGTATAGAAGTATCAGACTCCTGTCATACTGCATGACAGTTCTGGAAAGGCTGGTAGATAAATGAATATGCAGAGCAGTAGAAAATACTATGGGAGATGAGCAGTTCAGATTCAGATTACGATGCAGCACAACTGACCTGATGTGTGCAGTGAGACCGATAGTTGAGGAGTAGCTAGAGATGAGGAAGGAGTCCAACTGGGCATTCCTAGACTTGGAGAAACATTTGGCAAGATCCCAAGAAGGCCAATTTGGACAGTCCTCTAATTGTTTGAAGTCCCAGGAACATTGGTCAAGTTAATGCATGCTATGTACAAGGACCCAGTGACCTAAGTATGAACAATGTTCTCATTTGCAAAGGGGTTCACAGTGAGAGTGGAGGTCTGTCAGGGTTTGGCACTGAGTCCACTCCTATTCATTGTTGTGATGGACTACATTAGCAAACGGGTTAGATAGGACTAATTTCATTAGTTGCAATCAATTGCTCTCCCAACTTTTCTGACAGAGTAGTGTGTAGGTAATTTTAAAAATCTACCAATTTGTTACATTCCCCAAAAATGTGTTCCCAATTTTTTCTCTCTTTCTCATCATACCTCCAGCATTTGCTGTTTATCTGAGGAGAAAAATCTCTGAAGTCAACTTGGGGTACAAAATGCCTATGCAAGTGCTTCCAAGCAAAAATCTCATAAACCTTCCAAACTTTGTTACATACTTGGGAGACATGCATACCTCAACCCATTTTTCCTTAAAATTGCCTTTCCATTTTCTCTTCCCCATCTTTTTTAAAGTCATCTGATTAATTGTTATAGTATCAGTCAGTATTTTATATGTCCTGATAATTATCCTTATTTAAACCACAGCTTCTGTTCTACACTGAACTAAAAACTCTACCAGAGCAGTTCATCACTTAGCACTCTCTTAGCCCTCTGATTAATTGTTATAGTATCAGTCAGTATTTTATATGTCCTGCTAATTATCCTTATTTAAACCACAGCTTCTGTTCTGCACTGAACTAAAAACTCTCCCAGAGCAGTTCATCACTTAGCACTCTCTTAGTCCTTTCTCTTTGCTTATAATCTGTTATAAATTATTGGTGGGGAGGGCAGTTTTTAACCTGCAGTCCACACTGGCTTCATCCCTCCCTATTACATTTCCCTGTCTTGGTATTTTCTGTCAGTACCTTGTTTCCTTTGCTGATTTTCTCCAGTAAAATTCATTCCCCTCTTGCCTATTTTCTAAATCCATGCTTGCAAGTCATCCTTACTGGTAAAACATCCTTTCTCCATTCCTTTGTTGATTTAGTTCTTAGAACACTTCCTGCAACATAATGAATATTCTGTATGGTTGTTGCTATTTTCCTTAAGGATCTGCATACAAAATCCTACATATCCCCCTCCCCCATGTCAACACACCCCTTTCTACACTGATTTATAATTTTCAGTTTATGTTACATATGTGCACCTTAACTGCAGAACTCTAGGTTGGGTAATCCTAAGCCACCTTGTTCTGTGGAGAGAATCGGCTTATCCTATTTAACTCTTGCCATGTTCCCATCATGAGTAAATTCCTTCAGCTCTTTATTAATTATGGTCTACAATTTCTTCTCTGGTTGATAAAAAAATATATACCCGACTTGTATATAAAACTAAAGGAACTAGAAACATTTTCACATTTTGTATTGTATTACTCATATCCATAATCAAAAGCTTCCAGATTCTCAATTTTTTGTTATCTTTTGCTTCACTTTTTCCTATGTATCCTTAGCTTCCATAATAGAATCTTTTTAATCCATACACATAAATGCTTCATCATATGTCCCTTTAAGTATGGGTATTACTGAATCAGTTCATGCGTGAGTACGTAGTTTACTGCTATAGGTTATATCTTAAAAACACTTGACACTGTCTCAAGATATTCCACAACACAGAAATGTCATTTTATAGATTTATCAAGAACAAAATAATATCTGCAAATAAAGTTGACTTTTCTTGATTACCATACAATACAAATTGAGAGTCCCTTATTTTCTCTATCAATGACTCTAAATTTAAAGCAAAGTAACAAGGAGGAAAGAAGACACCCTTGCTTGGTTCTCCTGTTCATAGGTTCATAGGTGTTTACTAGGCTAACGACCACAAGCCTAGCCATGCATCTCAAATTTTTGACAAGTTCTGATACCCTTGATAAAGTGTAAGCATGGGCCTGGGAGATGAACCATTTACAGGTTACCTGTTTGCATTAGAGAAATAGGTGCCAAACCAGGGAAGAATTTTTGGATTCCCATCCAATTGTGCCAATTGCACTTGAATTAGGTTAGGGAGGAACTCTGCTTCACATAGATGGGGAGCCTGTTCCTTAGACAGGGTAGTCTCTGGGATACATACCTATCTCTTCAGCAGGTCCTATTTATGTCACAGACAAGGTTTGAGTCTTTAGGATGGGTAATTCTGCTACTGTTTGTTTTGTGGATATGTAGGAGATCCATCAGAATGGGGTCTGAAAATGCCCTGTATGCCAGGCATAGATCTCCCCTAAAAAGCCAGTAGGAGACCGAATATAGGGATACGGCCTTGAGGCGGTCTGCATAGGACATATTACTTACACCCTGTGTTCTTTTAGTGAGGAGCCTCTGTGGACGTTCAGTTGTTGGATACGCCTGGTTAGGTACATACCAAAGGGGCCACTGTACTCAATGATAGGTCTGATGAATGCCGAATACAGTGGAACAATGACTTTCTTGGACTTGGATGCCATACCTTTGTTTTGTAAGTTGCGCAATCTAGAATGATTTCCTCACCACTGTAGACATGTGATGATCAAAGGCTAGATTACTATCTATGTGTGTCCCTAAGTCCCTGACTACTGGGTCAACTCTAAGGGGTGTGTTGTCAATATGATAGTTACTAGGAATGGATGACTTCCCAAAGGGTACTATTATGCATTTCTTGGCATATAGTTTAGTCAATGGCTCTGACGCCAATTATTTGTCTGTGTCAGCCTCTCCTGGAGAGCATTTGTGTCAGTGTGAGATTCAATGACAGCTCCTAATTTGCAGTTGTCTGCAAATTTAGTCAGCCACAGACCACTGACAGTGGCCTTGACTTCTGAGAAGTAAATGTCAAAAGGAGAGATCCAAGGACTGATCCCTGAGGAACTCCACTTGTGACTGGGATCTCTGTAGAGGTGGACTCCCCATTTCTAACCTCCAGGGTCCTGTCTTTGAGCCAGTTGGCTATCTACGGGGTGACATACAGGTTTGTACCAAACCTTTTGAGTTTGTCAACAATGCCCGAGTGGGGTATTGTGTCAAATGCCTTGGCCAGGTCAAGGTAGGCAATGTGAATGATTTTGCCCTCACCCATTGCTTTGGGTAACGTTCTCAAAGAAGTCCACCAGGTTGAGTAGACATGATTTGCCCTTGACAAAAGTGTCTGGACATTTACTTTATCTCTGTTGATAATCTCCATGATAATTTTTTCCATGGCTTTACATGTAAGACTAGTGAGACTTATGGGTCTGTAGATGGCCCACTTTTCTGCAGAGGGATGACTTGCCTTTCTCCATTCATGAGGCACGAAGCCTTTTTGAAGGCTACATTTAAATAGTAATTCCAGAGGCCCTGATAGGTCATGTTTCATGCTATTTAGAAGGCATCCTTGGATATTGTCTGGGCCCATTGATGCAGTGTTATTGGTCTTAGAGAGAGCATTAAGGACCTGTTCCCTAGTGATAGTAGGGGAGAGTTATATTTGATGATATTTCCCGAGGGAAGGTTGAGGGGAGAGAGGAGTAAAGTTGGAGCTGAATTTATCAGCCAAGAGGTTTGCTTTATCTTCTGGCTAAGTATAAGTGGCTCCATTTACAATGAACTCTGCACGCAATTGTGTATTGCCTTTGAGGTTGTGGACATATCTAAAGAATGCTTTGTGGTTGTCCTTGGCCTGGGAGGATAAACATACCTCAAATTTGGCTTTAGTAGACTATTTGCCCTCTGTGTTGTTTGTTTAGATTGATGAGAGTGCTTTTATCCTTCTGGGTGCTGCACCAATGATTTTCTTCCTCCAGTTATACATCCGATTGATTTTGTGATTCCACCAGAGTGGCTTGTTTTTTGAGTTAGTTCTGTACTTCTTCCTGGTGGGTACAGCTGCCTCTATGCAGCTATTAGACAGAAGTGTTCTCAAGGTTTATAAGAGCTTGAAATTTTTCCAGGTTCTCACTTACTGTTCAAGCTGTTCAAACACAGCTTATCAGAAAGAGAAGCCCTCTCACCTTAATTTTTGCCTTAGACCCCTCATAGATATTCTCATAATTAACTTTATTATTTAGTTGGGGAATGCAAGGATCTGCGGTGGTGCAGTGGTAGCGTTGTTGCCTCACAGCAAGAGGTTCTCCCGTTAGATTCTCGGCTGGAGTGCGGGGAGTGCCTTCTGTGTGGAGTCTGCATGTCCTCCTCGCGGTTGGGTGGGCATTCGAAAGACATACTTAAATGGGCGTGCCTTCGTTGAAGGTTGGACTTCGAGCTGGCACCTCGGCATTCGTGAAAATCTACTGCCACTCATTAGCAGACCGGAGTTCCGCTGTGGCGACCCCTAACTGGGAAAAGCCGAAAGACAACAACAACAACATTTAGTTGGGGAATGCAAATGCTGCCATTGGCCTACTCATAAAACTCCCAACTGACTCCAGTGAATGCTTTGTTCTCTTTAAGACCCACTGACAATAGCAGCATTTTCTTACATTCTGCTTCCATCTGAATTACTATTGTTTTGTTAATGTTGTCAAATGTGTACCTCCCTTCCACATAACTTCATTGATCCATATATATTAATTTCAGCAGTAAATTTTCCTATTCTCTTAGTAGATATGTAAACTTCTTATAATCATGTTTTAAAATTGAAATGGGACTGTATGAAGCTTTTTCCAAGATGCTGGCACCACCCCCTTTAAAATATTGTTAAACAAAACCAGCCTGGTCTTTGTTACCTTTTTCCCTCACAACTTTTAAATTTCCACAGGAATACAGTCTGTTCTTGAGGACCTCCCTATATTGATTGGTTGATTATACATCACCATTTTTATTTCATATCTTCCTTATTAACTATTAGTTGGTGAGTCTCATCTTCCACTAACCTTGGCAAAATTAAGTCTTCGATAAGTATTTCAATTTGCATCTTTTTCTTGGTTTCCACATTCCTCCACTTTTTACAGAAAAGATTTCCAAAGTATCTCTAATACCTCTATATGATTTCTAGTTATTTTTCTTGTTATAGCCCCTCCTATGTTTTGCGACAACTGTTTCCACTGTCTGCTGCCTAAATTAAACATTTTCTTGCTCTGTAGTTATAAAAAAATGTTGATTAGCAGCTACATTTCTAAACTCATGCATATTATCCACATACTCCCTTATTTTTCCTTTTAACATTTTGCAATTGTTTCTCTTCATGTTCTGAGAGATTCCCCCTATTTTGCAATATATTAACCTTTGTCAACCCCACTAAATAGTTCTGATTACTTTTCCTCCATCTCTCTTATTTCTACCATGTTTATAAACTCCATTTTCATATTATCCTATTCACTAGCCACCTCTTTTGAATACATTTCTCTCTTCCCTAATAAACTCTTATGTCATTTCCACTACCCATTCCTTAAATTCCATTCTATGTAACAGATACATTGGAAAGCACCAGGGTCTCATTTTTAGTTCATTATACTGCATCTTTATCTTTGTTTTTCTTGGTACATAATCTAAAATAATTATTGGATGTTTGTCAAAACTTTCAGTTAAATATACATACTCCTGTGAAATATAATTTCTGTCTTTTTTTAATTTCTCCAAGTCTTTTGGGTTTCTAATACCATGACGGGAATGGAACCCATTCCTAAGTCAAAGTACGATTAAAGTTTATGAAATTAGTATTGTTTCACTCTTTGATGTTAGCCAAAAGTGCACTTCGGAGCACCCGCAATGTGCCGAGTAATGACGACTCCTGCAATTCATACGGTGTTACATGAATTGGTAACATATCTAAATACGATTGTAAATTATTTTTTACAAGACCAGTTGCTCCTACTACTACTGGAACTGTCTGGGTATCTTTCTTCCACATGGCTTTCATTTCTGCCTGCAGATCCAGGTATTTTATGACTTTGTGTCTCTCTGTACACAAGACACTGTAGTCACTGGGTGTGGCGATTTCAATGATCAATGCTACTTTTGTCTTCTTTTCTTGGGCCACTATATCCGGTTTACTAACATCTGTCTTTTGAACTGTTGGTATTGGGTGATCCCATGTGATATAAACTTTATCATTTTCTATGATTCTTTGTGGCTCATGTTTCCAGTGTTTTTCAGGCACTTCGATACCATAATATTTGCACAATCTCCAGTGTAACAGTGTTGTCACATTATTATACCTTTCAGTATACAGTCCCACTGCCATTAGTGTGTTGCAACCAGCAAGAAGGTGTGTGACTGTTTCCAGTTCACTTTTACAAAACCTACATATGTCTGTTTCTTCCACATGTTCAATGGACTTTGTAAACCAGCGTGTACGTAGCACACTATCTTGGGCTGCCAATATTAACCTTTCATTTCTTGATGTAAGTTCACCTCTCCTTAACCATTCCTGTGTTCGTTCTTGATCAACACGAGACTCTTCCAGAAGGTTTCTATACTTGCAACTATATTTATAACAACATATTCAGCTAAACGTTAAGAAAACACATCAGAAACTTGGCATGCTGTACAGGAACTCCCACTTTCTGTCCCCTTCCACAAGACAGACCCTCGCCACTACCTATTTACTACCATCTCTGATGTATGGTGCCCCTCTACTAACCAACCTAACTTCCTCTGTCTCCTCTAAACTGGAATCCTGTTGCAACAAAATCTCAAAGTTTGCCACCAAGTCCGAGTACTCTACCCACCACTGCATACCTCTCCACCTACTGCAATGGCTAGAAATTCCCAACTACCTGGACTACCTCCAAATCACTACAGCCCACAGACTCATTTTAAACCCACTAAGTGCCCTGCACTAACTAATATCTTACCACTATATACCCCTCACAGAACTCTAAGCTCTGCTCACCAAAATCCCATTTCTGTATACAAACCAAACCATCCCTCAGGTCAGCTTTTCCTATCATTTTCCTTAGCCAATAAATGTAACTCTCTTCCTCCCTCTCTTAAGAATTTCTCAAAACTTTGATCACTTCAAAACCCAGCTCCATTATTACCTCTCCAATAACAGGAAATGCACTTGCACTCTACCTAGCTAATCCTGCCTAATACATGAATACATACATATGCATAAACTACCTTCCACCTTACCCAATAGGAGTTCAATCACATTTACTGTTACTGTTTTCTTACAGAGGTTTCTTTCATAGCATTCTCAGAATATTTAAAACCTCAGTATAATGGTGACTCTGTACTATCAACCTCTAATTTGTATTTACATGTAAATGTGCACTGTATACCATACTATGTTGATATTCTACTGTGCTTATGTTTTACTAATTGTTTAATTGTTACTATGTCTGCTATGTTCTGTGGAGCTTTTCTCCCTGGGCCTCCACTAAAAACTGGCTCCTTGAGCCCAGTGGACCTCCCCGGTCATCAGACTGAAAATAAAATAAAAATAAATTTTTTTCCACATTTGTTGCCTTCTCATCAGGTCCTTCACCTTATATTCTTTCTTTTGTTTTTTAGCACATTAATTTGCTGCCTGATTTTTATTTACTTCTGATATAATTTCCATTCCTGCTTGACATCTATATGCTTCTGCTAAATTAAGCAGAGATGTCATATTAGATTTATTCTCCTCATATTTCAAAACTTTCATTACATTTGGATCCTGTGAGGTCAGCAGATGTGTGTGGAGTCCCATGATTGTAGATCTATACATGTAATCAATTTCAAGGAGGCCCATCCCTCCTTCTTCGGAGCGGGGAATATATAATCTTGGTATACACTGATTTTTATAAATCATTTGGTAAGCATGAAGCATCCTTCTTGTTTTAATATCCAATCTATCCAACACTTTTTGGGGCCAGTCAATCACTCCAAAACTATAAGTTAGGACACGAAGAGCAAATTGATTTATGGCTTGGATCTTGTTCCTAGATGTCAATGCTGCTTTCAGGATTAATTTAAGTGTTCTAAAAAGTACTCCTTACTGAGCTTTATTCACATTTGTTCATGTTTTATTGCCGATCCTTCATCAATTACCAAGTATTGATACACTCCCTCTTGCTCAAGTTCTTTTATATCACATTCTTGTCCCAAACTTATGTTTTCCTGGTGCTGCAGTTTTCCATTTTTAAAGTTTACTTTTGCACATTTATCAAGGCCAAATGACATTCCAATACCATCTGAAAAAGGTTTGACAACCTGCAGCTGTGCTTTCAGTTCCTCATCTGATGAGCCATACAGTTTTAAATCATCGACAAAGAGAAGATGAGAAGTCATTAGACTTTGTTGTTTTCTAGAAACCAAATTGTAGCCATGGCCTAAGCCGTTAAGTAAACAGCTTAATGGATTAATGGCAAGGCAGAATAGCAACGGTGACAGTCACCCTGGAGTACCCCCCTTTGAATTTTTATCCCTGGGATAACAATCTGTCCTTTATCATGGCTTAATTGCAAAGTGGTCTGCCACTGTTTCATGGTTACTGTAATGTAGTCAATCAGTGTAGGGTGTATCTTATACATTTTTAAACACTCTTTTATTCATGAATGTGGAATAATATCAAATCCATGCCATACTTAGATTCTTCCCCTTCTTACAGTTCTCCATAGGTTGGTACTAGGCTTTTGGCCCTAGGGCCTATACAAGCCTAGCCAAAAAGGTACCCTGGCTTTCGCCACCCAAGAAAATTATTTTCCTGTGCCCCTGTTACTATAACTTTGTTTGACAACAAATGATCCTTTGTTCCATATTACTTTCTTTTATTGCCCTTTTGTTCTACTGCCATAATTGAGTTTTCTTCTAAATGACTATAAACTCTGTCGGCGTTAATTCCCGTGTATAGTTTGTACATCGTTGGAAGACAAGTTATTTGCCTATAATATTTAGGGTAGCTTGCAGGTCCACTCTTAAGTAAGAGCATTGTTTTTCCTGTTGTTAACCAGTGCGGTGTGTGTTCACCTGTGTTTCTGTCCTGTATAGCCCAGTTATTGTATCTTGGGGAGCAGTATGTAAATGAGTTCCTACTACTGAATTCACATCTTCAATACAAAACATTCTTCTATTTTCTTTAGAAATCTGTCCTCTTTTGAAAAATTTTCCTTTCTAAGTCCCCGATGCATTCTCAATATTGCAAATCAATTTCTAGCCCCCACTCATAAATAATATTCCCTACTGAAAACATATTATTTCTCCCCAAGTTCTCTTAAGCCCAACAGTTTTAGGTGAAATATAAATATGTATGCAATGCCTTTCCCCTGCCAGTAATCCCTTGCTACCACAAATCTATTATTATTGTCTTTGTTCCTCTTCTGTCATTATTAGAGTCCCTCAAGCAGTTAGTATTATTACTCCCCATTTCCTTTGTCCCTGATATTAGGTTCTTAGGTGTGTACTAGGCTAATGGCTTTGGGGCCTTTACAAGCCTAGCCATAGGATTACCCTGGCATCGTGCCACCCGACCTTAGTTCCCGGTGTCTCTGTCGAGTAGAGCCACTGGAGTTATCTCCGGGGTGAATTTTCTATTTCCCATCCACTCATCAAGATTCCTCTTGAAGAGGGTCAGTGAGGTGCTCTGCTTGACATGTATGGGAAGTCTATTCCATAGCATGGGCAGTGTCTGGGTTATGAATCTGTCCCTCCAGTACGTTCTGTTGATTGTGGTAATGAAGCTGAGGTCTCTGGAGCATGTGGTGCGGAGGGATTGCATTTCTTTAGCTGTAGCATTTCTAACAGAGCTGGGTCAGACATGGCTTTGTAAGTCAAGCAGTAGGCAATATGAGACAGAGAATAGTTGGCGTTTTTGAGTCTTCTGTGTTCAGTGGACTACCATCAATGTGGCAATTCATGGGAACCGGGTTTTTCTCAAAGGGGATGACAACACATTTTTTTGGCATTGAGATTAAGGCCATGGTTCTGACACCAGTCGTTGGTCTCAGTGAGGCCATTCTGTAGGATGTCAACATCACTTGGGGAGTTCATAATAGCTCCCAGCTTGCAGTCGTTTGCGAACTTTGTCAGCCAGAGTCCCTTCTTGTTGGCCTGGTCTTCAGAGAAGTAGATACCAAACAGAAGAGGACCCAGGACCAAACCCTGTGGGACTCCACTTGTGACTAGTCAGCAATCTGACTTGGAGTCAGCTACTTTCACACTGTGGGCTCTATCTGTGAGCCAGTCTGCAACCCACCTAGTGATATAGGGGTTGATGCCTAGCTTAGGGAGTTTTTCTATGATTCCTGGGTGAGGAATAGTATCAAAGGTTTTGGCTAGATCAAGGTAGGCTGTATGAACCACCTTGCCTTCATCCACAGCTCTGGTGACTGACTCAAAGAAATCAACCAAGTTGAGTGGGCATGATCTACCCTTCACAAAATCAAACTGTGTGGGATCCAGAGTATGGAGATTCCCTATATCCTTGTTTATTAGGTCCATGATGATGCATTCCATAGCTTTGCATATCAGACTCGTCCGGCTAATGGGGTGATAGTTCCCAGGGTCTGTAGTCACTCCCCCTTTGTGGAGAGAGATGACTGTAGCAGTACACCATTCAGTAGGGACAAAGACTTCAGTGAGGCTGTGATTGAACAGGGCATACAAGCGAGGTGCCAGTTCACTCTGTAGTTCATGTAGAACACAGCCAGGGATATTGTCATGTCCCACAGAAGCTGTATTCTTGGCCTTGAACAGTGCTGTTTTAATCTGTGCAGCAGTAATACTGGGTGCCTGGCAATCAGCTGGTATTGTGAATGGTCCTTTGGGGGGGGGTAAATTTGGCACTGAATCTGTTGGCCAACATAATGGCAATATCTGTTGACTTGGTATAGGAGGTACCATTGTGCAGTAGCTCAGAGCAAATCTGGGTATTGCCATGGAAATTCTTTACATAACTACAGAAGGCCTTGTGGTTATCTTTACTATCTGCTGCAACTCTGTTTTCATAGCTAGCTTTAGAAGATTTGATGAGGGATCTCAACTTTTTGTTGAGGATGAGTTTTTCCAGTCTTGGGACCTTATTCTGCATCAATTTCCTCCTTCTGTTGTAGAGTTTGGTTATGGCAGGGGACCACCAGATTGGCTTCCTTTTTTTGGAGGAGAGCATCTTGGTTCTGTTGGGTATAGCAAGATCCATGCATTTCTGTACGTGTTCGTACAGTGCATTGGTGTATGATTCGGCGGTCATGCAACTATTCTCCATTTGCATGGCTGCCGTGAAGTTAACCACCTCTGTTTTTAGGAGCCCAAAGTTAGCTTTGGAGAAGTTTTTCATGGTGATTACCTTTGCAGGGGAGTGGGAGGGATGTGGATTTCCAAGGTGATTAGTTTGTGGTCGGATCTAACCAGGGAGGAGCTGACTGTTGGTGTAGAGCAACGGTCGGCCATGTTAATAATGACTAGGTCAAGGATGTTGCTACCTCTAGTGGGGGTAAGAAAGAGCTGGTCCAGGCACTGGAATTAATGAACTCCAGGAAATGGGCAAGTGTACTGGTACATGAGTAGTTTTCCCAGTTAATGGAGGGGTAGTTGAAGTTGCCTAGTATGAGAGTGTTAGGTTGGACCCTAATATTCTCCAGGATGTTTAGGAATGTGGAGTGTGAGTCTTGGGACATGGTTGGGGACCTATAGCAGACTACGACCTGAATCTCTGTCTTGCCCAATGTTAGCTGCACCTGAAATATCTCTGATGTGTTATGTTGGGCAACCAGTCTGGAGGAGTGCGCATCCTTTGTGAATATGGAAACACCACCGCCTTTGGAGCTTCAGTCCAAGTTCTGGGGCCGAAAGGTGTTGAAAGAGTTATAGCCTGGTAGTGTATGCTTTCTGCTGCCTTGAACCAGGTCTCTGTTACAGCACAAATGTCGATGTTCTCCATTTTAAGGAGTGCTTCGTGTGAGTGCATTTTGCGATTTAGACTTCTAGCATTGAACAGCATGACCCTCAGATTGCATTTGTTTGTAGTTGTTACTGTGGTAATTTGGTCTTTGGAACACCGCCTAAAAAAGGCACTATAGGGGTTGCAAGAGCCTTGGCCAGTATCCGGAAGCCCAGGGGTGACAGATGCAGGCCATCTCTGGCAAAGCATTGAGGTCTGTCAATCATGTCATCCCAGGCAGACAGATACTGGATCCCCTAGAATGACACCAGAAACTTGTGTGTTTTTTCATCTATTAGTTTTTGAGGAGTTACGTGGTGTTTGTGACACCAGAAACTTAGACAATTGTTGAAAACAAATCATTTTCTGCTTGCACTGTAGTATCATTCTGGGTGATGGTAGGATGCTGCTCAGGGCTAGGGTCATACCCGTCTGGGCTACATAATCCAAGAGCTCCTCCATGTCTCTTTCATGTAGTCCAGGGAGGTACGTCTCGGGTCATTCACACCCACATGTACAATGACTGAGTCATATTTGTACTTGTTGAGGAACCTGAGTGCATGCGTTATGTGGTGGAGCCTGGCACCTGACAGGCAGCTGACTGTTACTTTTCTCCTTATTCAAATTAGTGAGTGGGATGTCAGTGTGCCTCACTATCGAGTCACCTATGAATATCGAGTCACCTATGATTAGTGTGTTGGACATGCTGTTTTGCCTTAGGGGCTTTGGTTGAGTGGCACACTGTTTAGGAGATTTATGTGTCTCGTGATTATAGTTTTCTGAATGTCAACCCTGCATTCATTTCTTTGTCAAATTCACGTGTGTTTCTCCTAAAAAATTGCAATTTGTGCCTTATACTTAGTGTAGTTTACCGTTCTTTGATTTTTTTTTTTTGTCTACATTCGAAGCTTTTTACATTCTATGGTAATATAGATAAAGTAGCTGTCGCTGTCTGGTCAGGGTAAAAGACAAATATTTGTGCATCTGTTCAAGCAGCTTTATTGTGTACAAACATCAGGATTCAGGCTTAGTAACTTTAACTTAGGTAAACTTATAAACATTTTTTGCACTTATATTGCTGACCAAATGCTAAGCATTTTTCTCTTTTAGACACATGATTAGCACCACAATTGTGACAGTTAACAATAAAGCTTGACTTCGGTTTTGCTGACTCACTGTTGTACTGCACTGAGCATGCCCTTTTTACTGAGCTAGTCTTAGAACTTGCTGGAAGACTACTGGTTTTACTGGATACCTGCCATGTGCTTAGGCCTGCTTCTGTTAGCCACATGTTGCATGCTGTCTACATTTGCTCTGGAGCCTTCTGAAACCATGCTCTTATCACTTGCTTCTGTAACTTCATGGATTTGACAAATCTCAATAGCTTTATTCAGTGTTAAATCACTGTCACTAAGCAAAATATTTCTCACTGCAGTACTATTAATACCACACACACCAAATCACCAAACTTACACATTTTAGCTTTGTTTCTCAGGTCAGTGATATAAGCTGCAAAAGTTTCTCCTGGCCTTTGATCTCTTGTGTAAAACAAATGCCTCTAATGTAACATTTGTCTGGGGTTTCACATTTCCCTCAATTTGCGTTTCAAACACTCAGGGTCTTCCCTTGATTCAGCCTGTGCAACAATATGACAGTTTTCCCCTTCTCCTTCATATACTGCTGGTGCATACACAAATGCACGCTCTTTTTCAGTGGCCTCTGACCAAGCTAAGCAGGGGCACCCCAGGCAAAAGGGCTCCATAGCGCCCCTCACCACACTACCCGGTGCCCCCATCCTGGTCTTCCTACTCCAGATAAATACTGGAAAAGCACTCCTGCTAGGGCTGCACCCTATGCGGCCTCCTAGTTGGCCTAAGCCTAAGGCCGGCTATGCAGCTAGGTTTAGCAAAATTAATACTCTGGTGCATGTATCTTTGTTAGAATAAGCTGCGTGTATAAAAATATCATACTCTTGCTCAAATATTCTCCAGTTCTCTGTAATATTCTGATCAAATACAAGTGGTAATGGTTTTCAAAATTGATCTGTCATACCAACGAATTATAGTAAAACACAAACCACCCAAGTCCACTTGTAACTATGCGAACATGCACACATATATGTGCCAGGAATTTATGCCAGTACTTGTAACTATGTCCAATAGGACCATACCTCTCAACTGTCCCTGATTTTCAGGGACGTCCCTGATTTTGACTCAAATTTTAGCTCTGTCCCTCTTAATCCCTCCTAAAACTAGTGACTTTTGGAGGAAAGGTGGTGAATTACACTTAATGAATAATAACAATAATTAAGAGTTATAGACTTCTTTTACTTCAGAAAATGTGTATTAATTAATATGCTCTGATTCTGTCAATGTTTCAGGTTAATAGCACTAGTATTTTAAAAGTGTCCCTGATTTTTTCTTGACTTGTCCATAATTTTGTTAAAATTTGTCCCTGAGTAGTTGAGAGGTCTGAATAGGACAACAAGCTTCTGAATAAGTGAACTTTGTGAAATAAGTCTCCTGGGCACAAGAATACTCTGAAGCCACTGTACTGTAAGAAATCACTTTTTGTCAGTGTAAGAAACATTTTAAAATAACTGCACCGTGTGAATAAACTGGGCCGAAGAAGCTCAGAGTAAGAAACATTTCATAGTAACTGCACTTTGCGAATAAACAGTACACAGCACACTGAAACTTTCTCAAAATGGCTGTACTTTGCTAAGTAACTCTGTACAGTGCAAGAAACACTCTGTAATGGTGGCAGTCTGCGAATAGACACACCCAGCACAAGAAACTTTTTGAAATGGCTGCATTTTGACTGCACTTTAGGAAATAGTTGCACTTTGCGCATAATAAATTCTTCAGAATAAATGCACTGTAAGCACTTTTACACACTTTGAGATACTTTGAATAACTCTAGTTATGCCCTTAATATCGTCAACCAACGCGCAATAGTAGTTTATTCCAAACCACAGTAATTTTCAAAAAAACATGCAGTTGTCTTGCTTTATTTATGCTTAATGTGCCCTTTTTTGCCCTCTGTTATATTCATTTTGCTCATTTGATCTATTTTCATGTCCATTATACTTTTCTTGTGCTCGTTTGCAATTCTGAGGTGATTCCAAACCACTTACATGCTTTTCTGATAGTCGTTTTATCAACTATCTTAATTTAGAGCATTTTGTTTAATTAATAAACTTTATGAAATGCAAAAAAGAGAAACTGATGCTGCCACCAGGTCATACAACATAAACCAGACTTTAATAAAGTAAAAACAAGTAAAATCATACAGCGCTTTCGGGTTTCTAACAAACCCTTCTTCGGATCTGCCATTGTTCATTAAAACACTCTTACACAGAGGCTCTAGTTAAACGGAGTGATGTCAGCATGCTTTGCATATTCATGAGAGCATGCTGAATCACACCTAAGTCTAACACGGTCCGTGTAAGACAGTAGGGGGCGTGTCCGTAGGCCGAGCCCTGCAAGCGGACACGCCCCCAGAAGTGTAAAAGTGCCCAAAGTAGACACCCACAACAGAGTCCACGGAAATGTGAATAAACACAACACAACACATGCCCCTACAGACTATAAACATATAAGATATATAAATGAACATGTTATGTTTTTTTCTAAATTGTAAAGATGTTTAACCGTGAGTGCGCTCGTTTGCGCGGGCGTGCCCGTAGCGCAGCTACAGTTAGCAGTCAGTGGGAAAGCATATAAGAACTAAATATGCAAAATAAGCCAGGAAGCAATAGCGTAGCGGTAGAGATGTTGGCTGAAGAGCAGGCATTCATGGTTCGAGCCCCCACAACACCAATTTTTTTTTTTTTGCAAAATGAGCAGGAAACAAGTTCCTGACAAATATGTACACATAAAACCACAATTCATGTAAAATGTAATGAAATAGCCCATTTATATTGAAGACATGTGAGGTAACAAAAGAAGAAAAAATGCCAGATGTGCTCATAGTTGAGCTACAGTTTAACAGAGTGAGTGCATGTGCCCGTAGATGAGCAGTGGTTTAACTGGTGCAAAATGAGTGCCCGTAGCTGAGCAGTGGTTTAACATGCTGAATCTATGTGCTCCTAGCTGAGCTGAGCGTAATATGCGTGCCGATAGCCAAATGAGGCTTAAACCAGCGTACCACGTTTGCGCAGAGCTACGCACCACGCAAACAAGCTAACCGACGGGCAACGTTGAGCAAGCCATATCAAAACTGCCTTTACACAGACACACCCCTCAGCATGTCTAGACAGTCATGAAAAATAAAAAGCAGTGGCCAGGTTCGAACCAAGGATACTATACACCACAGTCAAGGTACAGAACCACTAAGCCACGACAGCAGTACCTGTAAATGCAATAATAGCTAATCTATAGGAATGAATACAAACTATAGCATGACAATGCAGGTTTACTGAAGTTGATACAATTCCAAAATGGCCAATCACAGATATGTGCGGGAAAAACGGACTATATAAGCCCCATAGGTGGGAATACACAGCATAAACGATTGTAGAACAGACCTGCAGGCAGAATGTCAGGAGTAGGAGAGGGTAGTCGCTTTCGAGCACAGAGGTGGGGTGTTGAGGAGTCCAGGTACATGGCCTGGCTCCTAGTCCACAATCATGAGGCCCAACTCATGCAGGGCCAGGTCCTCTGGGGAGCATACAGGGCTGAGGCGTGGGACCGGTTGGCTCATGATCTCACCAGTGCCACAGGGATTCCAAGGACTGGTGAGCAGGTCCATCACCACCATGCGGACCTGAAGAGACGCAAGCAGGACCAACTGAACCTTTGGATCCAGGAGGCCCGGCAAACACCCAACGCCCCACTACTGAGTAAGTAACATTTAATTATGTATGTAAAAGTTAAACTAGCTGATATTATGGAGATGTGTATTCCAATATTACTTCATTTATATTACAGCTGCAGGTGTCCGTTCTGCGAACCGCAGAGCCTATGGCGATAGGCTGGTGCGGTTGCGCCACCAGGCAGGTCAGTAATCCACTACCAGTAACTGTAAAGAAATATAAAAGTATGACAGTCAGCAAAAGAGTGCAGTGTAGTCAGTAAGGAATAAAATCTGCAAGTAACAGTGTGAAAGTGTATGCAAGTATTGCTTGATTACAAGAGTTTTCAGCCTGTAAGTTTAACCTAAACATGAAACTGTCCGACATATATCCTGAAATAAAAATGCCCTGCCTGTAAGAAAATAGTACACAACCTGCAGCAGGCTGAAAAGTATAGCTGCAGAAGATGATGAAATCACATGTGTGAAATATATCCCTGTGGAAATACTGAAACATGACAGAAGTGAGACTGCTGGAAAGGATTGTAATAACTACTGTTAAAACATGTCAATAAAGCCTAGAAGTACCATCCTGAATAGTAAAATGAAAGCAAGTGAGAGAGTGTGAGAAAGTGCCATGAATCCAGCAATACAGTAGTAATAACCCCTGAATAAAGTATACTGCAGTCAAGACAGAATGAAATGCATGTGAGATTCAAAACCAAACAGCTAAATCTGTTCAAAGTGTTGCTGCATCTGGAATGTGTATCCCAAAATCAGGATATGTTGCTCTCAGTCTGCAATATGCAGATAGGATGTTTGTCTGATATACCAAACATCCACACTTGTCTACAGCTATATAAAGCAAATGTAGCCCTGATGTAGCTGAACAAAGCTAGATATGAATGTGTATGAAGAACCATAAAATGTATATTGATGTTGCATTAACAGTCCTATCACCAAGTTGAAATAGTTATCATATAGGAAACTGTAGTTAGAACAGTAGTGTGTATATAACTGTAGCTATTAGAAATGTACAGCATATGTATTGTTATTCAAGGTGTTAATATTACTTTCTTCACCCCACCCTATAACTACATATAACCCATTCCACGTGAAAATGGTATGTGCAATCACAATTAACATCCCTGGACGCTTGTCCTGTTGGGTCATATATATTTGCATGTCTGTTGATGCATCTGCCCTGTTCATACATCCACACCTGATGGCCTGTTGCCATCAATTAACCCTGCATGTTGTTGGACTGTGTATTTCTGTTCAAATTATGCATGTGTTATGCACGCTGTTCAATGGTGTGAATATCTGGGTGTTTGGTTAATGGGAATACTAATGCATGCTGTTACAACTAATTGTGAATGGTATTATATGTCACTAACCCAAATTGTCATGACATAATGCAAAACATAGTACGACAGGGAAGGCGGGTTCCAGCGGACCCACCTCTCCCACCTCAGCTGGCGAGTGCACCTGGCACTAGTGCCGAGTCTGGACCCTCCTCCGGTGGCCCTGTGCCACCTGCGGGTGGAAGCGCTGCAGGGGATGGGGCTCGCCCCCCTCTGCAAGTGTGGCTGGAGGAGATCCACCACTCACCCTCCCTAGCGTCCGGACTGTGGTGTGTAGGGAGATTCGGGACTCTGTCCTTGAGCCCCTATGCCAGCTCGAGGCATGGGTGGCGCAACTAACGGGCATGCCTGTTGCCCCGCCTACACAGCCCCAGCACAGCCCCGTCCTGGGCAGTGAAGGAACAGTGGCAACTGCCTATGGGTGGGGATATCAGTTCCACTGTTGCCATCTGTGGGCTCATGGGCTCTGGATATCCAAACCTCCATCCCCGTCAATTGTGTAACCCCCCAACACGTGTCATACACCGCCCCTGTATGCGTCTTGTTTGTCTTGTCTGTTTACCTACCCAACCTACCTCCCCAGCTGTACTGACTACCTTCACCTGACATACCACTCTCACCTGAAAAAAAAAAAAAAGGGCACTCTGTACCCACAAAAAATTACGCCCCATACATAGCTGCCCATTCCGCACACATGTCTACTGGACATGGAACCTATCAATTCCAATTGGCTGTACAACAAGTATTATTGTTGTCCTGACACCTCTCTCAGGGGTGGAAGGTTTCAAATGTCACACCAAATTACATATATATGCACAGCTGTTGCTGATGAAGAAATGGGCAGCTATAGGCCTTACCTACATCCCTCCTGCACATCCCAAGCTTGTTTCCCTACTGTCTTACCCTCTTTGTGACCCCTTTTTCACCACTTTCCTGTCTCCCCATTTTTCTTTTCTTTCAAAGAAAATAGCACGGGTGTGCGCAAGAGTAAGCACGTTTAAGTGGTTGTAATCGGGTGTGCGCTTGTGTGCGCGGAGCTAACCGCCAGTGCGCATGCGTGAGCTCCGCGCAAACCAGCGCTAACCCGGTTACAACTGCTTAAAAGTGCCTTAGTCACTTTGATTGACAGGTCCTGTACTCAGTTCAAAAGCAAAATAAAATCCCACTGTGAGTCCCGCAACCCAGGACCTTGGCAACTGTAGTCTGCATGACTTACCACTAAGCCATGACTCTTATACAAGAACATTGTGCTAAAGTAAATATATCATGTAACAGTAGGAATGAATGTAAAGGGAATATAGATGTGTAGTACACAAAGCATGACATTTAGAATTACTATCAAAACTGGTGGATTTCCATAATAGTAGTGTGTGAACAGAAACAGCCATGCTAGTTGGAAGCTAGTAGGTAATAATGTCACTATAGCACCTTGCAAGACACACACATACTCACAGCAGGATAAGCACTGCCCATACCCCACAACCTCTTACAGGAACACATCTGGACCAAGTAATAAAATATGTGGAGCAAAGGCCCAAAACCAGGGACACATTACAAATAATGTTACAACAAACGCAGACAGTTCAGAAAGTAACAGGGTCTACACTTTGTGGGATATTTGGAAGGGTATGCAGTCTGGAACTTGAATGTTTGTCACCATATTCTGACTTGAGCCCAGAGTGACTTGCCAGAAAAAGGTGTGCATGAGATACTGACCAAATTATGAGGCAGAAATGTGGACAACCTGCAAATATCTGTACACATGACGGGACCGACACCACCATATTTGAATAGTTAAGAGCCTAGACATAGCAACAGTGAATGACTTACAGGGATGCCCCACAGACCCCATGTGAAATGTACAAACAGTAGGCAGAAAGGTGTAACACATGCAATGGTAACTATGGAGTCCGAAAGTATTCACCACTTGCATGGCAGAAAAAGTGTAGTAATACATATGCTCATGCTAACCCACAGTCACAACTGCAGCATACCAGACATTTTAATGGGTGTACCCCACTGATATGTACCATTCCATGAGGCACATAACAGATGAACCTGAAAGTCTCTGGGGCCTGCTCAGCAGCATACTCAAATACCCTAATAGATGTCAAGGCCCACACCATGGCCAGACCACACTGCATGCTGTAACACCTTAGCAGATATAGCAAGCATTCCAAGGTGTGAATGTACATGGAAAATAGGAAAGCTACAGCAGCACACTACAGTCAAGACACCTAGCAGGCATACAAGTAGTGACTGTAAAGGGCAACTATTGAAGCCTTAGCAACAGAGTGCAAGCAAAAGTGAAAGGAAAGCACACACACACACACACACACACACACACACACACACACACACACACACACACACATTAACAGTAGTAGTAGTTGTAGGTGTCAGTGTACATACACAGTTAGTACAGGAAACTGGAGAAATGAATGGAGGAATGTTAATCTACAACACACCTGGAAATATGAGAGAGATACCAACCTTTACACTCACAGAACATTGTCCACAGCATAACAGCATGGTCCCTGCCCTTAACATCTGAAAGGGCTACGCCTATCTCACACACCTTTTATAGCACTGTTCTGAAATCACAGTGAGAACTGCAATCAGTACACAACTGGCTGCATGCAATTAGCAAATGCTGGCTAACAATTGGTGCAGAGGCCATCACATGGGCATATGCAGATACCTACAAAAGTATGCTGTACTCCACGTCCACGCATGCAATACTTTCATTGCACCCTGAGAAGGACGTGAGAGACAGACAGAGAGAGAGAGAGAGAGACAGAGACAGAGACAGAAACAGAAAACTGCATTTAAGCAGACAGAAACAAATTGTTCAGCAACAGCTACCTGAAAGCTGACAACTGGGAAGTGGAGCAGCAGGACAGAGAACCAGACAGCAACACAAGCAGCTGTGACAAACACAGGTAATGTAAAGTAATACTATAAAGGTCTACATACTGTGAACCCTCCATATGTGTCATTGGTCTGTATATATATGTATATGAAGATGTGTAAAGGGCAGGGGACATACAGCAACTATCAGTGAAGGCTGTACATACATTTGTATGTGAGAGCATCTATGTGCACATATCAATGTTTGATTGTAGGTTGTAGTGCCATGTACAAAGTAGGTTACACAGTTATGTATGTTTAGCAGTATGTTAGTGTGTGTATACAGTATGGTAGACAAATATGTTGATATACCTGTCTAACATATGGATACGTATGTATGTCAACATATGTATGTGTATATATATATATATATATATATATATATATATATATATATATATATATATATATATATGTATATATATATATATATATATATATATATATATATATATATATACATATGGTATGCATATATGTATACATACATAGAGAGAGAGAGATGTAGGAATACATAGACAGATGTAGATAGAATATTGTACAAACATATCTATGTAATGCACACATACAGATATAGATATATGTAGATACATATACATAGACAGACTGATCTGACTACCTACAGGTATGACTGTAGATGACGACCTGCAACACAGCCTGTCCCACGCCCTGTGTCACTCACACCCCGTCTGTGCCCCCCCCCACCACATCTATAGCAATATATGTACATCAATATATATATGTGTATATGTATACGGACATATATATATATATATATATATATATATATATATATATATATATATATATATATATATATAGATATATCTATATACATATATATATATATATATATATATATATATATATATATATATATATATATATATATAGAGAGAGAGAGAGAGAGATGTATATAAATTCTGAGTGAGGCACATGTGTACAGATGTATTGCAACAGGCGCCTGGTGACAAAGGCATGGAGTGAACACCAGTGTCAAATCCGGAGTACCATACCACATTCCAGATCACCTACACCAGTAACCACCAGATATGTGATTGGCTGCCCACCACTGCATGTGTCAGGGGTGAACAGGGTCATAAATGTGTACAATAGTGGCCCCAATGATATTCACAGTGGCACACTATCCCTGGAATACCTGCACATGGTATGTGTCAGCGGACATGGTGAGTCAGGTATGGACATGTAGGTCGGTGTACTCCTCCACACCACATAATGGATGCCATGGTATGGACCTCACATGACAGCTACAGATATGGAGAAGGACACAGTGACATGTACAACACTGTGACAATGCACTCAAACACATTACCAATGCACAGTGACTGACAACACCACAGAGTACACATATGCTACCCACATAGAGGTTACCACTCCCGGATTTACATATGAAAGTCACACCCATGACAGATGTCCAACAACCATAGTAACACCTCACACCATCCACAACCTAAATGTCTGCTGTGTGTCGTCCGTGCCACTGCAATAGAGTGCACATGTGGAGGTAAGAGTTCCTACCCACAGATAAGACATACCCTGCAATAAACCACACCGTGTTAAGAAGCAAGACTCCCCATGAGTACATGTCACACATACCCCTGCTGAATGTTAGTCAGATAGGTAATATGCCATATGAGTAACCCTGTGTAACTGTGTGACAGCAGCAGGTACCATCACACCACATGTGTCACAATGGTCAGGGTAGCAGAACAGTACGCTGCTGTAGACCCAGGGGCAATAGCATATTGTATAGTATTGTATTGTAATGTAATGTATCGTGTTGTATTGTATTGGTATGTTGAGGTGCCTCCTTCGTGGAGTGGAACCACTGCTGCTGTGCGCCAGTGTACAGGTACATATCCTGTAGTCAGGCTAGTGTTACATAGCACTTCTATATGTGTGTTTAGCTCCTGTCAGAGGTTATGTAGCATGCAACTGGGGATACCATCAGGTCCCATCCATGTTGTGTATTCTGCTGTCCTGCGGGTGTCTCTCACCTGGACATCTGTGATGACAGGGAGGTTACAGTCAGCTGGGATAACTATGCCTTATTTCGGGGAGGGCGGGTGACACCTGCACTGAACCTGTCTGCCACAATGTTGTCGATATCTGTGGTGTCAGTGAAATATTTGTTGTTGTGTACTACCTATGGGCATAGAGGATGGCTCCTGACCAGGTTGCTAACATAACTGAAGAAGGCCTTCTGGTTATATGTAGTGTCACTCTTGATTTCCCTCTCAAAGTTGCCCATGTATTTTGTATGATGGAAAATAGATCCTTACCAGTGCTGCTCAGACATGCCCTCCCTTTAGTGAATTATGCTCTGTCTTGCAGTAGCTTCCATCTTCTGTAATACAATCTGTCTATGGCTGGGGTCCACCAGACAGGATGCTGTCCCTTTGTGGAGAGTGTCTTGGTCATATATGGGATTGCATGATCCATGCATTCTTGGAGATGTCTGTAGAAAGCAATTGTGTAGGGGTCAGCATTGTGGGTTGTATCTGCCACTGGCACAGTGGGCTGAAAGGATACCATATCACTGTTACAAAGTGTAAAGTTTGTATCTGTAATGTTATGCACTATAGTCGTTTGTGCTGGTGGTGGAGGTGGGATATGTATATCCAGGGCAATCAGTGTGTGGTCAGCTCACAGTAGTTGACGATGTAGGCCATACAGTACCTAGATACAAACCCCCAGAGTGAGGAGGTGCTCTTGACCTGAATCAGTGTTCTGACTGCTGGGGTTTGGTAGTATGTCGTATGGAGTCTGCCAGGTACTGTTGCACAGTTGCTGGCTGAGCACTGATACCTGGCCATCTACATGTGTATCCACCAATAGACAGACAGATGCTACATATGTGAGATATGTTGTATCATAACAGTCGAGTAGCATGTGTATTATGTGTGCCAAATTCTGCTGACATATATTGCTGATACCAGGTTATTTTCTTTCTCAGGTACATGGCCCACCTGCGGAATCCCACCTACTCCACAGCTGAGGATGAGGAGATACACCAGAGCCTGGTGCGGGATTATGCAATACTCTTTTCCCGCACCAGCCAGAATCAGCAGGAGAGGGCTGCACTGTGGCAAGACCTTGTCCGTCGGGTAAATGACATAGGCACGCATAATAGGACATATGAGCAGGTACGACATCACTGCAGTGATTTAATCAGACATGTCCATCAGCGTGCGTCGGATATCCACAGGCAACAGGTCGCCACAGGTGGTGGGGTGGCTACACATCCCCCACTCACCAGACTGGGGGACTACTCATGAGTGTAGTGGCTCCAGTCCGCCAGCAACAACAACAGCAGCAGACATGCATTATGATGGAGGCTGGAGCCACACAGCAGCAAGACAGTGAACGTGCAGGTAATATGCCATATGTATAGTTGACTGTTGTGTACACTGGTAGTTAATGCATGTGTGAGGTGTGTCCTTGGTTTGTAGCTGTCACCATAGTATTTAATGTGCAAGTGTGATATCCTCAATATTAGCTGCTGATCTGTGAAAGGCGACTGTTGTACTACTGACCTGTATCATACTCAGTAACAATGGCACAGTTGTGCCCACTGACATTAGTTTCTTCACGTCTGCAGGACCCTCTGGTATAACAGCAATGCAGGCTATCCATGCTGGTGAGTGTGTATTAACAATTCCTGTAATAGTGTTGATAGTAATAGTACTATTTGGCTCACTTAGTAGTGCTCTTTGTATGCATGTAGGTGTGTCTGTGTCTGTGTGTTGATATCACGCATACTGAGTACTGTACAATTGTGTGAAACTGTGTGCACGTGTGCATGTGTGCACGTGTGCATGTGTGCACCTGTGCATGTGTGCACGTGTGCATGTGTGCATGTGTGCACGTGTGCATGTGTGCACCTGTGCATGTGTGCATGTGTGCACGTGTGCATGTGTGCACGTGTGCATGTGTGCATCACTGGTAATGTGTAGACAATGTAAACTGTGTTTCCTGTTTCCCTCCCACAGGTTCTGTTGCTGCTCTGGTGTCATGTAGCAGGGAACCTGAGTCAGGTGCCGTGGGTACTGATAATGATGACATCTGTGTAATGGCACAGGAAGGTATGCCAGGGTCCGCCATTGGTCAGCCGATTGACAGTACACAGCTGTCGACCCCATCAATGCGCACAGTTATCCTGCCAATACACCCTTTGTCACCACTGTCCCTAGGTGATGGACAGCATACAGTGGGCATTGACCAGGGTAATGTGGTATCTGTGGCACATGCCTCCCCACACAGCAGCCATGGGCATGGCCCAGAGATGGCACCACACAGACAGATGTCCAGGGGTTCTCGTGGGAGCATCCATGGGCGTACTGCCCCTGTCAGATGTGCCCACACAGGTCTTACAACCTCAGCTATGTTTCGGACTGTCATGCAGGCACAGTCACGTATGGAATGGTACACCAGACAGGGTCTGAGGAGCTGACAGCATGTCGCACAGCCATGACTGACAGTATGCGTGACATTGCGGCTGCCATCCGTGATTTCACCGATGTCATAGACAGACGTTGTGGGGACATATTAGACCGGTTCCACAACTACATGTCCATGAGCCAGGGCGATGGTGGGCGGTTAAGGCGTCGGCGTGGCGTATGCCAGCAACAGCAGCAGCTGGCAGTCGTCATGACGACAACAGGGCCGCCGCCCGTAGTGCCAGCAGCAGCCCCAGCAATGCTGGGTCTGTGCTGTCATCAGACTGCCCCAGGAGACCACGTGCACGTGGCTCTGGCCAGGCCCGACAGGGATCTGTGTCCAGTCAACGAACACCTGCTTCTGATGACAGTACCCAGTCTGGGTTGGTACGGATACGGTCCGTAGCACCCTGCAAGGCACAGGTACCGTGTCCGTGGCCAGAGACACTGATCTGTATGACCTGGCAGGTACAGTCTGTGGCTGTCCACAAACACCAGTATATGGCAGCCATGAGGTGGAACTGTGTGCATCCATACACACATGCAAATTGACAACACCTAGGGCTACCGCACACGCACACACTGCATCAACATTGCCCCACCTTCTACTGCTGTCCCTCACCAACACACATACACATACATGTCAATTGGTGGTATGGGTGGCTGACTCAGGCATACCAAGTTCACACCCTGTGCATATGATGAAACTGTGCCACCTCCTGCAATCTGTAACAACTGTGCAGGTACAGGTTAACATGTTGCTGATGCACAGGGTGACCACATAGATGTGTAGTAATAGTATCATGTTGTTAACAGTACTGTGTGCTGAATTAATTGTGGGTATATCACAGCATGCCTGATGCAGTAAGTGTGTGATTGTCATGTCCTGTTGTCTACACCCATGGTAAGTACCATAGTGTATCATCTGCACATGTTGGCATACTGGTGGTAATGATGTCAACAGAAGGCTACATACATAGGTAGCACAGGGATAGGGTAATGAATGTAGTAATACACAATGATGGACATGTAAATTGCAAGTGGCATGTTGCCCACACTAGACTCTGCAATGCAGATGTTTGAGGATGTTGATATGTGTGCAGTACTACACGACTGGTACAGGACACACAGGAGCACCCTAGCACTGCATGCTCACATCTCATACCATGCTAGACAGCCCCAACACACATAACTAACTGTCACAGGAGGGAGAGTCCCCATATATGTCAGGGATACTGTGGTGGCAGGCCAGGGAGCATACATCCTACTAAGTATGGAACCACTGAGTGAAGGCTCAGTGTCTGTTATTTGACATGTGTATTACTGCAGGTATGAGCACATGGGTTTCTATCCAGTTATTGTACATCCTGGCAGTACATGGCCTGTACACTTGTGTGCACTGAGACTGGACCCTAGCCATCTGACCCGTGTATTTCCATGTACATGTGCATAGTGCCTGCATATTTGCAGTGTTACCTACTGGAACTGGTACAGCTTGTTTGTTGTACAATGGACTACATGCAGCCCTGTTTACTGTAGCTTTGTTTGCATGCATGTTTGCTTGCAATTACCCTGGAATACTGATCACACCTGCAATGCATAGTTATAGAGCTTCTGTGGACTCCTAGTGCCATCTGCATAGCCTACTATATGTATGTCCATGTCCCACTTGACAGGATGTCACTGTTTGTCCTGTTCACATGTACATTGCCTGTGACACAGTGCATATGACCTACCTGGCATGTGTCCACGTGAGCAGTCATATATGCTACTGCTAACTAATCACAGGCACTACACCTTCACACATTCATCTTCTGTTGAACTACCTGCTTTGCTAGGGACGGCCTGCACCTGTCACCCCTGGGCTTTCAGATATTGGCAAAGGCTCTTGCTACCGCCATAGTGCCTATGTTAGGCAGGGCTCAAATGACAAACCCACCTTCATAGGTATCACAAGGGATAAGAAACTAAGAGCAATGCTACCCAACGCCAGAAGTCTAAACCTCCAGATGCATGCACCCAAAACACTCCTTGGCATGGAAAACATCGATATCTGTGCAGTAACAGATGCCTGGTTCAGGGCTACTGAGAGCACACCAGCACTACCAGGTTTAACCCAGTTGATTTCTTTGAAACAGTCACCAAGGCCATTGACGAGGGGAAGGTGGTTCACACAGCCTACCTGGACCTTGCGAAAGCCTTCACAACAATACCCCACTTGGGCATTCTAGAGAAGCTCACCAGCTTAAATATAAGCCCCTATGTCACTAGATGGATTGCACAGTGGCTCAAGGACAGAACCCACATTGTTAGCATTGCTGGAGGCATGCCAGACCCCACAACAGTTACGAGTTGTGTCCCACAAGGCTCAGTCCTGGGACCTCTCTTGTTTGGTATATATTTATTGGAGGTACAGGCCAACACGGACGGACTGTGGCTGTCCAAATATGCAGATGACTGCAAACTGGCCACCATAATCGACTCTCCAGCTGACACAAGCATCTTCCAAAGGGGCATTATAGCAACAGACAACTTGTGCCAGAGCCATGGCCTTCTGCTGAACAGTGTTTAGAAAGGGGAATGTGCATCCTGTAGTCTGTTCACCTAGTTGCCAAAAGGGACATTGTCCTCACACACACTAACCCCCCTCAGCCAAAAACACACACTTGCCAATTGCAGGATTCAAACCCCTATCTGACTATGTTATGACACTTGAGACGGATGCATTAGCAGAGCACGCTATTTGCATTACTGGGAGTTTTCCCTTCTCCTGCTATACTTATAGAGTGCTGACATCATCAGTGTTTAGAAAGGGGAATGTGCATCCTGTAGTCTGTTCACCTAGTTGCCAAAAGGGACATTGTCCTCACACACACTAACCCCCCTCAGCCAAACACACACACTTGCCATTCGCAGGATTCAAACCCCTATCTGACTATGTTATGACACTTGAGACGGATGCATTAGCAGAGCACGCTATTTGCATTACTGGGAGTTTTCTCTTCTCCTGCTATACTTATAGAGTGCTGACATCATCAGTGTTTAGAAAGGGAATGAGCATCCTGTAGTCTGTTCACCTAGTTGCCAAAAGGGACATTTCCTTCACACACACTAACCCCCCTCAGACAGACACACACACTTGCTATTCGCAGGATTCAAACCCCTACCTAACTATGTTATGACACTTGAGACGGACGCATTAGCAGAGTGCGCTATTCGCATTACTGGGAGGTTTCTTTTCTCCTGCTGTACTTATAGGGTGCTGACATCATCGGTGTTTAGAAAGGGAATGTGCATCCTGTAGTGTGTTTTCCTAGTTGCCAAAAGGGACATTTTCCTCACACACACTAACCCCCCTCAGACAAACACACACACTTGCCATTCGCAGGATTCAAACCCCTACCTAACTATGTTATGACACTTGAGACGGACGATTAGCAGAGCGCTATTCGCATTACTGGGAGGTTTCTTTTCTCCTGCTGTACTTATAGGGTGCTGACATCATCGGTGTTTAGAAAGGGAATGTGCATCCTGTAGTGTGTTTTCCTAGTTGCCAAAAGGGACATTTCCCTCACACACACTAGCCCCCCTCAGACAAACACACACACTTGCCATTCGCAGGATTCAAACCCCTACCTAACTATGTTATGACACTTGAGACGGACGCATTAGCAGAGCGCGCTATTCGCATTACTGGGAAGTTTCTTTTCTCCTGCTGTACTTATAGGGTGCTGACATCATCTGTGTTTAGAAAGGGGAATGTGCATCCTGTGGGGAGGCAGACACCAAGCACACTCTGGCTAAGCTGTCATTCCCTAGGGCAAACAGCCTAATGTTGACCTCTACACCCATATGTTTAATTGTCAAATGCACATTATTTGTTGCTGATAGACTGTTTGCACATCTTTATTGCCATAGCATTCCCTGTTTGTATGAACAACTTGTGCATCTGTGGAAGATGTTTGCATATGGGAGGGATCCACTATATCACGTATGTCTCTGTAGTCATTTAACTGTGTGCACTGGGCAGACTGCTGTAATGTGGTTGGTTCCTGGAATAACACATAAAAATACCAGATATGTGTGTCCAACTGCTAAACCGAGATTTGGCTTAAGTGTGTGAGCTTGCCCAGTTCAGCCTTCCCATGGCATCTTGTCTGGCATATGTCTCATTTATCAAAGTGTGTGAGCATGCCCAGTGTGAGCATTCCATATGTTGGACTCTGCAGCCCACCACATTTGTGGATGAGTGTGAACTTCAACAAATATCTCCCGTTTATGGTTGTGTGTTGTGTGTCATGTTGTGTAGTTACTGTACAACTGCTTTGTGTGTGAACACAACAGGATTATACTGTGCCTGCAGTGTTTGCATGGGATACTTTGCATACAGTTGTCAACATCCTTTCACACTGACCTAACACTGTAGTACTGTATAGTGTACTGGTAGTACTTTGACTGTGGTGGACAGTATCCTGGGCTTTACTGCTATCACTGCTTTACCTTTCGATAGTGGGCACAACAGCCTGGTTAGGGGCCAGTTGTGTACATCTGACCATGTTGCATTCTGTTCAGATATGAACTACTTAAACCAGGCTTGTCCAACATTGGTAGTGTATTCCACAACATAGGTGTACATTTGCAAACACTAGCGATGTGCCCTAGTCCATGTCTAATGCTAGTTGGAGAGTGTGTTTGTCCTTCAACACACATTGTAAGTGGAGTTTGCCATGACATATGTCATGGTTAGTATACTGTGCCTCTGTCTACCTGTGACATGACAGTGATACCCAGGATAAATCTACCATCTCCCATCCACTCATCAGGATTCCTATTGAGGAAGATTGATAAGTGACTCTATGGGTAGCCTGTGCTGGGGTTCACTCATGGGTGGGAGTGGCTTCTGTGTTATGGATCACAGTACAGCTTGTCCTATGTAAGTCAGTGCTGGGGTTCAGGTCTCTCATGTGCATAGCTCACTGCCATTCAGATTGTACAAGGTGCAGCATGTTTATTGATGCCAGCAACACAGGCAACACATGGCATCTGTGCAAGCTCTTTGATACTCCTGATGAGGTACTGTTGGGGACTTTACGGTTGATGGAGGTGTCTGCTGAGGTACATCCCACAGGGGCTATTGTAGTCAATTGTACCGCTGATGAAGGATGACTGCAGAGCCACAATGACCTCCTTATCTAGATCTGACAGCCTTCATGATTAGGTGGGTATATGGTATGTTTCTGTAAACACTACAGCACATGTTTGTCCAATGCAGGATATCTATCACCTTATGTCCCCAGGTCTCTCATTACATGTTAACTACATAATGGGTTAACAGCTATGTGGTAATTGGTGGGCACTTACTGTATATCCACGGGGGTTGACTATACACGTTTCTGCAATTAGCTTGCTGACATGGCTATGGTACCAGTTGTCTGTTTCTATGTGGCCCTTTTGTGGGATGCTTGTGTCAGCTGGTGGATCATATGTGGTGAGCAGTTTGTAGTCCTCTGCAAACATGTTCGGACACAGTCCTTCCATGTTTGCCTGTACCTATGGGACATATATACCAGACGAGGGAGATCCCAGGACAAAGCCTTGTGGGATGCCAGTTATATCTGGTTTGTAGTCTGACATGGCTGCAGCATGTCTGACCATGTCTGTTCTGTCCTAGGTCTGGTTTGCAACCCCTCTACTGACATGTGGGTTTATATTTAAGCTGGTGAGCCTATCTATAATGAACACGTAGGGTATTGTATAGAAGCCTTTGCAAGGTCCAGCTACACTGTGTGGACCACATTGCTCTCATCAATGACCTTGATGACTGTTTCAATTGAGTCAATCATGTTTAGGGGCAGGATCTGCACTTGAGAAAGCCACACTGGGTTGGGTCCGGTGTCAGTAGGTCCCCAATATCTTTATGTCTGTGGTACATGCTGATCCTTTCCATAGCTGTGCAAACCGAGCTTCTCAGGATTCTGGGGTAGTAGTTTTTAGTATCCATTCAGGCAACACCTTTGTTGAGAAGGACCACTGTTGTTGTACACTGCTCTTTGGGTACATATTCTGTGGTAAGGCTGACATTGAGCAGTAGTGTGGTTTGGCATTCCATTCATCTTGGAGTCCATGTTGCACTAAGCCCAGGACACCATCTCCTACCATTGCTGCTGTGTGTTTTGCTTTGTAGATGTTGGCTGTTACCTCAGCATCTGCAATGTCAGGGGGCCAGCAGTCTGTTGGGATAGATATTCTGCGTTGGGGTGCACTGCACCTGTCAGGATGTATTTTGGCAATATGTGTGTGTGTTTGTGATATTTGTGTGATTCAGGGCATATCTGTGAATTCCCAACATGGTTCCTACCATCAGTTGTGAAAGCCTTGGGATTATCCTTAGTGTCCTGTACAATTTGTATCTTCATAGGTTCATAGGTTCATACTAGGCTATCCACCCTAGGGCATTTGTTAGCCTAGCCAGAGTGTGTGTGGCTTTTGCCACCCCTTGCTAAGTGAATATTATGGCCATTTATGATTTGCTTTGCTGTGCCTTTGTCTGGACATGACACAGTGAAGACCCCCAGTGTAACTCTACAATCATCCATCCACTTGGCAAGATTCCTGTTGAAGAGTGTCAGTGAGGGGCTCTGCCTAACATGGAGTGGGATTCTGGTCCAGGGTGTGGGGAGCCTCTGGATTATGTATCTGTCCCACCAGCACATCCTATTTCATTATTTGTTGAGGTTGACATCTCTCACTTTCACAGCTCTGATGGATTTGAGTTTTCTGGGGTGGAGCATGTCCATTACTCCTGTGTTGGGCATGGCCTCCTACAACAGGCATGCAATGCCTCTGTGTAGGCAGTATGTGACTGCATTCAGCTGGGGTGTCTACAGCCAGGCAGCATATGACATATATTTGAGACCCTTTATCCTCTTGGTGATGTACCTTTGAGGTCTTTCTAACTGCTGCTGGTGTCAGGTAAGGTACATCCCATATGAGGCATTGTACTAGATTATGGGTGTGATTAGAGAAAAGTATAGGGGCACAATGACCTCTGTTGACGTAGATGTGAATCCTTTCCTGATACGGCGTCAAATGTAGACAGTCTTCCTAGCCACATTGGCAATGTGGGTGTCACATAACAGGTTATTGTCCACTTGTGTCCCTAGGTCCCTGGTTACTCCTTCCATACATAATGGTTTACCACCTATGTGGTAATTTGTGGTACCTTGTTTGGTATTTGGTGGGACATTCATACTGTCCAGTGTCTTCAGGATGGCTGGGTGGGGTTATTGTGTGTGAGAGTGCGGTCTGTAGCATGCTACAGACTGCACAGCAGTCTTGCCTACAGTTAGTTGCACATGGGTGAACTCCAATGCCTTGTGCATTGTCAGTTACCTGGACGTATGGGTGTCTGTGCTGACTATGGATACTCACTCTCCTTTTATGTTTTGTTCCAGGTTTTGGGGCCATGACACATGATACGTGGTATAACCTGGTAGTGCTGGTGTGCTGTCAGGAGGCTTGCAGCAGGTTTCTGTCACTGCACAGACATCGATGTTCTCCATACTGGGGATGGCCTCGGGAGCATGCATATTGGGGTGTACACATCTGGCATTGGTCAGCATTTCCCTTATGTTTCTTCCCACTTATGTTTTCTAGGGTGGTGGGTCAGTCTTTTCAGCCTTGCCTACAAAAGGCTCTATGGAGGTGGCAAAGGCCTTATCCAATATTCAGACGCCCAGGATAACAGGTGCAGGCCATCCCAAGGACAGCTGCGTGGCTTGTCAAGCATGACATCCCAAGCAGACAGACATTGGATCCCCTTGGTATGACACCAGTAAGTGTGCCACTTGCTATGACTGATCATTCCGTGTTTGTACTGTGGCATTATTCTTGGTAAGGGTAGGATGCTGCAAATGGTGAGTGTCATACCGGCCTGGACTACATAATCAGATAGCTCATCTATGTCTCTTTTCATGTAGTCTAGGGCGGTACATCTCAGGTCATTCACACCAGCATGGACTCTGACTGCATCATATTTCTACTTGCTTTGGAGTGACCTACATACTTCTGTTATGTGGCATATTGTGGCAGCCTACAGGCAGCTTACTGTACCCTTTCCCTTGTTCAGTCTGGTGTGCGGGACAGCAGTGTGTCTGACTATGGAGTCACCTATTACAACTGTATCAGGCATGTTGTTTCTCCTTCTGGCCTGTGACTGTTTGGCACACCAGCTTTGTGTACTATGTGTTGCATGTGCTATGTTTGGAGGTTGTTTGATTGGGTGTCTGCTTTAGAGGCCTCTGTTGGTGTGCTGTGTTTGTAATTTGTGCCTCCGGGAATGTTTTTCTGTGTTTATGTGTTTGGTTTGCAGTTGTGATAGGTCTATGTGGGACTGTGTTTGTGGTGTGTGTGGTTCCCTTCTCCTGCTGACTTGTTTTGGGAGTACTGAGTTGATGGTGCTCAGCCTCCAGTTTGGATAGATGGTTGCATCTCTCACATATATTTGTATTTCTTGGGTGGAGTTGGGGTTGTCTGTGTACTTGGGGCAGGTGTAACATTGCCTCAGGATTCACAGATTCCACTTGTTGTGGCTGGCCTTAGTGGATTGTATGTGTGGACAGATTTTATTGCCATACTACTGATCAGTGATTACTTCATTGTTTATGTTTGCTCTATCATGTAGTAGCTTCCTCATTCTTTTGCATGTTTTGGTTATGGCTGGTGTCCACCATGCCAGATTTCTGCGTGTATGGCATTGTGTCTTGTTTTAATTTAGGACTGTATAATCCAAGCATTCCTGGCAGTGTTCATGGAATGGCTGTATTACAGGTTCTGAGGTGTGGCCCATATTTTGCACCTGCATGGGACCTTTAATGGATTCCACATCAGTTTGGAGGAGTGCAAATATTGCTTAACACATGTTTTCCACTGTGGTTTTCTGGCCAGGGACTGTGGTCAGGATTTGTATATCCAGTGTGATTACTCTATGGTCTGGTTTTACCAGTGAGCAATACACTTCTCTTCTTGCCATCCAGTACCCATGTTGCTGATTATCACATCCAGTATGCTTACCCCTCTTGTGGGAGTGGTACATTGTTCCTGGGCCTTTTGGTTTATGGATTCTATGAACTTTTGTCCTACACTGTTGGAGCTAGTATAATGCTCCCAGTCTATGTCTGGGTATTTGCAGTCACCCAATATAATGTGGTTTGGAGGACTTGATATATTCATGTATTCCAGCATAGGTGTTGGGACAGTAGTCTGTAGCAGGCTATAAACTGGGGGCAGTTTTAGCCACTGTTACTTGAGCATGGCTAGTCCATGCTGCTTTTGTTGTGGTACCGACATGGGGGTGTGGTTATCCTTGACAATTCTTGCTAGTCACCCTCCTTTTGTAGCTTGTTCCAAGTTTTGAGGCTGTACAGCACAGTATGAGGTGTAACCTGGTAGTGTTAGGGTGCTGTTGTGAGCCTTGCCTCAGTTTTCTGTTACAGCGCAGTTATCAACATTCTCCATACTGGGTGAGTTTAGACTGCATGCATCTTGCTGTTTCAACTTATCCCTTATCTTATTCTTATCCCTTCTGATACCTATGGAGATAGGTTTGTGTTTTGAGCCTTACCTATTCAGGGCACACTGTGGGTGACAACAGCCTTTGCCAGTATCCATACGGCCTGCACTGATAGGTGCACACCAGTCCTAGCAGGTGGTGCATCATGTCATGCTCAGCATGTCATCCCAGACTGGCACACATTGGATCCCCTTTGACTAACTGCAATACTTCTGTCAATTGTTGCACTTGATCATCTCATTGTCATGTTGTGGCATGATGCTTGGTGAGGGTAGGATGTTAGTCAGGGTCCTCAGGTGTGCATATAGTACATGGTGTTACATTACTTAACACATAGCATTCATGCCTCAGGTGGTGCTGCAGGGCTGTCTCTGTCGGATGCGCATATTACACTTCCCTGTACATGTTTGAGAGCAGGTTGTGTCATGTTAGGCATCCCTGTTACTATATGAGTGAGTCAGAGAGGGGTATCATTCCCAGGGTTCCTACTGAGCCAGTGTATGTGCTATGCGTTGCCTCTTTGCCAAGGCCAGGGCATACTGGGCACGCCTCCTTCTGCCTACTGGGGCAGGCTCAGGTTGTTCCTCCTCCGAGTCACGGTCTGCCTGTGATGGCCTTGGCAATGGTGGGGGGCTGTTTGGCCCGGCCCTATGCTGGTCCTGCTGCAGCTGTTTTCGCAAGATCATATTATGTAGCATAGCACATACCATGACAATTTGGGTACATGTAGTTGGTGTGTACTGCAAGGCTCCACCAGATGTGTCCAGACACCGGAACCGTGACTTGAGCAGCCCAAACACAGGCTCTATTACATTACGTGTTTGTGCGTGTGCCTCATTATGGCGTTCCTGTTCAGGTGTGTGTGCGTTTCTGATGGGTGTCATCAGCCACGGCTCCAGTGCATAACCTGCATCCCCACTAGGTGTCCGTGCGGGATGTCCCCATTGGCAAATGTCTGGTACATCTGCGTCAAATGCCAGATGTGGGAATCGTGGTAGCTCCCAGGACAGCTAGCACACACATTCATTATTATGCCCTGGGCATCACAAACGACCTGGCAGTTGATGGAGGAAGCCCTTGCGGTTGATGTATGCCCTACCCGCTCACCGGCTGGTGCTTTGATGCGTATGTGCGTGCAGTCTATTGCACCCACTACCTCAGGGTATTCCGCTATTTGCTGGAAGAGACGATATTGCTGGCCAATACCTCACGGGCATTGGGAAAATATACATGATCACCGACATGTGCTGACATGGCATCCAGGAACTGGTGCAGTACCCTGGAGGCTGATGCCTGTGATATCCCCATCATATCACCAGTTGGTCTCTGGAAGGTACCTGTTGCTAGTATTCTTAGGCCAACACATACCTTGGTTTCCACTGGGATGGGTTCCCCTCTGTTGGTTCTGTGTGTGAGGCGTGGCCTGCACAGCTCCACTATTTGCTGCAGGAGGTCTCTGTCCACTCTATAGCTCTACTATCTCCAGCTCATGTAACCCGTGGTAGGTGACCCTGGGCCTGTACACTCTTCTCCGTCTCCTCACTGTGGGTTGTCTGGCACCATCTGCATTGTCACCACCCTCAGCAAGTCGCCTATGTCTCATTATGACAGCTATGGCAGCCCCTAACATTTCTGCTCTGAGTTCAGCTTTTTCAGTTTTCACTTCTGATAACTTAACTCCTGTCTTGCAGTGTCTCTTGGGAGAAACATTCTGCACTGCTGTTTGCAGAGTTTTAAGTGCTGGGCTGGGCTAGTATTCTGCCTGTGTAATTGCCTGCATCTAATTGTTTTCACCTGCTAGCTCCAGCAGTATTCCCTGCTAACTTCCTTCTACATCTGTTGCTTCCTTTTTCCTTTCTGTTTCCTCAGGGAGGAGCCGTGTGCAAACCAGCAGAAACACTCTCACAGTGGCTTACACGCGCGCACACATACTTACACAGTTCAGAATCTGCTTATTCGGATTAAAACGCGTGCACGCCCGCGCAAACGGTGTTAAACATCTCCCAACACGCTCCCACATGCTCAGTCTGCCTTACACGCATGCACACTGCCTTACACGTGCGCACACTGCCTTACTCGCGCTTCGTGGCGCGCACACGTGCGCATACACATCCAGCAAGAAACTTTGGTGTAGGCAACAGTGTACACCTTCCATTTGTTGACTTTCTCATTCTTACTTAGTGGCACACCTCTTTCCATGATATCTGTCTGACATCTGTCATGTAACTCTAACCTCCAATGAACTGCATTTCTTTCTACCATTCCCCCCTGTGATGTCACCTATCTCCTACTCTGTTCCTCCCCCTTATGTAACTCTTACACTACTCAGAATGTGCTCATTTGCTATGTGACAGTGGAATTCAGTATCCTTACACTCATTTGCATCAGATTGCCTACTAATGCTTAGTTACATCTCTTAAACTCAGCTTCCCCCCTTGGCAACCACTACACAGTGGCCATGTTGGTTTTGGTCTGCTGGTCCCTGCATTGACATTCCATGTATTGCATAAAACCCACATTTGTGGGTTTAAAACCTCGTTTTATGTTCTATGCAGCGCAGCCCGTTTGCGCGGGGCTGCGCTGGGTTTAAACATCGGCAATCGCCGAAAAAAAAAATATATGTTTTTCATATATTTGCATCAGGTTACCTTGCCAATGGCCACATATTTGGCCATTGGCATGCTGCCTGACACATATGCACCCTTTATTTGGAGCTGACATGGCTCCATTGCCGTTTTTGCAGAAACGTACTCAGTTGTCAACTGAGTACATTTCTGCAGCTAAAACGGCTCTTACACGGGCTGTTCTGGGCTTCCTGGATCGCTAATCATCCTCATTTGCATGCTATTCGGCTGCAAGTGAGGTGATTAGCTTATCCACGCCCACTCCGTGTAAGAGCCGTTTTAGCTTGACTCTTACACGGACTTTGGGCTGTTCCTGGATCGCGAAGGCTGCATGGAGTCTTACACTACTCTTAGACTCCGTGCAAGCCTTTGTGAATCCGGCCCTATATTTATAAAAAGGTCATAAACAATCAAAAACTCCATTGAAGGGCATAGTCCATTTCATAAGCCAATCAAATTACTCTATGTAGCTTCCACCCCTTAAGAGACGGTTTTAAAGTTATATTTATATTAAGTCCCAGCAGTGTGCTTGCCTGCAATTCAGCAGTCCATTTCATCTCATTACATTCAGTTATTAAGCTAATATCACCTCCTCTGGCATTATTCACAGTAACTTGCAATGCCATAAAACAAAGCTGGCAACCATTATTTTCATTAATGTGTTTAAACAATGGGTTGTTTACATCATGTAGTCTAATATCACTCACATGTTTCGAAATGCGCTCTTTGAAACATCTATCAGTTTTCCCCACATAACACGTACATGATTGACATACTGCCAAATAGATCAAATGTTTCGTGTTACAGTCTACATAATTATGACATTTCTACTTCCTGCCAGTTCGAGAGTATATAAATTTGTTGGATGTCAGGATATATTTACAGTAGGTACATAACCTGCGTGGAAATGTATCACGTCTGTCTGAAAAAGGCAGTAATGTGCTACTCTTTTTTTTCTGTATTTCATATGGTTTATGGTGCTGGCCTTTACTCATTGGACTGTGTTTGCTTGGATTTAATTAAACTTTTTATGCCTCCTATTTCCTTAACAAACGTTTTTGTGCTATTCATTTGCTTAATAATGCATTATGTGCCCTTGTAATGCTCCATTTTATCTTTTTAATAAAATAAATCATTCATGCAAATTTCCATTACCTTTAGTTCATTTATGGCCATTTTTGTACTCTGTTCACTTAGTTTACCTTCACTGTTAACTCTGCACCTCATACCTCTGAAAATCAGTTTCTGGAATCCTGGTTTTGACACTATGTTGCTCGTCTGGTCAGGATAAAACAGACGAACATTTGTGAGTTCTGTTGAAGCAGCTTTATTATGTACAAACACATCAGGATTCGGGCTTAGTAACTTTAACTTAAGTAAACTTTATAAACAAACTATCACACTCATACATGTTTACACTCTGGCTGCACTGTCAGAATAGCACTGAACTTAGCATATGCTTGGTATTTATATGCATGTGCTGTCCTTGGAAATGCTTCTTAAAGGTACAACACACACTATTCTACAGCAGCCATTATGATAGAAAGCTACCTCACCTTATTTGATAAGTTTATTTAAATGTATATTTCCAACTTTTAGTCTACATAGATGCATTGTTTAGCAGGCTGATCTTCTCACCTCCATTTTTAACCTATGTCACATTTTTCCAAGACTTTTTGCTGTGATGAAAGCACTCAAAAAATAGATTTCAGAACCCCCAGTCCCATTTTAACATAGAATGAACACACAAAACTATGCATATTAAAAAAAAATAATAATAAGCTTATCTCTTCAGATAAGTCCAGTTGCCAGCAATCAACAACTGTACCCACATGCTTTACCTAATCTAAAATTAAGGTTATCCACGCTAAGTACATGTTCCCACTTGTACTAATTGCTGCCTGTTCTTATGTCTTGCCTCCTTCCAGAGGGGAAAAAAAAAGATTGCATGATTTCAATAAACAGTAACTTTAAACCAACAAAATTGTGCACTATAACATTAAATGCATTTAAGTACTAAAGCTGCTGGGGAAGAAGTTACTTGCATAAGTTATTCACTTCCAACATTTTCAGACTTCATTTATTTTTCACTGAATTACTTGCCAAACTACCCTTAATTGTTAATTACACTGTATCTTGTATACAGTTCCCTCAGCAGACAGTGTTTATCCCTTTTATAATTTATTGCTCGCACCTGTAAACGTGTCTTCTACTGAAAACATTTTCTAATCGGGAAAATGGCTAATTAGTTTGCAAATATGAAAAAAGATCTTAAATTTTGTGTGTCTGCAATGTAAACCAAGCATATTAATCTACAGTCTCATGTCTATGCAAACGGTAAATTAATATCTTAATTCTACTTATATCATTAATGCACGTTTGTCTCCCACCCCCTGCAGCTCAGAATTATACCATTTTAGTAACTTTTAGCTTGCTTCTCTCTCTAGCTTTTCTTACCTTGTTTCAGTGTAAAGTCTGGATACATTGAAACTAAGAAAAAGTACTTTCTTGCTTTAGTATGTTTAAAGTATACAGTTGTCAGTGATAAGACTCCTGTCATCTCACACTTAAAATATGCATTACTGGATACTGTACAAAGCTGCCTTACAATATATCGCACAATTTACGTAATTAAATTTTTATGCAAGTATTAATAAGATCAAAAGTGTTTTACTTACTATTATGTTTTCAGTCTCTTCAGTGTCCTTCTAATCATTAATGACATAAAATGGGACATATGCTTTACAGTTCAACTACTAGTTTTAATACAGTCAGAAAAAAAAATTCATTCACTTCTTGCAATGCCACGTTTCATATGTCTATTCCTACTTCTAATGAAATTCATGCTTCTTTGTCTCCTATTTTGTTCATTAATTTCAAAATGCTGCAGGTCTTCTTCCACATCCCGTCCATCTCACAACACCAGTTTCTAGTTAAAGTCCAAAGAAGTCCTTGTTCTTCTACTCAGCTCCTGTGCTTTTATTCTGTCACCCAAGTATTTTCATGTGGAACAGTGGAAAAGTTTTCACTGGCAAAGTCTCTCTGTAGACTCTATAAGTGCCTGAATAATGAGAAGCAGATTTTCCTTCTGATTGCTGGCTCACACTTTGCTGGCTAAACTTTTATTTCTTCTTTATCGTATGCTGCATCCAGAATATCTTTGATATTTGAGGAAAAGGATATTCTGAAGAAAGATGGATACAGCAGCCTGAATCTCACATATGCCTGTTGACATTCCCTGATTGCTGGGATAAACTTTCTTCTCTTGGGTGTGCACTGAATCATCATTTTCCATAAAAAATATTAATATGTTCCCTTCTGCCGCACTTTTGTCAGAAGCATCTCTCTCTGCTGGTATGGTTATATCTCTATTAATAGTGGTCTTGGGTACTTTCCTATGGCCAGATTTGGAGCAAACACATCATGTGGCCTCAGAAATCCTGCATAATACCACTCTGTTGCTTATTTATACATTCTTTAAGTTAATGCCATTTGTTCTTTCAATTTCCCTAGTATCGCAGAAGTATCTGGTTCTCTCTGCGTCCTTTGTATTCTAACTCTGCTATTTTTGAAACAGTGCTTGAGAAGCCTCATTGTTAGACTTTATTTCAACTTTTGATTTTTTGTAGTTTTATCAGTTCATCTAAATAGCTAGTTAAAGCTTTTTCTATTTTTCCAGATATTTGTAATTTGAGTCTCTGCAGTGTTTCACTTATTTTAAACACCTCTGAGTGCATTGATGTATTTTGCCCTCTAAATGTTCTGTACTATAGCCGAAATTTTAGCTGAACAGTTGCAAAAGGGTTTACAGCCAGAATTTTTTCTTCTTTTCGGCTTCATTTTTTCTTACTTTCTCCAGATTTCTTCTTTGTTGTTATCCAGGCAGTGTAATTATTAAGCAGTAAGTGAATTCTACCTCAAATTCATAGCTTCTGCTGACTTTTTGTTCTTAGTTTCACTTTTCACACTGGGAGAGCTCTGATTAACTCACTGATCTGTGTGCAGCCATCTTGGAAGTCCCCTATCTAATTATTTATCTCGAGATTCTCTGTCCAGGTGTCTGACTGATAATCTTGCTTTACTGCATTATGAGTTTCACTGTGTTGCACATCTTGCAATGTTACATAGTCATTGTGGCCATAAATAAGTACATTTTGTGGCTCTTTTGTAGTACATGAATTCATTTTGGCTGTAGAGTTGATTCTTGCATTGTAGACACTTCATCAAAATAATTTATTTTATCACAGCACTTATCTTCTTCTTCTTTCGGCTGCTCCCATTAGGGGTCACCACAGCGGATCCTCCGTTTCCATTTCTTCCCGTCCTTGGCATTTTGCTCTGACACACCAACCACCTGCATGTCCTCTCTCACCACATCCGTAAACCTTATCTTAGGCATTCCTCTTTTCCTGTTACCTGGCAGCTTCATCCTTAGCATCCTTTTCCCAATATACTCTGCATCCCTCCTCAGCACATGTCCAAACCAACGTAATCCTGCCTGTCTGGCTTTGTCTCCAAACCTTTCAACCTGGGCTGACCCTCTAATATGCTTCTTCCTAATCCTGTCCACCCTCGTCACACCCAGTGCAAATCTTAGCATCTTTAACTCTACCACATCCAGCTCTGACTCCTGCCTTTTTGTCAATGCCACTGTCTCTAACTCATATAACATAGCTGGTCTCACTACCCTCTTGTAGAACTTCCCTTTCACTCTTACTGGCACTCGTCTGTCACAAATCACTCCTGACACTCTTCTCCACCCACTCCATCCTGCTTGTACTCCCCTGTTCACCTCTCTTCCACACTCACCATTACTCTGAACTGTTGATCCCAAGTATTTAAACTCATCCACCTTCACCACCTCTACTCCCTGCATCCTCACCATTCCTCTGTCCTCCCTCTCATTCACATATTCACATATATTCTGTCTTAGTCCTGCTGACCTTCATTCCTCTCCTCTCTAGAGCATATCTCCACCTCTCCAGGGTCTCCTCTACCTGTTCCCTACTCTCACCAGAGATCACAATGTCGTCTGCAAACATCATAGTCCATGGGGACTCCTGTCTGATCTCATCTGTCAACATGTCCATCACCGTTACAAATAAGAAAGGGCTCCGAGCTGATCCTTGATGTAATCCCACCTCCACCTTAAACGCATCTGTCACTCCCACCGCAGACCTCACCACTGTCACACTACCCTCGTACATATCCTGTACCACTCTTACATACTTCTCTGACACTCCCGACTTCCTCATACAATACCACAACTCCTCTCTAGGCACCCTGTCATATGCTTTCTCTAAGTCCACCAAGACACAGTGCAACTCCTTCTGACCTTCTCTGTACTTCTCCATCAACACTCTCAGAGCAAACATTGCATCTTTAGTGCTCTTTCCTGGCATGAAACCATACTGCTGATCACTAATCATCACCTCCCTTCTTAACCTAGTTTCCACTACTCTTTCCCATAACTTTATGGTGTGACTGATCAATTTAATCCCTCTGTAGTTACTACAGCTCTGCACATCACACTTATTCTTAAAAATCGGTACCAAAACACTTTTTCTCCATTCCTCAGGCATCCTCTCACTTTCCAAGATTTCATTAAACAATCTAGTTAAAAACTCCACTGCCATTTCACCTAAATACCTCCATGCTTCTACAGGTATGTCATCTGGTCCAACAACCTTTCCATTCTTCATCCTCTTCATAGCTGTCCTTACTTCCTGCTTGCTAATCCGTTGCACTTCCTGATTCACTATCACTGCATCATCCAGCCTTCTCTCCCTCTCTCATTCTCTTCATTCATCAGCCCCTCAAAGTACTCTTTCCATCTGCTCAACACACTCTCCTCGCTTGTGAGTACGTTTCCCTCATTATCCTTTATCACCCTTACCTGCTGCACATCTTTACTAGCTCGGTCCCTCTGTCTAGCCAATCAGTACAGGTCCTTTTCTCTCTCCTTAGTGTCCAACCTTTCATACAACTCGTCATATGCCTTATCCTTAGCCTTTGCCAACTCTCTCTTTGCCATGTACCTCATCTCCTTATACTCTAGTCTACGTTCTTCATCTCTCTGACAATCCCACTTCTTCTTCACCAACCTCTTTCTCTGTATACTCTCCTGTACTTCTTCATTCTACCACCAGATCTCCTTGTCCTCCTTCCTCTTTCCAGATGTCACACCAAGCACCTTTTTGACCATCGCCCTTACTAGCTCTGCTGTAGTTACCCAGCTGTTTGGTAACTCTTCACTGCCACCCAGTGCCTGTCTTAACTCTTCCCTGAACTCCACCTCACAATTACCCTTTTTCAATTTCCACCATTTGATCCTTGGTGCTGCTCTCACACTCCTCCCCTTTTTGATCACCAGCGTCATCCTACAAACTACTATCCTATGCTGCCTAACTACACTTTCCCCAGCCACCACTTTACAGTCTCCAATCTCCTTCAGACTGGCCCTTCTACATAAGATATAATTCACCTGTGTGCATCTTCCTCCACTCTTGTATGTCGCCCTATGATCCTCCCTCTTGTTAAAATACGTATTCACCACAGAAATGTCCATCCTTTTTGCAAAATCTACTACCATCTGACCTTCTGCATTCCTTTGCTTAACACCATACCTACCCATCACTTCCTCATCCCCTCTGTTCCCTTCACCAACATGCCCATTGAAATCTGCTCCAATCACCACTCTCTCACCCTTGGGTACAGTCATAACCACATCATCCAACTCCCTCCAAAATTTTTCTTTCTCATCCATCGCACACTCAACGTGTGGAGCATATGCACTAACAACATTCATCATTACACCATCAGTTTCCAGCTTCATAAACATCACTCTATCTGACACTCTTTTCACCTACAAAACACTCTTAGCATACTGTTCCTTTAGGATAACCCCTATGCCATTTCTCCTCCCATCCACACCATGATAAAAATATTTGAACCTGCCTCCAATACACATACCCTTGCTCCCCTTTCATCTGGTCTCTTGCATACACAATATACCAACCTTCCTTCTGTCCATCATATCAGCTAGCTGTCTCCCTATACCAGTCATACTGCCAACATTCAAAGTTCCGACCCTATCTACCAGAGTCCTAGCCTTTACCTGCCTTCAGGCATGCCTTCCCCCTCTTCTCCTTCTTCCGCCAACAGTAGCCCAATTTTTGCCAGCACCCTGTTGGCCAACAGTACTGGTGGCTGTCGTTGTTAACCTGGGCCTCGACTGATCCGGTATGTATATCTGTACTGTTTTCTGCATGCATGATTTGGCAAAATTTTACGCCGGATGCCCTGCCTGACACAACCCTCCCCATTTATCTGGGCTTGGGACTGGCACAAATAAATGCACTGGCTTGTGCATCCCCAGCACATATGTAACTGATTAATTGCAGAAAATCTCCTTTCATTGTGCTTATGGCTAGATCTTATTCAGAACATATCAGTAATGCAGTTTTCATGACTCATTTTTATGCTTTTCTGGCTATTCTTGCTATATCTGTTTGCTTTCACATGTACATTTGCATACTTTTAACTCTCCTGATTGCTTTATTAATTGAGTCACACTACTTTTGTGTACTTTGCATATATTTGTTGGTTTAATTAACATTAGATCTGCTGCTAATAACAACCAGCATCCTGTACAATCCTTTCCTTTACCACACACAGTTCTGTTTCTTGTTAATGAACCATGCAAGTCACTAAACTCCCAGTTCTTGGCCAGGCTGTTTAATTCACTGAAATGAATGTCACGTTTTTTTCCATGGGACTTGGTGACTGCATAAAGCACAGACTGCGCATAGTAATTGTGGAATTTCTTTTTATTACAGCTGTAGTCTGACCCCCCCACACACACTTTGAAACTCAAGCATATTAAGTAATTGCTTCAGCCCTTGTAACATTCAGAAATATGTTGGACTGTACTGTTTATCATTAGATCACTGCAATATGGTAAGCTATATGCCAGGGATCAGAACAGCCAGCTAGCTTACAAAGCTTTAAGGCACCTTTCATGGTCCCTAACTTCACAACTTTCTTGCCATCAAAGTATGCCCTTCCCTGCAGGTGTTGAGTGACAGTCAGCTAGAGCTTTACCAAGGCTGGGCAGGTAAGTACCCTGTTGGGGAATACCTTGCACTTCATCATTTTTTATAAAGGAAGGAAAGTTGTCTTTTTTGATGGAAACATTTGCCGAAGGGTGGAACTGGTGCTTTTAATGGTTGCCACTAAAAAATGTACCTCAAATCTGACATTGTTTGGTCATGGCTCCCTTTGGTAAATCTCTTTTATGTAACTGATTTTTGTGAGAAGTTGTTTTACTTTTTATTCAAAACTTGTTAGGGGCTAAGACTTGTGGTTTTGGGGGTTATCATTAAAGTTTTTACATCAGAACTTATTTTTTCCAGTCCACTTGTTGCAATGACTACCTTAAGTTCACTATCCACTTGTCGGGCATCTTTTTCAGTAGACGGATGTTCCTGGGTCCCTGTGGGGATTCCCTTGTACTTTATATTTTTTATTTGTTAGGAAAAGGTGTTTCTTTTTTTGTCAGAAAAGAAAGAGGGACTAGTGACTAGTGGTGGTTGTTACAACAATTTTTACCTCAGACCTTAACTCTTTTGTAAGGAGGTAAGACCAACTCTTCAAAGCTCTGCTAACTGCTGTAAAGCTTTACCAAGTCTAGGTCTTCACTTTTCTCTGTGGTACCAGATGACTTTAGACACTTGAGTTATGTGAATCATTCAGAAAGCCTTCATCTGGCAGTGGGATTTTCTTCCTCCTTTTCAAAGGATTTGTCTTCAGCCAACCAGTCAAATCTCCCCATTACTTTGAATTCTAGATCAGATGCTGCATCAGGAAATGATGGAACATGTTCCTCCAGAACTAAGAGGAAAAGGGTATTATTCAAGGATCTTTCTGGTACCAAAGAAAGAAGGAACCTGGTAACTGATAATAGAATTTTCTTTCTAAACATTCACATCCCATTCCAGTTCTCAGAGATTTCAAGTGCTTTTATGTTTTTCTGTTTGGTTTACATTTTTAGTTTTCTGCTTTTGCCTTTGGTTTGTCAGCACTTCTAAGAGTGTTTACAAAGTGCATGGATCCTGGAATAGGCTATAGCAGTTTGCAGGGCATTCACATTTTTCCATATTTAGAAGACTGTCTTATTTGCAGATTCTTTTGCAAGAAATCAAGAATCTTCTCCCATCCTGTCTAGCAGGATCGTATGTTTAAGATGTGTGCTGGACATGTTCTTCAGAATGGGTTTTCTTCCTCGGGGGGAAAGTAGAAAGTTACAAGAAACATTTTCTGATGTCTTCCAGCCAAACTTTGGTATGTGCCAGGAAATGCCTCTGGATTTTTTGTTTCATGGCGTCTACTATTGTCATGATTCCTTGGGCAAACTTCACTCGAGAAATATTTAATGGTTCATCAGAGTAGTTTGAACCCAACACCAACACCCCCATTTAATTTCAGATTCCAGTGTTGGGTTTTGTGATAAAGGAGTTGCTTCTTCTCTTCCTCAGTTCATAACCACAGATGTTTCAAACTTTGCTTGGGGAGCTGTGTTTAGGGATAGTCTAAGACCTCTGGAATAAGTAAGATAAATTTAAAGTACATACATGTCAAAGGAATAATAGCTGTAGCAATTGCTTTCAAAACTCTCAACCATCTTTGGATTTCAGGTCCTCTGCTGGTAATCACAGATAATGTCACAGTGATGTGGTACATAAACGAGACTGAACCAGTTTCTATCATCTTTGCAGACTACTTATGGTAGTGTGGGAATTAGGAAATTAGTTTATTCTGACCCTTCAGACTATCTACTTTTCATCAGAGCAGAACATAATGCAGACATGCTGAGCATGATCAGGATAGACCTTGAATGAAAGTTGTTCCTGCAAGTCTTCCTGGAATGAGCCCATCTGTGGGAAACTCCTCATGTTGATCTGTTTGCCTCCAGGTACAACAGACGGTTAAAGAAATTCTGCTCCAGGAATCCTTGCGCATAGACCTGGAAGACTGATACCTTTCATTCCCTTAATAGGGAATGTTCTTGTTTGCCTTTCCTCTGTTCATAGGAGGTTACTAGGCTAATGGCCCTGAGGCCCTTACAAGCCTAGCCAGGAGTTTATTCCCCCAAAAAGAAACCTCTATCAGCACCTATCACCCCAGTCAGTGACACAGGTGGAACCCCTGGGACAAATTTGTGGTTTCCCATCCACTCATCAAGGTTGAGCTTGAAGAGGGTCAGCGAGGTACTTTATTTGACGTGTATGGGAAGGATATTCCACAGGCGGGACAGCCTCTGGGAGACCTGTCTCCAGCAGGTTTTGTTGATGTCGCATATTAGATTTAGGCCTTTTGAGAGGGTAATACATGAGGAGTTAGACTTACAAATATGGAGCATCTCTAGTAGGGTAGGGTCTAAAATTGCTTTGTAGGTGAGACACAGATCACCTCTGAGCAATCTGTACGATACCAAGTAGAGTGATAGTGATTTGAGCCTGTCCACACAGGACAGGTGTTGGTGGCCATGGATTCTCTTTGTGAGTTATCTTTGTTGCCTTTCCAGTTGGTGCAAGTGTTTGGAGAGGTACATACCAAATGGGGTGTTATACTCAATTATAGGCCTAATGAAGGAGGAATACAGAAAGATAATAACCTCCTTTTTTCTGGATGCAATCCCTTTACTTATGAGATGAACCAAGTAAAAGGCTTTTCTGACAACTGCTGCCACATGATGGTCGAATGTGAGATTATTATTAACCTGACTACCCAGATCTCTCACCACATGTTGTGTGCTTAGAGGGTTGGCGTTGGTGTGGTAATCGGTAGGGGCCATGGTTTTGCCGAATCATATAATAATACATTTTTTTGCATTTAAGTTAAGGCCATGACTTTGACACCAGTCATTTGTTGCTGTGAGACCCTCTTGCAGTATGTTAACATCATTTGGGGAGTCAATGACAGCACCCAACTTAGTCATCTGCAAACTTGTTCAACCACAGGCCTTTTGTCTTTGCCTGGACCTCTGAGAAGTAGATGATAAACAGTAAGGGTCCCAAGACAGATCCCTGGGGGAACACCCCTAGTGACATGTCTGCTGTCGGAGGTGGAGGCACCTATTTTGACTTGTGAGTCCTATCGATGAGCCAGTTGGTCACCCCCTTGATGAGATAGGGATTTATGCAAAGTTGTATTAGCTTTTTGATTATGCCTGAGTGGGAGATTGTGTCAAAGGCCTTGGCCAAGACAAGGTAAGTTGTATGTACTGACTTTCTCACATCCAGGGCCTTGGTGACAATCTCAAAGAAGTCAACCAGGTTCAACAGGCAATATTTGCCCTTGACAGATCTGAACTGGGTGGGGTCAAGTGCTTGGAGATTGTATATGTCCTTGTTTATGAGCTCCATAATAATAATACGCTCCATGGCTTTACAGATCAGACTTGTCAAGCTAATAGGGAAATAGTTGCCAGGGTCAGTAGTGGCACCACATTTGTGCAAAGGGATGACAATGGCAGTTCTCCACTCTGCTGGAATGAAGCCTGTACTTAGGCTGTGATTGAATAGGGTGCTCAATGACGAAGCTAGTTCTTGCTGGAGATGGTGCAGAATACAGCCTGGTATACTATCCAGTCCCATGGAAGCTGTGGTCTTTGCCTTGGATAGGGCCTTTAACATTTGATCTATGGAGATGTGAGGTGTGGGACAAGTATCGGGGATGTTGAATGGGCCTTTGGGGGGGACAGCGTGGGTGAAGTTTGTGCTGGACCTATCTGCTAGCAGGTTGGCTAAGTCAACAGGATCAGTGTAAGTGATACCATTAAGTACCTTCCCAAATACTATCTCTGTGCACAGTAGACTGAGCTGATGAGATTGGCTGGGAGGAGTATCTAAAATCAAAGAAGCAAGTGGGCAGTCCTTCCCAAATGGTCTCACTATACTCAGTTGAATGAGTGAATGAGATGGGACTGGGAGGAGTGTCCAAAATCAAATTTACAGCAGGGGCGGGCAATTCCAAAGCCACCAAGTTTAAGAATGCAACAACACTTGGGCAGGATGGTGGGAAAACTAAACAAAATGCAGATGGGGACCAGCAACTTAGCACAATTTCAAAGAACTGTAACTCTTTATAGAAGTATTATGAAAGACAAGATAGACCCTTAGGCAACAGATAAACAAAAAGAGGTGTTGACCAGTAACTTACACCTTGGGGTGTAAAATGCAGACAAGGACCAGCCAAATTCAATGAAGCAAATAAAAAAAAATGCAGTACAGTTTTGTTAGCTGAGACAGAATAAGTGCAAAAAAGTATACTTATGTCAGCTTGGTATATCCAGAGGTTATACAATCCACCACAGCCAGCTAATCAGCTCTGCATCTTTGCACAATTAACCAGGGTTCTTCTAGAGGAACAGAAGAATTCTCCAAGGAAAATTCCTGTGACCCCCTTTTGGGGCAGGTATCAGTGATTCTACCTTCCTTGAAAATGGCCAAGGACAATTAGCACAGGGATCCTCACAGAATGGACTTACTCACACAAGACAGTGTTGTTTGATACACCCCACCTTTCAACTTCTTCATCTGACTGCCTGGATGATAAAATTTCAGTACCTTTTAGGCACCCTTATTCTGAGAATGTGTAGCAGCTATTGAAGAAGACAAAAGGAACCTGCTACTAGAAAAATCATATATGGATAAATGGAAAATATTTTCTAGTTGTTGCTGTGTCAGGAACCAGGACTCTTTCAATGCTTAAGACTCTTTTGTTCTACAGCACTTGTATGAGTGATTATCCTCTGGCCTTTCTTACTCTTTTATCAAGATTCACCTTTAGGCCATCTCTGTCTGCCTTAGAGTTCCCCTTTTCTACCATACCTCAAGTGAAGCAGTTTTTGAAAGGGGTTTTGCATGCCCCTCCAACAAGAAGGCAGATGGCTCGTTCTTGAGACCTTATTTTTTGTATGGCGAAGCTTGCACTGCCTCCTTCTGAACCCACTCATGACACTGTTCGAAGTTGTTATTTGTCAACAGCATGACTCATTGCTCTGACACTGCAAGATGAGTATTTGATTTACAAGCTGTTGTAGTAAGTCTTCTCTAACTCATCCTTCACAGAGGTAGAATAACACTGAGAATCAATCCTTCCTTTGTACCCAAGGTGGTTTCAGAATTTACATTGAAGCAGGCAATTCATCTCCCTGTTTTTCTTTTTCCAGAACCAAAACAATGGGGTAGAAATTTACACACACTGAATATTCATAGGTAACTGATAGGATTAAAAAAATAAATAATTCCAGGACTACAGATCCACTGTTAATTTCCTACGAAGGGTAAGAAAAAGGGAAATCAGTATCAAAACAGACAGTTTCTAAGTGGTTGTCTCATTCTATTGCTTTTTGCTATTCTCACCATAAAAAGACTTTTCCAAGCAAAGTTAGGGCAGACTCTGCCAGGGCTCTGACTGCTTCTGTGGCTTTTGGAAAACCGTGGATTCTAGAAATATACTAGAGGCAGTAACTTGGTCACATGTAAACACCGTTACCATGCACTACAAACTAGATTCCTTCTGTAGACCAAAGAAGACTTTGTTAGGACTATTCTCCAGAGGCTGCTGGGCTCTGATCCTTCTTCCTCCTCTCTATCTTTCTAAGCTGTGATATTCATACCATATAGCTTAGGCTACTGCAACAGTGATGTAATAATGAACATAGCACAGTTGTGTAAGTGCACTTACTGTATCAGTAGATGTTTGTATAGATCACTATAGAAGTAGCAACACACCCCAACACTTTTTTTTGTTTTTGCTATTTTTATGCCAGGGTGTGGGATTTTTATTATTACTGTTCTGATCTGGCAGCGCTCTAGCCTCCCTCTTCTGAGGCAAGAAAGCTCTGAAATTTTGACTGCATAGCCATTGATTTTATACTGCCTTCCTTGAGCTATACAGTGCATGTGGAAGACACCCTAAAGCTATGGAAGCTGGCCAACCAACTCAATTCTTGCAGGGCATTTCATATAGCTTAGGTTACGTTACTGCAGCAATAATTTATTTGAACAGCTACTAGCATGGTAAGTTTATGTACACAACTGTACTCTTTGTGCCTTTCTGCCATTCCATTCTCAGTCCGGAATAAATATAACTTATGGGTTTACATTTTTCTGATTTTAGGCAAATAGCCTTAAAGCACGAGAGTTCTTGGAGGCTGTGTATAACTGTCTCATACTAAGCTTTTGACTTGACTTGCTTAATTCTGACCATTTCTGAGTTTATTTCTGACTGTGTTATTTGGATTCTTAAAATAAGAAGTAACAAAGTGTACAGGTAGTATACTGTGCTGCCATCCTTTTCACCTTTACTTTTTAGATTGCATAACAGTGCACTGAGACTAGATCACGCGGATACACCCTGGCTGGATAACTTAAGATGTCAGTCTCTTGAAGAGATAATAGTGTTTATTGCAGTGTTCCTGTGATTTCTGCATAGTGTACTTGGCTGTTTAACACATTTAAAACATGTTACTAAGATGAAATATTAAGCACTGTGTCTGTCGTTACAGTATAAGGAGATAAGTAGGATCAGTTTGGTTCCTAGTGTTGTACTTTGTTCTGTGCTCGTTTAGCTAATCTAGTTTGAAACCTTATGGTAAAAGCACAGAACATTCAAATAATGGCAAGCATTTAAATGCAAAAAAATGTACATCTCCTGCAGGGAATTCCATCAGTTCTCATCATTCATTTCTCCTGTGCCTGATGTTCACAATTCTTGCATTCGTTAGTGCCATAAATATTTCTTTTCCGTGTATGATTACTTTGTCAGTGTGTTCCTGTTCTGTCCCTCTCTGTCATCCACTGAACTTTACTTGAATTAACTTCCTTCCAACCCTCAGCAAACTACTAGAGAATCTAATCTATAATTAACATACCTTGTCCTTACAAAAATATTGCTTGTGCTCAAAGAACAGCATGGCTTTTTTGCTGGAAGAAGTACTCTTATTTCATTATGGACGTTAACCGATTATCTTTATCTATATTAGTTAGTATGCAATCTAACTGGAGCCATATTCATTGATTTAAGACAAGTCTTTGTAATGGTTAACCACTTTATAGTGCTTCTTCATCTCCAAGACATTGGTATCAAACGCACCACCACCCAGTGGTTCAAAGACTTATTAACCCACAGAGCCTTCACAGTAAACATAGGGTCTATACTCTCAAACTCCACCTACACACACTCATTAGTTCCACAAAGTTCTATACTTGCTATAATACATTATTCTTTCTTTTAAACTCCCTCTTGAGCTTCATACTCATCTTCTGCTTCTCTGCGCAGATGATACGGTCATTTACAGGCCTTACTCCTCACACAAACTGATTGAAACCCAGCTTCAGTATGATCTACTTTAACTGCATAACTGTCTCAGCTCCAAAAACTTGCTGCTTAACCCCAAGAAAACCAAATCCCTGCTATTTGGGACTCTCTAAAGACTTAACACAACTCAGCAAGCTCTTAATCGTACTGCCCACGATAATATCCCCTTGAATTCACAAAATCCTTTACCTGGACATTTTGATGGAACCAGTGCCTTAACTACCAAGAACACACACAAATACTCTGAGCCAAAGTAAACTAACTACTCTTCTGGGTCAACTCTGTCTTCCCCCTGTCAGAGCAGTGGTTTGGGAAGCATCCTTCTTGAAAAGCTTAAGTACGTTCTCTCTTTGTTTGCATCAGCCTCAATCAAAAACATTTCAACTCTTTAGATTCTGTGTAATAAAATTTGCTGGTTCATTTCCAATTCTTTGTAGAAAGAGCACAATTTCCTTACTCTTTCCAAAGCCAAGTGGTTGCCACCCAGGGCTAGAGCTAACTGCTTGGCTTCATTCTTTTCTATTACTTATCAAGACAAGCCTTTTCCTCTCGGTATGAAACTTGTTACAGCCACTCCAACCTGTAGCCTCAGAAGCCAATTTGGATGTGGCCCAATCCTTAAAAACACCTTGTAACAAACTACATTCTTCTGACAATAGCTTCTCAGTGCTTGCCCCAGAATTATGTAAATCACTTGTACAAGAATTACTTATGTAAATCACTTGTACAAGAATTACTTGAAGTCTTAGACTACTCATTCTTCAGGCATCAATTAAAACACTTTCTTCTAACACTTTGAATACAAATGTGTTAGACTAGGGCATATCACATATCTCTGCACTTTGTTATTAGAAGAACACCACCAGTTACTCGAGCACTACTCTTCACTCCTTCACCTATTCATTCATTGAGCTTGCTTATAATCCTGTCCATCCTCCTTTTAGCTTTCTCCTCTTGTTTCCCTCTGTAAATATGTACATCTGTAAAATTGTTGATTAGCCTTCATTTGTCCATATGTTGATCAGTGTTCTACCCCAGTAAAAACACTTACAAATAAAGTAAATAACAGTATATTGCTTTAAAGCTTTAGTCAGTGTAAATTCTTACAGAAAGCCATTAGTTGTAATGTTTCTTGTCCGGCATAGTATGCTATGTCTGTGTGCATGTACATACGTGCTTGATGTGGGGAGGTTACATCATGTACTAGATAACTTGTACTGTACAGGTAAAGTACTCCTGTTGCACAGGATGCGAGGTATATCACCCACTCAGTACCAGCATATTACATTTATTCTTCTCTGCTTTTCTATTGGGCTATAGTTTTTCTTTATGTTGTAGTTTGTATAGTTTTGGACTACTTTTTTTGGGGGGAAAACTAGGGCTCATTACCTGTTTATAAACCAATCTTATGGATTATGGGCTTATATTATTTTACTGTGTTGTAGATGCTTTCTTTGTGTGTGTGTGTATATGTGTATGTGTATATATACATATATATATATATATATATATTTGGTTTGGTGAGGTTCTATGATAGGTTAGGCAGTGGTTAGGACTTTGTTTTTTATTGACTTTAATTCATTGAAATAAAAAAATCAGTGTGTTGCAGTGTGGTTTGCAGTGTAAGAGGCATGTTTTAAATTTTGGCTATTTTTTCAGTCTCTGGTGAACTGCCAGTGCAACTGCATTGTTTAGGGTGGTGGAACTGGTATTTTTTAAGAAGTGTAAATCACTTATTATATTGTGTGTTTTGTTTTCTGTTTCATCTTTTTTACCAGTAGAGTTTTTTTTCTGTGAAGCTTACTGTGGAGATTTTTGTTTGAGGGGTTTTAGCAGTAACTTCCTAGAACTATGTATTTACTTTAGAATTAATTTAAAATATGTGATTATTAAAAGTTTGCTTTTAACCGGTTGGAGAAGCGACGGCTGTTGAGAAAACTTTGTGAGACATGTTTTGAAGAGGACTGCTTTTGCCAGTAAAGTATGAGTTCTGTACTTTGGGGAGGCAGTTTGTTAGTAATGCATTCTCTTCAGTTCTGGTGTATGTGTTTGTGGGGAAAAAGGCTGAGTAGGAGTTTGCATCTGATAGTGAATGTAGTTTGTGGTGTATAATTTTGCAGTGTTATCTTTCCTGGTTACTTTGGTTTTGCTATGCGTGGGTAGGACAGAACTTGCCTTCTTTGAGTAGGATTGCCTTTCAGTTTTTATTCATTACTTTCTTTTTTATGGGTGGTTGGTTCTTTTTGTAATACTGACTGAGGCAATATTTCAGTTTGTGTAAATGTGTACTGACCAACTCAGTTGTCTGGCTTTTCTGTCATAATAGGTATATTTTATGTTTTTGAGTTTTGGATTACTTTTATGTGGTGCATTTTAGGATAGTACTATGCTAAGGATATAGAACAGTGTGTTATGTTGATTTAATTCTTTGGAAAGTATATTTCAATTATACTTCTATATGTATTATCTATAGTTTTGATTTAGTTGTGCAGTTTTGTGATTAGTGGAGTGATTTATATATTTCAAGATGGTTAAGCACAGCATTTTGGTTGACTTAGAATTATCCTTGTGGAGAGACTAAGAAATGTGCCAAGATTTCCAACTGGTGATAAAACAGGTCCAAGGAAAATGCTGAAGGAGCAACAAGGTAATCCAAAATGGCCATCCACTACAGTTTTCTTCCCCTAAATGGTAAAGTCATCCTCTCTGAAGCCACAAGTTCCCAATGTAGCTGTATTGTGTATAGATGTTTGTTGATGACATCAACAATTTTTAGTCAAACTCCTTTGATCAAGTTAGAGTGTCAATAAAGTTACTCTGATGCATCATCTGTTATTTGTTTTTTGGAAATCAGATGTACCAAGGTTATTTCTCAGCCCATGCATTGTAACTTGTCAACATTCAGTTTGCCAGCCTTTTGGGTTCAGTGTTTTGACTGTCAGCATTGTGTCTGTTGATGTAAGTTAGTAATATACATGTGTATATTAAATATCTTTCTTTGTTACCCAGGAAGAGCATTGACATAAATGAATAATTTTAGGGTCAGCCCAGAAGGAACTTACAAACGTATGAACATGAAAGTAGTATTCACAGATATTGTAGGTAAACATTGAAACACAGGTAGAAGCTTATAATTACAATAAATAGTAATTAATACAGATGTTGCATGTTGACATGAAATGGCACTAATAGTATTTGGAATGTGAAAGAATTCAGAAGTGAGACAAGGATCGTCTACACACTGGAAGATCGACCATTTGCTTAAGAAGTTTCCTTATTAATTGTAGGTATTAAGGTTTGAGTTTTATGAGATACAATTGTAATGCTTTAGTTGGAAGTACCTCCCACGGTTTGGGACCTAATATTGAAAAATGAAGGTCTTTACAATGTAATTTTGTTGTCTGAGTTTGTAGTGTAGATGAAATGTAGAGGTCAGATCAGAGATTGTAGGAACACATTCTCAGGGTAAGTCTGCCTGAGAAGAAAGGAGAGGATTGTAGTTTGAATAGAAGCAAGACCACTGTGACAGCTGTTAACTTTTTTTTGGATCTGTGTTCAGCCATCGAATGGCTGAACATGGAATAATAAGCATTGAATGTTCACTCACTGAACTTTCATTTCATCGACAGGGTAGATAACTACTTGTTTAACACTCCCCCTTCTGACACATGGAAGTGTTTCAAACCCACCCAGGTGGGAGGATTCATCCCCACACCCCACTCACTGTATATACCAACTCCAAGACCACACTACAGTGGAGAAAAGGGGTTTGAAACACTCCAGTATGTGAGATGGGGAAGTGTTGGACAAGTAGTTATTTACCCTGTCGATGAAATGAAAGTTAGCTGAGTGAACTTTCGATGCTTATTGTTCGATGTTCATCTGTTCGATGGTTAGCCCATTTGATGGTTGACAATAGACCAACTTTTTCTGAGGAGACCACAGTGATTTTTACATTGAGACACTAACATTATAAAGTGTACATATTTTGTTGGAGGTGGTTTAGAGAGTATTAACTTTTTCTTTTGATGAAGACTGTTATGAGTAAACCATACTCTAAGGATTCCTTTAGCAGTCACTGATCTTGCTTCAGGGATTAGAAAATGAGAGATTTTTTAGGCCTAGAAGAAACTTTTTTTTTTTTTGCATTAGTGCACTTATTGTATTTAGGGAAGCTTTGACTTTGATGTAGCCGAAGCTCTAGATGTGTGAAGCTTTTATTGGATTGTGGTTTGTATTGTTGATGTGCTAAGTCTTTAGGGACTGTGTTCTTTTTCTGTTTTCCACTAAAAAATATTGCTTTAGTTTTTGTGGTATTGAGTAGATGTTTCATGTTTTTAACGAGTTTGAAAGTTGGTTGTAGTTTTCATGTTTTTTTTTTTTATGGTTGAGTGGGTAGGACCAGATCTGTAAATGATAGAACATGCAATTAGGTGAAGTTAAGAAGCATCTAAGAGAAGTTTATTAATGAAAATTGATAATATTACTGGGACAAGGACTGTGCATTGGGTGAGGTGAGATCTCTGGTCACTGAGTGAAGGCGATATCCTAGATGGGCTGTTACTAATAATTAGGACTCGGAGAGAGTGGTTACCAGTTGAAGGTTTAGTATAGCTGGGATTATGTATTATTATAGCAATAACCCACGCCTGGGTGTGGGTAATGCTGGATTTACCCATGGTTGGTGTGGTTTGTTCACGAGGGCGAAGCATTGTATAATGCCTCCTTGCTGCCCTTCCACAGCTGTCTGGTATTTTGCGGCAGCTCTGATGTACTGCGCATGCATATGCTTACACAGTACATCAGAGCTGTGGGCAAAAGCAACAGAGAAAGCAAGATCTCCATTGCTTTTTACAAACTGTCTCGCTATGTTAAAATCTCCGTTGCTTTTTTAAAGCTGTCTCGCTATGTTAAACCCATTTAACATAGCGAGACAGTTTTGAAAAAAGCAATGGAGAAAGCAAGATCTCAGTTACTTTTTTTAAAGCTGTTTCACTATGTTAAACTCCTTTAACATAGCGAGACAGTGTCTAAACAGCAACGGAGAGCTTGCGTTCTCCATTGCTGTAAAAAAAGTTATACTAATGGAAAAAGTCCGGGCGACCGGATCTTTTTCCAATACTATAACTCTAATTTACAACGTGCACACTGACCAATCAGCGTGCACGTTTTGGAATATTAATGGGGGGTCATTGTATAATTGGGCTGATTCTATGTCTGCAAGGAATTAATGTGTACCATTTTTATAAGAGCTTTATAGGTTTGTTAAAGTTTTTAATGATTATATGGTGAAGCAGTGGTTATGGTTTTGTTAATTAGATCTTGAAATTTATTATGGGCGGCCACGGTGGTGCAGCGGTTGGCATTGCCACCTCACAGCAAGAGGTTCTCCGGTTCGATTCTCGTCTGGGGTGCCTTCTGTGCAGAGTCTACATGTCCTTCCTGTGGACACGTGGGTTTCCTCCGGGTGCTCCGATTTCCTCCCACATCCCAAAGATATGCAGTAAGTGGATTGGATACTCTAAATTGGCCCTAGGTATGAGTGTGTGCGTGTGCATTCTGTTGAAGGTTGGGTTCCGGGCTGGCAACTCGACACTGTAAAACTCCACTGCTAATCATGAGCAGACAGATGATCCGCTGTGGCGACCCCTAACCGGGAAAAGCTGAAAGAAGAAGATGATCTTGAAATTTATTATAGGGGAAGTAGGCAGTGACTAGATGTACAAGGCAATATTTTTGGTGGGCATGACGATAATTCACTTGTTTGGTATGAATTCGTTTAAGTTGGGAGCTTGTGAATGAAAGTCGATTTCTAGGTTTTATTTATATACTATAAATCCTCTGTTCTTTTTCCTGGGCAGGCGTTATAAACATGTTTATAAGTGGAAAAAGAGGTGGAGGTCTGTGTTGTCATTTTAATCCAGAATTATGTGATTGCTACTGTGTCAGGTGAATGGGAGTTTGAACAAGTCTGTCTGTTGTGGGTCATGCTGACTGCATTTAGGGAAGATAGGTTTTGCATAGGTGGTTTTCAGTTTGTGTTAGTAATTCCTTGAACTAGTAGAATTGGTATTGACATCAGTCTGTATAATATGCATGGACATTTATGGAATATATGCATGGGCCTAAATACTTGAGGGGGGATGATATTTTACAGGTGGTTAACTGTTTATGTAGAGAATGGAGGAGATTTCTTTTGGTGGTAAATGTATATTTTACATGTTTAGTAATGGATGAAAACATAGTGATTTATTTTCTGAGGAAGATCTGGAGTTTGACTTTGAAAAACAGTTTCTGTTAGGAATCCTGTTACGTGATTTTTTTTTTTTTTTTTGTGGGTAGTAATAGGAATGTTAATGTTTGTGCAACATCATTGCCATAGGTTCATAGGTGAGTGCTAGACTAATGTCCCTAGGGTCATTTTTAAGCTTAGCTATGCTTTCCCAAATGTATGTACTTACATACTTTGTTACCCCAGGGTATTTTTAAGGGCTGGGTATAGGCTTGGGCTATAGTTGGTCAAGCATTTACAGGCCTCCTTTTTCTATCAGAGGCATAGGTGCCAGACCAGGGGTAAATTTCTTATTCCACATCCACTGGTCTAATTTACGCTTAAATTTGTTTATGGAAGAACTTTGCTTCAGATAAATGGGAAGCCTGTTCCAGAGAAGGGGTAGTATCTGAGATACATATCTGTTCCTTCAGCATGTCCTGTTTATGTTCCATGTGAGGTTTAAGTCCCTAGATGGTGCATTTCTGATGCTGTTTGTTTTGCAGATGTGCAACAGGTCCATCAGAGTGGGATCAGATGATACATTGTGGGCAAGGCATAGATCACCTTGCAGCTGTCTGTAGGAGACTGAGTACAAGGATAAGGCTTTGAGGAGGTCCATGTAGGACATGTTGTTTATGTCCTGTACTTTTTTTTTTTTTTGACGAACCTCCAATTCAGTTGTTGCAAATGTCCAGAAAAAATGGATAATGAAGGGTGCATTGTACTCCATGACTGGTTTGATGAGGGCCAAGGACAGCAGAACAGAGACATCATTGGACCTAGATGCTATACACTTGCTTATAACCTGTGCAGCATAAAATGATTTTTCTCTCCACTGTTGACATGTAATAGCCAAAGACCAGATTACTCTCTACATGCATACCCAAATCCTTGACCATTGGGTCTTCTTTTAGGGATGTATTATCAATGTGACAATTTCTTGCGGTGGCTGTCCGAAGGATACTGTTATGCATTTCTTTGCATTGAGTTTTAGAACATGGCTCTGGCACCAGTTATTTGTTTATGTCAGGCATTTTTGAAGGTATTGTGTTTTTGTGGGGATTTGATGAGAGAGTCTGGTTTGCATTTGTCTGCAAACATGGCCAGCCAGAGATCCTTGACGTTGGTCTTGACTTCAGAGAAGTAGATGCCAAAAAGGAGAGGCATCTGCACCAAGTCCTTGGAGACTCCATGGAAGCCTCCTCTATCATAACGTCTTGGATTCTGTCTGTGAGCCAGCTAGATATCCATTGGGTGACATATGGATTTATGCCTAATTTTGTTTGTTTATCTACAAGGCTTGAGTGATTGCATTGAATGCTTTGGCCATATTGAGGTAGGGAGTTTTATTACCATTTTGCAGTTGTCCATGGCTTAGTGACCTTGTCAAAGAAGTCCACCAAGTTGCGTAGGCATAACCTGCCCCTGATGAAATCAAACTGTGTTGGATCCAATGTCTGTAGGTTTCCCATGTCATTTTTTTATCATTTCCTTGATGATCATTTCCATGGGTTTGAGTATGAGACTATTGGGACTTATTGGTCTGTAGTGGCTTGGGTTTGTAGATGCACCCCCCCCCCCACTCCCTGTGCAGAGGGATAATAGTTTCAGTCCTCTGTTTACGTGGCACAAAGCTATGGTTGAATAGTGATTCTAGTAGGACTGATGTGTCATGCTTCTTGCTATTTAGGTGACATCCTGGGATATTATCGGGGCCCGTCAATGCAGTGTTCTTGGACTTAGAGAGTGCATTGAAGACCTGTTTCCTAGTGATAGTTGGGGGAGTTATAATTTCTAAACGGTGATTTGGGGTGGGAAGCGGAAGTAAAAATTGGAGCTAAATTTGTCAGCTTACTATATCCTCTGGCTCAGTATAGGTAGCTCCATTCACAATTATTTCGGTACATTGTTGTGTGTTGCCTTTAAGGTTGCGGACATAACTGAAGAAAACCTTGTTGTTCTGTTTTGCTTGGGAGGCTGTTTTTTGCTCAAATTTGACTTTGGTAGACTTGATTAGTCCCCTGAGTTGCTTGTGTAGATGGAGGGATATATTACCTTGCCTGGCATAGACCTTCCTATGTTGGCTATGATTTCTCACATAGTGTGAGAGCTTCATCATGTCTGTCTTCGTATAGTCCAAGGAGGTATATCTCAGGTCGTCACTGCCACATGGACTATGAGTGAGTTATACTGATACGTGTGGTTCAACTACATGATGCGGCAGATCCTGGCACCTAATAGGTATCTGACCATGACTATGAGGATACTTAAGTGCAGAGTCTGGGAGGCCATTGAAATTTACAAAGATTACATTTATGAGCCTAAGAATAAGAATGATCATATAATAATAATAATAGTAATGATCCTATGTGTTAACCAGGTAGGCCCAGTGGACATGCAGTCCTTTTTCAAGGGTGACCTAGAAGCAATGTCTGGTTAAGTGAATTGTTCAAGGTCACACAGTAGGCAAATAAGGGCTGAGGGAATCGGACACTGTACCACAGGAACTACAACTTGTAACCTTTAACGTCTGCACCAGCTGTCAATGTGTAGGGCTTTGTATCTTATCCATGCTATGTATGGTGGGTATTTGTGTGTGTTCCTAATATTTGTGTGTGTTCCTAGCAACCTGTTTTGGACATTTTTTTTGTATTAGTGAGTGATCGCCTTGATTCCAGTGACATTGTATAAAGACATCTCTCACATACCGTATCAGTTTGCTTTAGAATTAGTTGGTTGTCAGTACACATGAGTAAATTGCTACATTGTTTCAGATGCCCAGATCCACCCAGGTGGCTGCAGAGAGTAGGGTAGTGCATATGCATAGTTACAGATCCTATTTGCATGTTTTACAAGTGGATGGTACAAGAAGGGTTTACAGATGGTCAGCTAGGTTGCTGCAAGAGTGTAGACTACCAAAGACTATCTAAGCATCCAAGATGAAACTTGTAAGGAGGTATTCCTCAATATGAAGACTAGTTCCTCTATGTGCAACAAAGTACTAGGGATATTTCAGAGAAAGTTTTCATAGCAAGAGTTTCTGTTCAAGGTGCCTGCATCTATACAGGGCACTGCTAAACCCTGATATGTGAACGTACTGAATGATTTTTTTAGTTAGTTTCTGAACCTGTATAAAGTGGCCATCTGCCCAGTACGGAATTATACTTAAAGCTGAGTAGAGTGATTTCCAAGCTAAGAATGAGAGCAGGCTATTCTTCACTGCCACTAGAGTGCAGACCTAATCCTTCCTGATGTAAAATCAACTTTGCTGTAGCAAAAAGTGTAGGAATATTGTAACCAACAAAAAAATCACTGCTAAGGAATGCTCACAAAGTGCAGAAATCAGCAGCAAATGACAGTAAATTTCAGGGGCACCTTAAAATGATTTAAGTGCAGAGAGACGGTAAATAATACAAAAATATAATAGCCCCCCTTAAACTGTAAATAGTAGCACAGTTTAGCAAAAGATTGTACTTATCTGCCACAGGTGACACATAATTGAAGCAGAACACTTTTCAGGTGTGTAGTGTGGATACCAACCAGTTGGAAGCCCTCTGGAAATGAACCCCCTCAACTGTACCATTAGAATGACTCAAGTAGTGACTTCAGAATTATGCATTGGAATGCATGCTATTGGTGCAGCTAGCAGTTGTGGTAGACCCATCAGAGATTGGGAGAGAGTTATTGAGAGTATAAAGGAAGTGGTACGTGTGGGGTGTGTGACTGGTGGGATTGAATGGCAAAAAAAACACAGTTATGTGTTGTGAAGTAGAGCACAACTTGGCCACCCCTGTCTTAAAAAGGTTCAGGAGTCTGTACAGCCAGTCTTTCACATTTTTCTTTTTTTTTGGTCTGGAAAACTGACTTCCCTGTGGGCTTTACATTGGCCAGCCTGGTGGATTTTGGATTTGCTGGTGCCTTTGTGCGTTCCCCTCCTTGACAGTATGACTGCCTACTCTTCCTTCATGCCTAATGCAATTTCAAATGTTGCTTTGAATTGGAGCAACCGGCTTCCTTCCTTTTTTGAATTGCCTCGCAGTAGTGAAGAGTGCCTGCTGCATCATTTAAATCCTAGGAGGCAAGTTACTGAGAGGAGAATGTTTTCTAGCTAGCTGATTTTTGCCAAAGCAGGTTTGGTGCTGTGATGATAAGGAAGCATGCTTTAACTGGTTAGATAATATAAATTATTTCTACTGTTACAGGGTATGGGATCTTGTTACAGTTTGTTATGCTAGTGTAGTTGCAATTTTGTCAGGATTTTTAGAGCTGCTTCATTAAGGTGAAATATGTGAGGAATATACCTGGTCTTCTGCCTTTATATTCACAAAGTATCAAAAGTTATATTGTCCTGTCAAAGGCAAGTGAAGATTTTACCAAGACGGTCCTTCAGGATATGTCTGAGGGTACTCCTGCCATTTGTAGATGGATGGCTATTTACTCCATCCAGCTGTCATGGTTGGCGAAAAAGGAATGAGTGTAAAATAAAAAGCTTGAAAAGAAAATAAATAATAACTCACAAAAGTAACTGCTGCAGAAATTATAAGGATTTACCATTTTACTTTCACCTAAGAGTGATTAGCAAGGTGGAAAAATAAAGAAAAAAGTAAGTTTTTACATCAAGAAGACAGGAGTTTCCATCTTGTTTTTGTAGGTGGTAGCCTGGTTTGTACAGGTTGGGCAAGCACACTAGAGGTTCCAGCATGTAGTTGTTTTATTGGCTGGAGGGCTTATTTAATCAGCGTACCTTATTTTTAGTGCCTTTATAAATTCTGCACAATTGAGTGGCTTTTGGCTCATTTCTACATTTTCTACAAAGTGAAACGTTTTTATTGAATAATCACACTTGCTTTGATGTAGTTTATTCCACTCGTGTTATGTTGTGGGGTTTTTGTTTGACTGCCTAATGAGCGCTTGAGGTGGAGAGTCAGTCTATGAAGTGCCCTGTTAAGCAAGAGCAGCTGGCAGGCAGTACCTGTCCCTTGTGATGGCATTTTGATGATGGTGTGTCATTGATGTAGAGTCATGTCCGACTGTGTGAGGCCCTTTTTAATTTATGGTTGTGTACATTGAGTGAGGTGGTTTCTTCACTACTGTCGTGAGTGCCCCGGCACAGGAGGCTGAACTTGATGGTACTGTGGGTGGCTCCTTGTTTGCTAATGTTGGCAGGCAGAGGGCAGCATCCCTTTGAAGACTTTGATTTGAAACGTCCAAAGTGCTAGTTATCCCTCAGAGTAATAAGCAGCTGCCACACTGTGATGTGACTCAGTGGCCAGTGACTTTGAGGCGGGATGGTGCAGTCATGGAAAGAGACCATGAAAAATGTACTGCTTCAGTGTTGTGCAGCATTCCAGAGGAGCCACACTGCCATGCTATAATTTTTACTAAGATTGATATGCATGCTGACGTAAGCACTAATTCATGAAAACAGTACCCATGATTGAGAACCTTGGCTTGGATATTGGTTTCCTTTAAAATTACAGATCCTCCCAGTAGATGGTCTTGAGAAACCGGTTGTGTTCTGAGGTGGGTACACTGTTCCCTTATTATTTTAACAAAGACAAATGACTAACTCATTGAAAGTCTCAAGTAGTTTTTCTAAGAAAGATGGTTCCTGTCCTTTCTAATGCTGTGTGAGGGAGACAACAACAGTATCCACAGTATGCTACATACCAAAGCCTCTCTTTGGGTCAGAGAGGCATGACTGCTGAGGAGGAATGAACTGTTCCTGTTGTCAACACCTTTGGTAGTAAATTTAAGTGCAGTAGGTCTGTGACTTCACAAACAGCTGCCAGCCTTATCTTTTGAATACTTAACAGTAAAGGCCTCTAACATTGATATGTATAATTTCCTTCAAACAGGGTCTTATCAGAGACTTTGGTAGTAATTCCTGCTGCCTAATATAGTTAGAAAAGAGTGATACCAGTGGCGACAGGTGAACCCTGATCCACAGTTCATCTCAGACCCATGCTTCAGACCCATTTTGTTAATATTTAACAATTTCCTCAGTAGAATAAATTATCCTAAAATAACCAATTAATAAGTTAGCTAATTCATTAGCTATAGTTACTGCTTTCTCTCTACCAAATATATTTTTTAAAATTCTTAACTAGTGCATTCATTTTTTCTGTTGCATACCTATGTGCTTCATTCTTACTATGCTCTTTTCTACAGGCTGATTGCGGTTTGTTTTCATCATCCTTGTCACTTCAGAAGGTATGTTACTTGCCAGTAAATGCTTGATTTTATCTCCTTTCCCTTCTTTGACCATTTCTATTCACGACTGTGCTGTCCTGATGTTCATCGTGTTTCACTGTTGCAGTCCTAACCAATGGGGTTATCTGGCTCCCGGTAGCCCTTGATCGGCCAGAATACCAAAGGTAAGTAAAATTGGTGTCTGCTGTCATCGGCTGTAAAGGACGTCAGGCGTCTGATACAAAAGGAGGCAGCCAACGTCAATTCCTCAGTCTTCCTTGCCACAAAGCCCGAAGCAGAAGCTTTTTTTGCACGAGTGCTGGTCGGCAATTTACCTTTTGTGTTTCCGACTACAAAGTTGAAGTCAGCTACAGCTAAGTACCCCATTGGGGAATCCTCTTTTCTTGCCTTAACGAATGTCAGAAAAGGTCAATAATTTTCTTACCTGTGGAAAGCAGATTCCCCATAGAGATTTTCATTCCTATTGTATTATTTGTTTAGGCCTTGACCACAACGTTCCTAATTGTGATCTTTGTGCTTCCTTTAATCCGTGTACAATTCATCGTCGGGCTAAGCATTTTGGAGTTTGGCCTAAGTTTGTTGGTATGGCGTCCGCTAGTCTTCAGGCTTCAGATATCCCCAAGAAGCGTAAGGATAAGGACCGCGACAGGCTTCCGAATGTCAAGTCCTCGGATGATGTTAGGTTGGTTGTCAGAAATGCGGTAGCCAGTGAGGCACCTTTGCAGCCCCTGCAGCCTGCAGATTTTCTACCGCAGGCCTCGGTTGAGACCATTTCTGAGGTCCCTAGGGCTCCGGCGTCCATTTTGCCTTCCGACCTTCTGCCTGTTGCCTCTTCAGCTGGCTCTGGAGCCGCAAAACTGTCTCCGGCGTTTTGAGACCTCATTTCTTCATTCAGACAGCAAGCTCATACTGACAACTTCGGCCATAGCTAGGCCTCCTGAGTCCTTTAGACTTGCAGGTAAGTCTTCCAGTCGTAAGCCTGCGAAGAAGCAGGCTCCAGTTTCCTCTCGTTCCTCTCATTCTCAAATGGTTAAAATAGCTGATGACCTTTTGACTCTTATTAGGGGTTCACAGCCTCCTCCTTCAAAAAGGGGTAGGGATATCTCTCCTAAAGCTTTGTCCTTTTCAGATTTGTACTTCTAGTATTTCTGTGGCTGAAGAAGAAGTTTCTCAAGCTTTCTCTCCTTTTGAGGATTCAGACACAGAGGAGTCTATCCCTTCTGCTTCTCCTCCAGAAGATTTCTCTTTTGGTGATACTTTAAATACTCTCAGGGAACATTTTAAATGGGAAAGTCAGGATTATCCCTTTCTAAGAAAAGGATTAGGGAGTTTTTGGATTTGCCTCAGCATAAGCCTTTGGCTATTCCTCCTGTGTTGGAAGTTGTTGATGTTTTTCTGGAAAATTCCTTGACTCCAAATTCGGTTCCTCCTGCTCCCAGGAAACCTGACCGGTACTATAGAGTCCCTGATTCTCATTTGTTTCTTTTCAGGAATCCGTTGGCTGATCCAGAGGTTATTTCTCAAGGCCCTAAAGGAGTTAAGGCCACTGTTACTAAAAATCCTGTTCCTTCTGACAGGGAATCCAGGAACCTAGATAGGTGGGGTAAAAAGGTTTATACCTCTGCCACTCTAGCTATTAGATCTACTAATTGTCTTTTTCATATGCTGAAGTACCAGCAGCACACCTTGGAAGCTATTAAAGCTAGGATAGCAGGTGTGCCTCAGTTGGTGGACAGTAAGGATATCCAGGATTTGCGTAATTCTGCCAGTCTAGTCAATAAGCAATCTTTACATTGTGGTTTTGACATTCTAGAAGCCTCCTGTAGGGCTGCAGCTACTGGCTTGGTTATTAGAAGGCATGCTTGGCTCAGGGAGCAGCCCCTACCAGAGCTTGTTAAAGCTAAGCTTTTAGATGTACCTTTGCATAAGGACAGTCTTTTTGGCAGCAAGGCAGAGGAAGTGCTCAAGAAGGATGGAAGACAAGGCCAAGTCTATGCAGACAGTTAAAGACTTTCTGCAAGTTCAGCCTCCTAGCTTTAGCAGGAATTGCCCTTCTAAGAGTTGGATGCTCCCTGATACTAGCAGACAGAGCCGTTCTAGGGCTAGAGGTTACAAATCTTCTAGGGGACAGGGGGCTACCCCTCAAAGATCTAAACAGTGGCAGGCTTCCTCTTCCAAGGTGGGGAAGTTCTAAACTTGCATCTCAATCTCAACATTCTCAGTGACTCTGTCCAACTTCTACTTGTTCTTGCCTGCCCGGAGAGTCCTTTAGGGGGAAGGTTGGCCCTGTTTGCAAATGTTAGGGCCACCATCACGAACGACAAATGGGTACTCTGAACTGTATCCCTAGGGCACAAGTTTTCTTTCCACACCTTTCCAGTACCCAAAGGATTACCGGACGCTCCTCCAAACCAAAGGGCAAAAGTAGAAAAGCAAATTTTGTCTCTGTTACATCTGGGAGCAATAGAATCAGTTTCTGCTCAGCAGGTAGGCCAGGGATTCTATTCCAGACTTTTCCTAGTTCCAAAAAAAGAAGGCACTTGGCGTCCTATCCTGGATCTATCCATCCTGAACACTTTCTTGATAATTCCAAAGTTCAAAATGCTCACTCTACATCAGTTACTGCCAATGTTAGAAAAGGATTCCTGGCTGGTAACATTGGATCTCAAAGAAGCTTATCTGCACATCCCTATCAGGGAAAGTTGCAGGCAGTACCTTCATTTCAGGGTGGGCAAGCAACATTATCAATTCTCTGCACTGCCCTTTGGCTTATCTACTTCTTTCAGACTTTTCACAAAGTGCCTGGCTCCAGTCATTGCTTTTTGCAGGCAAAAGAAAATTCAGATTTATCCATACTTGGACAACTGTCTAATTCAAGCAAATTCTCAGGAGCAGCTGCTAAAGGATCTAGAATTTGTAAAGATTCTTCTTTCTTCCCTGGGTTACACTCTCAACGTGGAAAAATCGAAAATGGTACCATCCAAAGAGATTACATTTCTGGGAGCGATCTGAACACAGCCACCCAGATGATATATCTCACCCAGGAGAAGCAGACAACTCTTTCAATTTACTTCAAGGACTTGGAAAGCCTGTCCCAGCTCCCTGCAAAGAAATACCTGCAAGCTCTGGGATTCATGGCCTCTTGCATTCTCATGATTCCGTATGCAAAACTGCATATGAGGAAATTGCAATGGTACCTCAATAACACTTGGTGTCAACACACACAGGACTTGGATGTGATAACTCCTCTGCTTCCATGTCTGCGGACAGAGTTTCTTTGGTGGGCAACAGCCTGTCTACAGAACAAAGGCATGTCTTTTCGCCCACCCCTGGCCACTCAAGTTCTTACTACAGACTCATCGGACTACGCCTGGAGATCTCACCTGGATGGCAGATGCATACAGGGAAGTTGGAATGCCCAGCAGATGTACCTGCACATAAATTTGAAGGAGTTGATGGCAGTCTAGCAGGCTTTACTAGCTTTCAAGCATCTTCTTTCTCCAGGGGACCCTTCTTGTCAGGACAGACAAACACCACAGTCATGTGGTACATCAACAAGCAGGGAGGGACTCATTCTTACCCCTGTGCAGACAGAGCATGAATTTTTGTTCCATAGCAGCATCACTGGGCCTGCATCTCCTAGCTCAGTTTCTTCCAGGAAGGCTCAATGTTTTGGCAGACCAGTTGAGCAGACAGGCCCTGGATTCTCACGAGTGGCAGCTGAACAGAGCAGTTTTTTACAGCATCATTCAACGTTGCGGCACTCCTCAGGTGGATCTCTTCTCTCCGGACAGCCATCTTCTACCTCTTTTTTGCACCAGACAGCATCACAGTAGAGCCTAGAGAGTGTATGCTCTGTCCTTCCCTTGGACGCGGCTGTCGGTTTATGCCTTCCCTTCTCTTCCTCTTCTCCCAGAGTATTATTGAAGATCAGGGACGAACAACCTTGGACTATTTTCATAGCTTCGGACTGGCCCAGGCAGCACTGGTATCCACTACTTTGCAGTTTCTCCCAATTTCCTCCTTGGTATCTTCCTCTGAAGCCAGATATTTTGGTTCAGGAAGGGGGAACCATTCTATATCCTCATCTTCAGTCTCTCCATTTGGCAGCTTGGCTCATTGTATGACTCCTTCCTTTTCTTCTTCCCTTTCCCAGCAGGTGGTTGACTTGCTGAGGGAGGCCAGGAGGCCTAGCACTAGGAAGTCTTATGCTGGCACATGGAAAGATTCTCTCATTGGATGCAGGCTAGAAGGGAATCTTCTTCTCAGCTTACACTTCCTCTGATCTTGGAATACCCGGCTGATTTGCTTCAGGGTGGTCTTTCTTTTTCCTCTATCAAGATCCTTGCTTCAACCATTTCTGCTCATTGTTCTTTTCTGTCATCCCATGATGAAAATGTTTCTCAGAGATGCTTGCAGTTTAAAACCTCCCAGAAGGGTGCCTACTCCAGCCTGGGATCTTAATTTTGTTCTAGAGAAACTCACTCTTCCTCCTTTTGAGCCAGCTGCCACTGCAGATTTAAAGTTTCTCTCGTGGAAGATTGCCTTCCTCTTGGCTATAACTTCAGCAAGGAAGGTTTCGGAGCTGCATGCTTTCATGGCTGTGGAGCCTTTTCTTATTTTCCATGCAGATAAGGTCTCTCTGAGAACCAACCCCTCCTTTATGCCTAAGGTGGTTTCTAGCCTGACTCTTAATCAGTCCATACACCTTCCTACCTTCTTTCCTAATCCTCGAAATAGAGGTGAAAGGATCTTACATTCTCTTGATGTGCACAGACAGCTCAAGTTTTACCTGGACAGGACTAAAGACCTTCGGAAATCAGCACAGCTATTGGTCAGCTTTGCCCCTGGAGCCCAGGCCAAGGCTATTTCTAAGCAAACCATTTCTAAATGGATTGCTCATTGTATTACTTTTTGTTATTCCTTTCATGGTAAGGTTCCTCCTCGAGGGGTTAGGACCCACTCAACTAGAGCAGCTTCCACCTCTGCAGCCTTTTTAAGGGGTGCCCCTACTAAAGACATTTTGGAAGCTGCCACATGGTCTTCTGTTCACACTTTCACAAAGCATTATAATTTGCCTTTGTTTTCAAAAGCTAGGGTAGGGTTTGCCACTGCTGTTCTGCAGGGCATTATCTCCAATCCTTGATTCTGTTGATTCCTCCTCCCTGTTCTCTGGGCTTTGGTAATCAACCCATTGGTTAGGACTGCAACAATGAAACACGATGAACATAGTACGGTTGTGCACACTTACCATAAATGTAGATGTTCGAGTGTATTCACTGTTGCAGTCCTGCTTTCCCTCCCTCCTTACCCCTTTTTCTCTTTTCCTGAGGTACAGGCTAATTTTAGTTTAAGCCTTGTTATCTGGGGGCTTCTGACTGTTATGGCAAGAAAGACTGAGGAAGTGACATCGGCTGTCTCCTTTTGTATCGGACGCCTGACGTCCTTTACAACCGACAGCCGTCATTTTTACTTACCTTTGGTATTCTGGCCGATCAAGGGCTACCGGGAGCCGGATAACCCCATTGGTTAGGACTGCAACAGTGAATACACTCAAACATCTACATTTATGGTCAGTGTACACAACTGTACTTTTTGTTTTCCCCAGTTCTGCATTAATGTTCGTATTTGCCTGTGATAGAAAAAAAATCTCTCTTTTTCTGCTTTTCTTGCAAATATCCACCCTACATGAAAATTGTTTGTAACATACACCTGTATTCTTCCACATCTTTATTAGCTCCTTGCCTTTCTTTATATCCCTCCTGGTGACGGTACAGCTGTCCTGGTAGATAACCTGCATTGGATATCCATAACAATTCAACAAGAAAAAATACAACTAGGTGATGCGAATGTCAATTGGTTGGACATAAGTTCACACTAGATGTAGGGGAGTTAGAGTTTATTTGGTTTTATACAACCCACACATTATAGCAAGACGTCAAATTTCCTATTACACTGGATCCTTGAATCAGACCATATCAAATAGACCACCTCGGGTACAGTGTTTGACTGTCTCAGTGATCATCTCCCAATTTATACAACTAAATATCTCACTCATCCACTTAAACATTGTGTTTATAAAACTACACGTAACTTTCAGAGTTTAACTCAGAAATGTTCGTTACTACCCTAACACCTATTGAATGGAACTTCCTAAAAATCCTCCTCTTAGATGATGCTATAAATGAATTCAGTACAACTTTCCTGAATATCCTAAATAGCTTTGCACCTCCTAGAAGGAAGAGACTAAAAACAAATAATGCCATTGGGCTATCCAAAAAGAGTAGAATGTTAATACAAGACAGAGAAAAAGCATGGAAAGACTGGCAGAAATATAACACACCACAATATCTTGAAAACTTCAGAATGCTTCTTATTCATACTAATAAGCATATCAATGGAGACAAAAACTATACCATAATAACTTTTAGAATAATAGTAAATGCAACCCACAAAAAAATCTGAGTAGCCATTAAAGCAATCTTGCATCCTGGCCATAAATTCAACCCTAACCCCGCTCACAATAACTATTATTCAAAACCGCAGTACACTTCAACTCTTATTTCATAGATAGTGTAGCATCTCTAACCAAGGATTCCCCAACATTTAATTCTAACTCTGACCAGCAGCCACATATTACCAAATCCATTTTCCACCGTCAAACCTGTGTCCACATCCTATATAAAATTGCTCTTAAACAAATTCAAACCATGCTCTACTTCTGCTTATGACTAAACCATGCTCTGCTTCAGCTGATTACTTTTGAAGTCAGTACCTTAAAATAGCAGCCAAAAGCATTAGCTACTCTGTCTCAATCCTTAAAAGTAGGTCACTCCTGGAATCCCATGTTCCCTTTCTCTTGAAAAAGTCACACATTAACCCTTTGCTCAAAGAAGGAAATTCAACAGACATTACTAACTTTAGACCTATCTTATCCGCTGTCTCCAAAATACTTGAAAAATGTATTCAGAAACAATTGTTGAACTGTTTCCTGCAGGAAAAACTCCTTTCCCCCACACAACATGGCTTCCTTCCTTCAGAAAGGGGATAAAATGAAGCACTACACTTTTAACCTATATAAACACTGTCAATAAAGATAGTGATAACTGCAAACTAGTCTCTTCCTTGTTTCTAGACTTCTCTAAAGCCTTCAACGCGATTGTCACAGCAAACTTTTACTTCAAATGTCCTCATCAGGTCTGTCCCAGCTCACCTTTCTATGGTTCAAGCTACCAGTCCCATAGGTATCAGTTGTAAAATGGTACTCCACCCTCTCTCCACACCTCCCCATCACCACCAGTGTACCTCAAGGCTATATCCTTGGTCCCCTTCTCTTTAACGTTCTCATCAACACCTTCAACACAGCAGGCCTCCATAATGCAGTACACAGATGACTCAATACTCATTTGCACATCTGAAAGCATACGACACCTCCAAAAAAATACCGAGAAAACATTAACAGCAACTGAAACATGGCTTTATAACTAACAACTCATGATCAACCCTAAAAAAACACAAACTACTACTCCCCCCCCCCCCAAATCCCTCTTCCATGAAAAAAATATAAAGTCCTCTCGCTTGATAATACAACCATTCAAGTCACTTCCCATAGCAAATTATTAGGGATGATGATGATCTGAAATTTGACATGCATATACAAAATTGCATAAGAAAAACTCATCAAAATATAGGGATGCTTTATAGACACAAAAACATTCTCAGAGACACAACTAAAGCTACACTTGCCACTACTTATCTCCTCCCCAAAGGTCATGTTGTTCCCATTCTTAGTAATCTTCAAACATCACAAAAATCAAAACTTGAACAGTGCTATAACAAACTTGCTAAATTTGCAGCAAATACCCCTTTCAGAACCCACCACTGTATGGCACTGAAAAGTCTAAATTGGTTAGAACAACCCCATCAACTGACATAAGCACCTCTTCTTACCACGTATATATACAGAATACATCTGCTTGTCCAGCCTAAGTAACATTTTGTTCCCAGTCAGTCATTACAATTCAATGACCAAAAACTCCTGTCTGCCCACGAACCTATCAGATCTGCTGGGCATTCTCTGTACCTGTATCCATCAGGTCAGTATCCTCCCTCCCATCCTTCAAAACTATTCTGAAAGACTTCCTAAGCAAAAGCTGGCTGTATTCTTGCTCAACAACAGGAGAAGGTATATCCCTAAACGTGAGCAAAAACCTGTTCATACCTTACGTCTTCTTACTCTTCCTTGTTCACTGTCTTCCTCACTTCTATCATTTTTTCTCCCCTGGCTTTCTCTCTAAATAATTATTATAATAATAAGCCTTCTTTTCTTTCACTTCGTATTGCAATTCCTGTTTTTATTATAATAACTTACTTTAATTTGTCTGTAAACTGGCTAAAATTTCTGTAACTGTTAAATCATTGTCATATAACATGTACCTGTTCTTTAAACAGTGTTTTCATATTATGTTTAATTTGGTATAATTAAGTACTTTTTTTGCATTATTGTTGGACTGTAAATTATTGTTCTTAAAATGTTTTGTAATACTTTGGAGCTTTTCTTCCTGGGCCTCCACTGATAATGTCCTCCTTCTACCCAGTCAAACGTCAATAAATAAATAAATTGCCATGTGGCTGAATGATTTCTCACCTGTCACATAAAATGTCACAGTTAATGTCTGTCAGATTCCCAGCTGGGGATTTTTGTTCACAGACTGCGTATCCTTTTCAACTGGTTTCACATGTGATCTCAAATTCTGAAAAAAAACACAATGGCTATTCTAGTTTTCATATAGTAAAGGTATCCTACCACTCAATCCAGTGTGCATGTGTACATAGTGGGCCAGATTCCAAAAGACCTGTTGTCAGTGTAAATGACTTAGTCCAGTGTAAGATTGCCCAGATTCCAAAAGGATTTCTCTCGTTGTAAGTGACTTACTCTAGTATAAGGCCTGTCTATAAAGCATGCTTACACCGCCGTCACTTGTGATATAGGCAAATTTACATTCATATAAAAGTAATCAAACTATATTAACATACCAAACATTATACTTAACATATATTGCTATATATCAAATAACCTAAGCAATATTACATAAAATATGCAATTCCTGTCTTTTTTTTTAAAAAGAAATATCTTTATTAAACCATCACTTACTACATAGGAGATCATACATTTATATAAATGAAAACAAACCACACCAACACAAGCATTTTACATCGCAAACCATACTGACGCACTCCCAGTTGCAAACATTATACATTACTTATAATCTACCTAATCTTTCTCATTCAAGCATTACATTGTTCATTTAAGTCCTGCCTACTTTTAAACCTCATTCCTCCCTAGTATGTATTGCTCCCACAATTCCCATTTTTTCCTGTGTAGTTTGCTCCTACCCATTTCTAAAGATCTCAATTACAGTTGTTTTATCTCTGTTACTGTATTCACTACTTCCAGTATAGTTGGTTTACATTTTGATTTCCATTTTCTAGTAATTGTTTTTTTTGGAAGCCACCATTATTAGACACAGCAAGGCCTTACCATGTTTAGGCAATTCTGATTCTGTATCATAGCTCAGAAAAATCATCTCCCTCGTCAGACCAGTCTACCCGCCCAGCATCTCTGACAGTGGCATCCTGCAGGGAGTACCTAAAGTCTGACAACTCACCGCACTCCCAGAAAATATGTTCCCAATTACCTCTTTCTTCCTCTTTGCAACTCCAACATTAGCTGTCTGCCTGAGGAAAAATTCTCTGGAGTCTACTTGGGGTATAAAAATATCTGTGTAAACATTTCCAGGAAAGAATCCAAAGTCTTGTAGATGATGTTGCTTATTTGAGAGACATACATATATCCTCCCATTGTTTTTTTGTGAATTGCTTATCCAGTCCGTATGGTCATCATCTTGATCACTGCTGCAGTAGCCTTAGCTATATGGGTTATATCCTGCCAAGGATGTAATGGAGGACCAGCTTCCAAAACTTCAGGGCACCATCTTTGTTCCCAAACTGGTCAAGCAGCTCAAGCTGAGCTGACTAAAAGACAAGTTTTGGTGTGAATACCTCCAGAGCTTTACTGCCACTAAAGAGTATGCTCCTCTGAGGCTTTTAAGGATTGCCAGTTAACTTGTGCTTTCCTTTGTTTGGCAGATAAGTTCCTTTTGGGGAAAAACATCCATTGTTTTAAATTTATTAATGTTTTATTACTGTCCTCTTCAGGAAAGTTATTTCAAGGCAAAGAGTGTTGTGTTTTAATGGACTGTCTTGAAACTATAATGTACTTTTAAATGGAGCACTCATTTTTTTCTCTCAGTTTAAAAGTAGTTTCAACTAACTGAAAACCTATTTTTTGTTTAGAAATTAGGTTTACTTTTCCTTGGTGGGGACTGGTATGGTGTTTGAAAGTACTTTTTACTGTGTTTTTTCTGTCAAAAAAGTAACTTTTGTAGATTAGTAGTTTTACCAGCATTTGCTACTTGTCTTCCCATCACAATTTTCGGCTTGACTGTGAAACAGATTACTGGCCCCATGGTCAGTCCTTCTTCCGGCAATGAAAAGTAAAAGTCTTGCAAACAGTCTTTGTCAGCACAGATGACTAGCAATTTGCATTAGCCAAAGCTGGGGTGACTCTGCTGTGACCATTTGTTATACCTCACACCACTTATCTTTTGTCCGCAGATCTCACTGATGTAGCACCTACAGCTACTATGGACCTGGGATTAGGCACATCCTCTGCTGTTGTTGGAGTCCCTTCAGTGGACAAGGAAGAGCCACTCTAGTCATTTATGGGAGAGGGAATAAGGAATGTTTTCTTGTTGTGCCAGAATGCTGTGCCCATCCCTTGGGAAGCAGCTGCTGCCATTAGTAACATGTTTGGCCCCATTTTTCGTATTAAAAAGAAATGGAAAACTTAACATGTATCTACTCCTCTTCAAATCCTTTTGGATAGGAATAGTTTACCGGGTCTTGCTCAGGGTTTAATTCAGGCTATTGATCCTTCTTGTAAAGTAGTTTCAGGTAAAAGAAAGAGGGATTCCACTTTTCTTGAAGAGATTCAGGATTCTGAATCTGAACAGGAAGATGCAGGAACAGTTTCAGGGTTTTTTCCTCAGATTTCTGATTCAGACTCGTCGGAGTCTCAGTTTCTGATTCTCTGTTTGGGAGTTTCTTTTTCTCTCTGATATTATTGCTAGAATGTGCCAGTGTTTTCAGTGAGTGAACACTGAGATTTCTCAGTCCCTCAGAAAATAGTATGACTTGCTATAGAAAGGTTTTCCAGAAACTACACCCATTCTTCCTGTTTTGTCAGCTTTAGACAATGTGTGTGTTACTGCCTGCAGTTTCCCTGTTAGTCAGCCAGCTGCCTCTAAAAAAATGATAGGATGTATAAAATTCATCAGTCTTTTAAATTTTTATACACTATTGCCAAACCTGACCCATCAGCTGTAGTCTTAGTAGACACCACTAACGCTAAGGACGTAGTTAATTCCAATCCTACATTTTCTGTTAAGGATGGAAAAACTGTTCATAGATATGAAAAAAGTGTATACTTTTTGCAACATTGGTTTTTGTAATTTTGAATTGTCAGATTCATATATTAAAGTTTGTTCTGACACATTCTGATAGTATGAGGAATATTTTATCTTCAGTTTCTTCTTATGAGGAAAAACTTGCTTTAAATAGTTTGTTTTCTTTTGCACAGGTTACTACTTATTGTTTGTGCATGTGTGTGTGTGTGTGTGTGTGTGTGTGTGTGTGTGTGTGTGTGTGTGTGTGTGTGTGTGTGTGTGTGTGTGTGTGTGTGTGTGTGTGTGTGTGTGTGTGTGTGTGTGTGTGTACATCCATCCGCGCGTGTGTTTGTGCATCAGTTTATTGATATTTCTTCCAGGACTATGGCCACTGGTACTGTTTTAAGGAAGTCTGCATGGCTATATTCTCAGAACCTTCCAGATGATGATAAAAAGAGATTTTAAGTACACCCTTGGATAGAGATTGTGTTTGGACTTTCTGCTGCAGAGGTGATCAAAAAGTGTGATGAAAGGGGCAAACTGATCCCGGGAATCTCTAAGATTTTTTCATCTCTCCTTTTCGAAATTGTCCAAGGGATTTTCTTTCTCCTCTTCCATTTTTGGCAGAAAGCAGAATTAACAGTCTCAATAGAATTCAGGTAAACAGAAGTTTAAGAAGGAATGGCAAGAGAGTTCCAAAAAGAAGTCTCTAACTTCCCCAAACCAAATTCAAGTCTGACTATTCAGAACACTTGTGACCCACTTCCACCCTGGCCCCGTTTGCCTTCCAGAAAGTCTTAATCTCCATTTTTATTTTTGGCAACAGATTACTTCAGACAAATGGGTTCTGATTTTCATTCATCAGGGTTACAGATGGCAAGGGGAGGAAATCCCCCCCCCCCCTGCCAGCGGGTCAGTCCTTTTCCTCCAGATCAGGCACTTTTGTTTCAATGTGTTCTTCATCATATGCTGTCCCAAGGACTGATAGAACCAGTTCTTACTTCCCAAATGCTGAAGAGATTTTATTCAAGGATAGTCCTAGTGTTAGAGAAAGAAAGTGCTTGGAGATGACTTCTGGATCTTCCTTTCCTAAATATGTCTGTGTCCTAATTCAAAATGATGTAATTTCACAAGCTGTTACCTCTTCTTCCTCTTTGAAGTCTCCTGGTAACACTAGACTTCATCCATATTCATCCAGACTTCATGCGTTTAAGGTTTTGTGTATCTGGATCACATTACCAGTTCTCTTCCTTAACCTTTGGGCTATACATTGCACCAGGAGTATTCTCAGTGTCTTGCTCCAGTTGTAGCTCATTGAAGGCTACACAATAGTTACATTTTTCCATATTTAGACAACTTGCTTATCTTTTCAGAGTCTTTTTCAAAGTGTTAGGAATCTCTCTCTTGGGTGAGAGATCTCTTACAGAAGCTGGGATTCCAAGAGAACAGTCAAAAGTCTTTCTTGACTCCATTGCACAGGATTGTGCTCCTGGGATGTCAGCTAGACACTTCAGTTCAAAGAGCTTTTCTTCCACAGGAAAAAAATAGATGATTATTTAGATCTGTTTCTAAGTTTTCCACTCATACTTTGGTCACTGCAAGGGAATACCTCAGGGATTTTGGGTCTCATGGCATCTGTGAGTCTCATGATACCCTTGTCAAGACTCCACATAAGAAAGATACAGTGGTATCTGAAATCTCTTTGGTCCCAACATCAATACCCTTTATGTTTTTCAATCCCAGTGCTGGTGTTAATCACAAGAGAATTTTTTGATTGGAGACAACAGATATCCTTTAATCCAGGTCTCCCCTACTTTCTCCCTGCTCCAAAACAGTCAGTCATTACAGGCACTTTGGACTTTGCTTGGGGAGCAGTTTCAGGATGGGTAAAAGGGCAGGAGTGTAGGACACCAAGGATAGATGCAAGCACATAAATAACTAGGAGATGCTTACTCTTTCAAGACACTCAACCCTCTGAACCATCTTTGTCCTCCGGGATCTCTTCAAAGTGGTTGCAGATAATATCACAGTCATGTGGTACATCTACAAGCAAGAAGGAACCAGGTTGTACTCTTTTTGCAGACTAGCTATGTTAGCTTGGGATATTGATTCACAGCACAGTCTCACTGTACAGGATCCTCCATTCCATTAGAGCAAAATTGTGTGGCAGACAAGCTGAGCAGGTCCAGGGCAGACCCTCACAAATGGAAATTAGATCAGGAGGTCTTCCAACATTTAACTCATTTTGTGGGGAGTTCCTCAAGTAGACTTTTATGCCTTCTGTTTGAACAATCAACTGGCAAGTTTCTGTTCCATGACTCTATGCAAGAAGGCCTGGAAGACAGATTTCTTTCCTTTTCTTTGGGCAGGAATGTTCTTATTTGCTTTTCCACCATTTCCAGTAATATCTGGAGTACATCTGAAGATTCAGAAGGAATCCTCCATGATCACTTTGGTAATTCCCTTCAGGCATAGGCAACTGTGGTTCTCTGTTCTTTTGGAATTGGCCAGGGGCAATTACCACAAGCATCCTTACAGACTGGATCTACTCAGACAAGAATGGGATGTTGACACATTCTAGCATCAGTCATTTTTCAGTTGACTGACTGAATGTTAATTCCTTTTTGGCTCCTGTTTACTGCAGATGTACAGCAGGTACTAATGGAGACAAGAAAGCTTGTTACTAGAAAGTCATATATTAGCAAATTGAAAAGGTATTCTAGTTGACACCAGCAACATAATCAGTACCTCTTTATGGCTAGTTGTTCTCTGGTTTTACAATATTTGCGAGTTACTATGCTATGGCTATTCTTAGTCCTCTGTCAGTCTTCATTTATCGACTATTTCAGCATGTCTGCCCATAGATTATCCTCTTTCAAGTTAGTCTCATGTCAAAATGTTCTTGAAAAGGGTTTTTGCCTAAGAGGCTGCCAAGAAAACTGTTGGGCCCTTCTTGGGATCTTAATTTTTGTGTTAGAGAAGATAACACTTGCTCCATTTGAACCAGCTAATCAGTCTGACTTGAGGTTCTTAACATATAAATAGCTTTACAGATTGCTCTGAATTCTGTAAGAAGGGTATCTGAGTTGCATGCTCTTATGATTAGTCATCCGTACCTCATTTTCCATATGGACAGGGTTTCTCTGAGAACTAATCCTCTTCTTATGCCTCAAGAGGTATCAAGTTTACTTTAAGCCAAACTATCCATCTTTGTGTCTTCTTTACTAAATCTAAAACTGAGGGAGAAAGGCTACAGCATACTTTGGATGTCCACAACAACTCTGGTACTATCTTGATAGCACTATATCTCTCAGATCTTCAGATCAGTTGTTTAATTTTAGTGAAGGTAAGAAGGGACAACTTGTATCAGAACAGACTATTTCCAAATAGTTGTCTAAGGTTATTAGGTTTTGTTATACTCAGCATAACAAATCTTTTCCTAGCAGGGTCAAGGTCCTACTACCAGGGCCTTGGCTACATCTATGGCTTTTTGGTAAGGATTGGAGTCTAGAAATATTCTAAAAGCTGCACCTTGGTCCTCTGTGCATACTTTTTACAAAGCAATATATAAGTTTGATTTTACAAAGCAGTATATAAGCTTGATTTTTTATCAAAGTCCAGATCAAGCTTTGCTAGGACAGTTCTCTAGGGATTCATTGACTCTTCTCCTTTTACCTCCCACATGTAATTAGTGTAAGAACTGAAAGAACTGTAGAATACTGGAATAAACTGGAAATAACTGGAAGAAATTGGAGTGAGACTGGAATGAATGTCTTTATTTTTTAATTACCCAAAACTGTGCTAAACAGGTGCCAGTCCCCCCTTTATGTGAAAAATCTTATTGTAGCTTTCAGAATAAAAGTCAGCATATCCTGTAGTTCAGTTATCAATGCTTTATTGTGTATAGTGGAGGTAGATGTCAACAGTATCCAAATCAAATCTTACTGTCTCCAATAACAGTGCTGATAAACTGAAATAGACTAAAATTTTATATCCGTAGCTTCTGCACGGATTATAAACAGAATTATTCCTTTTCTCCTGAATAATATAACTTAATATTTTGGAATGCTGGATATTTGACCATTTCTGTGCTCACTCTAGAGTGTCTGTACCAAACTTCTGTGAACTGCACTGCAAAGAATTTCTGCATATTTGCCCAAACTAACTGACTGACTTTCTTCTGTTTCTGAAGTATCTCACCTAATAATTCCAAAACCCTGTAAATTTACTACAAGTTCTACATGCTTCTTTAACCTTGGTTCCCAAGCCTTTTTATACTTAAAGGAGAACTGTGCCCACAGACTGAAAGAAACATGTTTATTTCATTAAGTCTTGATGTTTCCTACATTTTAACACTACTTTTGGACTCTGTACTTTTTTTTTTTTATATTTTCAAATGTAATTCTAGAAGTCTGCCCACATGGGGTCTGACATCTCATCACATGAACTTTGTCTCCTGCTGTGAGCTATCAATCACAACAGCAAACAGCTCATATTTGCCACTTGACAGATGCTAAGGAAGGGGTTTAGGAGGAGGGGCGATGAGTTTAAGGACTGTAACTCGGGTATAAAAAAGAATGAAAATTAGAAAGAAAAAGAAGTAACAGGCACTGATAATACTGCCGTGTGTGATTATCCCTGTTTGTTTTTTAATTAGTCATTGAAAAGCAAGAAATGGTAACTTAACTTGACTGACTAAAAGAAAGCAGCGTACAAGTGAAAACATGTGGAAAGTCAATGCATTGACAGGAGCTATGATGTAATATTTTAAAGCCAAACACTGCAATGTGGGATACCTAGAGGTAGACTAAAATATCAGGATGCTGGACCCCATGCGGGCAGACTCTGGAATTACATTTAAAAATTTTAAAAAAGTATATAAAGTCCAAAAGTGGTTTCAAAATGACAACATCAAGACATAATGAAATGAACATGTTTTTTTCTGTCTGTGGGTGCGGTTCTCCTTTAATGTACTGCATATTGTGTTAGCACATTTTATTCTTATCAATATTTTTGACTGAAAATTATTAATTTGTAATGAAACATTCCTCATGTATGTCTACATCTCTAGGCTTATGCAAAGAGAATACTGTATTTATGTCTAACAAACTACATTTAAGTGAAACCTAAACTTAAAATTCCCAGAGACTGTGAAATTACTGAACTAGGATTTGCTTCTGTAATTACTTTATAAATGTATTGCTATAGTTTATAAAAGATACTAGAATGATTATTAGAACTAATTTAACTATAAAATAATTTGTCCTTATTTGATAAATAAACTTGCAGTTTTAACTTTGACCACTAGGTGTGACTTTAGCATTATGGTCTGTTATTTGAAAGTATTTTGAAGTCTGTTACTTTATGATTTAATTATAACTGGTCAATTCTTTAACATGTCTTATAGACTCTTTTTACACCTATACTATATGTATTTTGAAGCAAAAATGGCTATATATTGTATTGTTTCTGTAAATTTTCAGCTAGATTTGTTGCAAATAATTCTCTCCATTGACCTTTTTAATTTCTATGTTCTGTCTTAAATGTTCTGCAAATATCCATATGCATTAATTGTAGAAGTAAATCCTATGCTTTTTCCATTTCAAATATATGCCTTTGCATACCCTGTTAGTGTCTTTTTAACTTTCTATCTAATGTGCAGTAATTATTATGCAATGTGCACTGTATTCTGTAACATATTAACAAATTAAGCCTGTCCTGTCATGCCTCGAGTATATTACAACTATTACTACTTATACTTTAGCTAAATTATCTCAATAAGCCTGTTACAAATAATAATTGTCACTTTACCCTTAAAAGTAATGACTGAAAAATGTCAGGTGTGTGATGTAATTGCAGATTGTCTAGTAATGCTGTTAGGAATGTATAACTGAGTATGAATATTATATTCTGAAATCTGATTGTACTGTATTATAGTGAACATTTAAAATAAGAGTATGAAAGTCATATTACAGAAGCTAACTGAATTGCTACGGAAGGAGTACCTTTTTCTGCCAGTATTATCTGTACACAGATAAAAACATAAACTGAAATTTAGTACTGTTATACAATTGTCTGGAAACATAAATTGAAATTTACTTTTTTAGAGAACTAAAATACATTTACATAAATTCAGTTATCATGTACAGTGGATATAAAAAGTGTACACACCCCTGTTAAAATGCCAGGTATTTTGTGATATAAAAAACTAGACCACAATAAATCATTTCAAAACTTTTCCCACCTTTAATGGGACCTATAACCTCTACAATTCAATTGAAAAACAAACAAATCTGTTGGGGGGATATAAAAAAATAAAAAATGTACAATATGTTGGTTGCATGAGTGTGGACAACCTTAAACTAATACTTTGAAGCACCTTTTGATTTAATTATAGCATTCAGTCTTCTTGGGTACATACCTGCCATCAGTTAAAGAGACTCTGATTAACTCCAAATAAAGTTCAGCTGTCCTAGTAGGATTTTCCTGACATTTACTCAGTTGCCTGCTATAGCAAAAGCCTTGGTTCGCAGACAGCTTACAAAGCATCAAAGGGATCTCATTGCTGCAAGGTATCAGTCAGGCGAAGGGTACAAAAAAATTTCCACAGCATTGGATATGCCATGGAACACAGTGAAGACAGTCATCAAAAAGTGGAGAAAATGTGGGACAACAGTGACATTGCAAAGAACTGGATGTCCCTCCAACAGTGGTAGAAAGACAAGATGAAAACTGGTCAGGGAGGCTGCCAAGAGACCTACAGAAACACTGAAGGAGCTGCAGGAATTTCTGAAAAGTACTGGTTGTGTACTACATGTGACAACAATCTTCTTTATTCTCCATATGTCTGGACTATGGGGTAGGGTTGCAAGACGGAAGCCTCCTCTTACACAGAAAAACATTCAGACCTGGCTAAAATTTGCAAAACAATACATCGTCTTCCAAAAGCATGTGGGAAAATGTGTTATGGTGTGATGAGACCAAGGTTGAACTTTCTGTCACAATTCCAAAAGATATGTTTGGTGCAAAAACAACACTTTGCATCACCAAAAGAACACCATCCCAATGGTGAAGCATGGTGGTGGCAGTATCATGCTTTGAGGTTGCTTTTCTTCAGCTGGAACTGGGGCTTTAGTCAAGGTGGAGGGAATTATGAACAGTTCCAAATACCAGTCACTTTTGGCCCAAAACCTTCAGGCATCTGCTAGAAATCTGAAGATGAAGAGGAATTTCACCTTTCAACACAACAATGACCCTAAGCATACATTCAAATCAACAAAAGAATGGCTTTATCAGAAGAAAATTAAATTTTTTGGAATGGCCCAGCCAGAGCCCAGTCCGAAATCCAATAGAAAATCTGTGGGGTGACCTGAAGAGTGCTGTGCACAAGAGATGCCCTTGCAATCTGACAGATTTGAAGTACCTTTGCAATGAAGAATAGGCAAATATTGCCAAGTCAAGATGTGCCACGCTGATAGACTCCTACCAAAGAAGACTGAATGCTGTAATTAAATCAAAAGGTGCTTCAACAAAGTATTAGGTTAAGGGTGTGCACACTTATTCAACCAGAATATTGTACATTTTTTATTTTTTATATTTTTTTCCCTAAAAAATTTGTTTTTCAATTGAATTGTACAGGTTATAGGTCACATTAAAGGTGGGAAAAGTTTTGAAATGATTTATTGTGGTCTCATTTTTTTTATATCACAAAAACCTGGCATTTTAACAGGAGTGTGTACACTTTTTATATCCAGTGTATGCTGAATAATTTATGTAGTTAACTACATTTCATTTATATTTAAAGAACATTTTAAAAAAAACAATCTTCAGTTCTGGCTGTTATAGCCTTCTGTCTTCTGTAAAACGTGTATGGGCCATCCCAGAACTTGCAAAATAGACAATTTACTCTTATTGTCCCAAGTCACTGCTGGGATATTAGAAGAGCCACCTTAATGTTCAAGGGTCCCTTGATGTGTTTCTCTTACAGTTAAGGTGTCCAGTTCTCCCCACCCATCTCTTTTGCAAATCTGGGTAGCAGTTGTAATGATTCTTTCGGACTGTATTGAAAAACATGTATTGTGGAATATTAAAATTTAGTGTCCTCCTAGATTCTCAGCTAGAGCGTCTTCTGCGTGGAGACATGCGTGAATGGGCATACCTTCGTTGAACATTGTGCGTCAGGGCTGGTAACTCGGCACATAAAAAAAAATCAACTACTAATCATTAGCGGATCGGAGTTCTGCTGTGGCGACCCCTAACCGGGAAAAGCCGAAAGACACAAACAAAGTGTCCTAATGAAATTGATTTCTTCATGATAAAAAATAAAGAGGAAAAAAAGAAGATAATGGGCGATATTGAATAAAGCCTACACTGAGTGTATACACAATATGTATTAAAGAACATTCGTATCACATTTCTTGTCCTTTCTAGTCACTCAGTAAAATTACACTTAAGTGTACATGCAGTTTACACTTTGTGGTAACCTTTAGGAATCCCTGTCATTATTTAAAGCCGTAAGATTATAAGTAGTATAACTAAAATTAGAAGTAAAACGGTGTGAGTTATGTCTGTGTTTGTTCACTCATAACGGTGTACACTTAGTGTAGGCTTTACTGAATGCCGGGGAATTACTTTGGATTCTTCTAAGGTGTGTGTGTGTGTGTGTGTGTGTGTGTGTGTGTGTGTGTGTGTGTGTGTGTGTGTGTGTGTGTGTGTGTGTGTTGTGGAAATAATGTTAACACATGGGAAAAGAAACTACTAGATACCCAATGAGACGTATGTCTGACTAATTCTTCATATCATAAAGGTGACAAATCTAAGTTAGATTTGATTAATATGTTTAAAACAATCAAATAGCAGCATGCACAGTGTCACCTAGCGGTATGCACAGTTTAATAAAAAGGACCAAATTATTTTCTGGAATTAATCAAATCACAGAGGAAAAAGTAGCAAATAATGGTAAGATAAAACGAATGGTAATGTAACAACAGACGTCCAAGGAATTTTGGCTTAATTAAGAAATTATTACCCTCATTAAACTATTTAAGCAATAAATATTCCATGTCAAAACTGCTTAAACAGACTTTTATCTTATTCAGAATAGGATTAAACACCTAAAATGAATGTCTCATGGATTAGATGTGATGATATCTGAGTTATTCAAATTTTTACCTCAGCAAATGAAAAATTTCTTTCATTTGCTTGGTGTAGAAATTCAAACTAATATAGTAATATCTCCCTCTTGGAAGTATTAAATGCCTTGGGGTTTCCAAATCACTTTAATTTCCTTGATGAAACTCATTTACAAAGATAACAAAGCTTGCACCAAGCTAGGGACGTTTACCTCTGACCTAATTAAAATTAAAAAATCAGCTAAACAAGGTTGTAAATTTTCTGCTCTCCTTTTTGCTCCAGCTATTGAAGTATTTGCTGTTCAAGTAGAGAACGATTCCAACATTCATGGAATAACTGTTGGAAACAACTCTGAATCCAAATAAATGTTTTTTGCATGTAATGTTATGTTAAAAGAACTCTTTTCTGTTGTTCATGAATTTCTAGCAGCATCTGATTGAACATTTAGTAATAAATCTAAATATATTCAACTAGAAATACAGGTGCAACAATTTATTTAGCTCTTAAAAAAATGAAGAAGCAAGGTATTGTAATTTATAAAAAAAATACTCTGGATGGATCTATCAAAATAGTTGACTTTTGGAATAAACTATTTATTTCCCTTTAGGATAAATGGGTGGCCACAGTGGTGCAGCGATTTAGCGTTGCTGCCTCACAGCAAGAGGTTCTGTAGTTCGATTCTCGGCTGGGGTGCCTTCTGTGTGAATTCTGCATGTCCTTCCTGTGGTCGCATGAGTTTCCTTTGTGTGCTCCGGTTTCCTCCCACATCCTAAACACATGCTGTAGGTGGATTAGACACTCTCTAAATTGGCCCTAGGTGTATATGTGTGTGTGTGTGTGTGTGTGTGTGTGTGTGTGTGTGTGTGTGTGTGTGTGTGCTGTCTGTGAAAGGTTGGACGGCAGGCTGGCAACTCAACACTGTAAAGCTCCACTGCCAATCGTTCTACGGACCGTTGTTCCGCTGTGGTGACCTATAACAGTGAAATGCCCAAAGGAGAAGTCGGTTAATAAAAATGGGTGTGCTTCCAAAAATTACAGCTTATATTTACAACAGCCGTCATCTCAATTATTTAATAAAATATTCTTGAGCTTCTTGTATATTTCAAAAAAAAAAAAAAAGCAATATATGCCTTCAGTCCACCATATTAGAACCTAGAGAAAAGGTAGGATAAAGTTTCTTGATTTAGACACTTATGCAAGAGCTGCCATGCTCAAAGTAACATTAAACTGGATTGATCCAAACCAAGAAAATATAGCGAACCAAAATCACCAAACCACAAAAACGGATGCAGGAGACTCGACTGCAAATTGACTCAGTTTTAATGTATAAAACCAATTCACCCAGCACGAACACAGAAACACGAATAAAAATGTAACAATCCAAAAGCATGAACGCCTTTCTAATACATGCGTTTTCGTCCAAATGGACTTCATCAGATTCCATTTCAAGCTAAAACATACATCTTTTATACTGATTTAAAAATTTGTAACCAATCAAAACACAAGATACTTTCCAAACGTCAGATAAAGCCTCTAATCTAATTAATAATTCATTATATTGCTCTCATTATTAATACACTTCAAAAGTCATTTCATAAAAACTTCATAAATACCAATCATTAAAAATATTATTATATTAAAAACTGTTCCTTCATATTTTACCAATATATATTATATATAAATAGTTAAATAAGTTAAAATCCTAATGTTAAAAAACAATTCCATTCATACTAACTAGGTAATTTTCACCATAGCCTCACATTCGTATTTACTTTAGTGCCATCTGCTGTCAACTTCTTGTAAACACACTTTATATTTTGTAATACTGTGTTTTATATCTTAGCAGATCTCATCTTTAATAAAGGCAAAATTGATATGTACTCATTTAAACCAGGTGTTTTGTTTGCCTCCAAATTCACCTGCCACCACATTTCCCTATAAGCTATAATCTCTTCCCAGAGACCCCCTCTAATATCCCATTTTACTTGATCAAGGACAAAAAATTGAAATTTTGCTTCGGAGCAGGTTTTAAAGTGCCTAAATAGTGCATTTGTTTCCTTTTCTTTTTTTACTTCGTACATATGTTCATATATACGTCGTTTCAGGGTTCTTTCAGTCTTTCCAACATAAAAGGAGGAACATTTTATACAAACTGCCAAATATACTAAGCCTTTAGATTCGCAGTTGTAATACCCTTTACTATTCACCCATTTTCCTCTACTTTCTATAAATATTCTTTCTTTATTAACTAGGTACTCACATTGTTTACATTTTCCACATCTGAAAGTTCCCTTTTTATTCCTTGCTCCATTTAATCTTTCCATACTGTTCCTATTTTTTTCCAAGATTCCTTTAATACTTAATGTATTCCTAAATACTACCTTAGGGGAATATACTGGTAGTCCTTCCAAGTCACTTATAGCCGTAAACCTATCCCATTCCTTCTGAAATACATTTTTTATATTCTTATTTAATAAATTATATTCAAGGACAAGTGCCTGTTGAAAATTTACCTCTTGTTCCATTTCTCTATTTTTTTCTTCACTTATACCCAAAATTGGAAAAAATCTATCTTTTCTTCCTTTTTCCACTTCTTCTCTTATTTCCTTAACAAATTCTACTGGGTATTCCCTATCTAAAAACATTTTTTCTAATAGGTCACATTCCTTTCTGAATTTATCATCCTCACTTGTCATTCTGGACCCTCTTACAAATTGTCCTTTTACTATATTTTTCTTAGTATAAAAAGGATGGGCACTGTTAAAATGTAAAAAGGAATTTACATATGTGGGTTTTCTATGAATACTTGTTTCAAATCTTTTATTTTCCAAATTAATTTCCACATCTAAATATGGAATAATTTTAAATGAATAATTGTAGGTAAACTGTAAAAACTCTGTAGTCTGCCCTAAATATTTGATAAAATCTTTTAATTTATCTATTCCACCTATCCAAAAAATTAAAATATCGTCAAGGAACCTTTTATATAAAGTCCAATTAACAGCATAGGGGGATTTTAATAAGTACTGTTCCTCCCAGTTCGCAAGGACTATATTCGCAAAGGTGGGTGCACAGGCTGCCCCCATTGCTACTCCTTGTAGCTGTTGAAAAAATTCCCCTTTAAACGTTAGAAAATTGTTTTTCAACACTAGATCCATTAAGCCTGTGCACACCACCTTTTCTTCTTGTGTCAACTTCTTATTTTTAAAAATTTCTTCCTCAAACATTGACATTCCTGCGCTATATGGGATAGACCCGAATAAATCAACTATATCGATAGTTACTAGAATTAGGTCTTCATGGTATTTGTCCTCTTTCAAACATCTCAACAGGTCCCATGAGTCCTTCAAAATTACTTCCTTCTCTTGCCATACATGTTTTACTTTAAAATCCACGTACTTGGCTAGAGTGTGAGTTTTGGACCCACCCGCTGAGACAATAGGTCTCAGTGGTGGGTCCAAACTATTTTTATGAATTTTCGGAATACCGAATATCACGGGCACCTTTGGTTTAACCACCATCAAAAAATCAAATGTTTTGATGTTTATAAGATTTTCATACACCATGCTTTCCAAAATATTATCAATTTTCTTATAAGCTGTATTAATTTCGTTCCTGGACACTATTCCATACTTAACTTCATCCCTTAATATTGTATTCATCTTTCCTTCGTATATCATAACATCCATCACCACTATCCCCCCACCCTTATCGGGCTTCATTACCCTAATATCCTTGTTAATTTTTAATTCTTCTAATATATGGTTTTCATTTGGGTTTAAATTTTGATAGGTCCCTTGATACTTCATAAATTTCTCCTTTTTTCTAATCTCTTTTTCCATAATATTTTCAAAATTCTTTAACTGTGTATGTATAGGTGGGTTAAATACAGATTTTTTTGTTAATTGTTTCCCCTGTTTAACTCTATCAATTACATTTGAATTTATACCTTCTTTATGAAATAATAATTCTAAATTCATTTTTCTAACAAAAAGCTTTATATCAATTAATGTTTGGGTAGAATTTCCTTTTGTAGACGGTATAAACTTAAAACCTTTTTCAAGTAACTTAAAATGGTTAAATTCCAACTCTAATGTACTTAAATTATAAATTGTGAATCCATCGGAAGTGTAACTACTACCATTGACTTCCATGCTCTTACCCTTCCCCTTTCCTTTTTGGTTAACCTTTACACCTGTAGTACCTACATCTGTATTCTCATTAGTTTCTATATATGTACTAGCTGTTTCCTGTATAATATTATTTATGGGACTGGGGGTACCATACACTAGTATCTCCCCCTCCCCCTTCTCCCCCCCCATTGTTGAAAATTTTCATTCCATCTATTTTCTACCCTGTTTTCCCCCCTATGTTCACCCAGGGGTGGAAATTCCATTTCATATACATTGTCGGCCCACAAACGGTCTTCATAATTTTCTTTAGGTTTTTCTATTCTCTTCTTAGTGTCATTATGGTTGTATTGATATTTATTCCTATAAAAGGAGGGTTTAGGGTAACAAATCTGATTTTCATATTCATGTATGTCCCTCTTTAATTTATCCATCTTTCTATTTATTAAAACATTACATTTCTCCTCAACTTCTTCCTGAATATCATAATATTTCTTTCTTTCTGTACTAATTTTAAAAATTAAATCATCTTTAATCAAAGCATCGAGAGCATCTATCTGTACTTGGAGGCTTATCAAATTTCTTTCATTTTCTTTAATAATAAGTTTGACAATTTCCAAACCACATTTGTTAAATATTACCAACAAATCCTTGTGAAAACATGATCCAATTTGAACATTGTTCGGATATTTCCAGGTCCTCAGACCTTTAGGTACAATATCCCTTCTCAAGCATTCAGTTAAATATGCATTTTCTATCACTATAGTTTTATATTTATGCATTAAATCATACATATTGTCAACCTTTTTACTATAGGAGTCTGTGTTCACCCCTCCCATGGGGGGATTCTCATTTACTTTAAAAGTATATTGCTTTTTTAACCAGTCATTTAAGTCAGTCGGTTTATCTTTTGTAACAGTACCTGTAGAAGCACGACATTTCTGTGTTTGGCTTTTGTTGAGCAAGTCCTTAGAAGCCATTTCCTCTGGGTCAGCGCGGAAAATAAATGGAGTATCTCCAGGATCAAATCTGCTACCATTCGGTTCATCGCTCTCATCGTTCGCTCTTTCAGCGCTCCTTCTAACACTCTTCCGCTTACTTCTCTGGCCCAACGACGCTTCATTTCCTTGCTCTTCCACCATATACCACGCATTATCTGGTTCCTTGTTCGCCAAAGTCTTACACAGAGGTGTGAGCAAATCAATCAGCTCCGTTAGTTGTCCTATCAGCTTCCTCGACTGCCCACTGTCACTGCTTCCTGGAGTTTTTGCCTCGGTCTCCCCTTCCATGTCGCTGATATGCACCAAACCAAGAAAGTATAGCGAACCAAAGTCACCAAACCACAAAAACGGATGCAGGAGACTCGACTGCAAATTGACTCAGTTTTAATGTATAAAACCAATTCACCCAGCACGAACACAGAAACACGAATAAAAATGTAACAATCCAAAAGCATGAACGCCTTTCTAATACATGCGTTTTCGTCCAAATGGACTTCATCAGATTCCATTTCAAGCTAAAACATACATCTTTTATACTGATTTAAAAATTTGTAACCAATCAAAACACAAGATACTTTCCAAACGTCAGATAAAGCCTCTAATCTAATTAATAATTCATTATATTGCTCTCATTATTAATACACTTCAAAAGTCATTTCATAAAAACTTCATAAATACCAATCATTAAAAATATTATTATATTAAAAACTGTTCCTTCATATTTTACCAATATATATTATATATAAATAGTTAAATAAGTTAAAATCCTAATGTTAAAAAACAATTCCATTCATACTAACTAGGTAATTTTCACCATAGCCTCACATTCGTATTTACTTTAGTGCCATCTGCTGTCATCTTCTTGTAAACACACTTTATATTTTATAATACTGTGTTTTATATCTTAGCAGATCTCATCTTTAATAAAGGCAAAATTGATATGTACTCATTTAAACCAGGTGTTTTGTTTGCCTCCAAATTCACCTGCCACCACATTTCCCTATAAGCTATAATCTCTTCCCAGAGACCCCCTCTAATATCCCATTTTACTTGATCAAGGACAAAAAATTGAAATTTTGCTTCGGAGCAGGTTTTAAAGTGCCTAAATAGTGCATTTGTTTCCTTTTCTTTTTACTGCATATATGTTCATATATACGTCGTTTCAGGGTTCTTTCAGTCTTTCCAACATAAAAGGAGGAACATTTTATACAAACTGCCAAATATACTAAGCCTTTAGATTTGCAGTTGTAATACCCTTTACTATTCACCCATATTCACCTAGAGAAAAGGTAGGATAAAGTTTCTTGATTTAGACACTTATGCAAGAGCTGCCATGCTCAAAGTAATATTAAACTGGATTGATGGTAACTATACTGCCAACTAGAAAATATTACACACTCACATATCCTCTTCTAATAACTTTTTGATCCCCATTACCACACATCTTTCAAACTATATTGCAACATAGTTTAAATCCTTTGTATAATTTCATTCATTTTGGAAAAATGCCATGGTTGAGTCATAGAGGTAACAGTGTAATCTAGTCTATCATCATCACAGAAACATTTGCATTTTTACCTTCTGTACTTTCACAGTCTCTCTCTCTCTCTGTCATTTTACATCCCCTTCTGTTGAAGTAATCAGATGTCTTATAACAAAGTTTTCCATTGCTGATAATTTTTGTTTGAGTACTTGCCCAACCCAGATATTTTTTATTAATCTTGACATAGAACCTTCTTTGAGCTTTTCTTATTTCTTTTAATTCACTCCACCACTGTATATATTACGCTAGAGTCTGAGCAGATCATAACAGAGCTCTTGTACACATATTCCATGGTCTCACAAGCTACCACTTGCTTGATATTCTACCCAGTATCCAAAATTGTTTTTTCTTGCTTTTATCGCCACTGTACTTAGTGCTACTCAACTCGCTTTCTTTCATGTCTGATATCCCTTATTCATTACAATCCCAGAAATGCTTTCTCTCTCATTGTTTTTTTGCATTTCTGCCTTCTGACTGCACATTTTTCACTTTCATAGCATCAGTGTGTACCATTTTGAAACCACCTGCATGTTTTTCCCCATAGCACAAGGACTCAATCTTCTTTTCAGACTGTGGTAGCACCTCTGTCTACTATCTTCACAGAAGGGCCTGGACACAGCCCAGTCCTCAGGCTTTGCCTAAAGGGTAAGGGAATTTCCTTAATTCTGTGACAAAATTTCCCCTTATTAGAATAAACTGTATCTTTTATCACACTTGTAAAAAGGGTTGGAGGCCCACTGGGACCTTCTTTGTCAGAATATTGCAGTGAACAAAGAGAATGAGAGGTTTCCATGGTTAATGGCCCTCTCTGCTAAAAGCCAGCTAGCTGTTGTGGTGTTCCGGGGACAAAATACTTAATGTGTATTTGATTGGGAGAGCATTGGAGGGGATACCTTCACATTGTTTACTTGTGGAGCTGACCAAGTAAATGTAAACATCTCAAAGGTTCTGGGTTATTGGATACTTGATAGTGAAGAGGATGAGGTATTTTTTCTAGTAATGTTGTAGAATTGTCACACTTCCCCGTGTTAGTACCACTGTTTACAAAAAGTTGCATGTGGGCCAACTGGGTTTTGCCATAATGCTGGCACGACTTCTCAGGGGATGCTGTTGTGTAGTTGTTGACATTAACATGTTTATGGAAAGATACTGACACAATACCGCATCGTGGGAAGTGAGCAAAAGCTCCACTTTGCTTTTGAGGACAATGTGTAAAAATGGCAGAGGCCACATATTGTTTTATTTCAGTTTTTTATTTATTTATTTATGTTTTACCTTAGCACTTTTAAGTTGTTTGTGATTACTCGTACAATATGTTTAAAGTAAATGACTAGAAATTAATGTTTTTTGACAGCATTATCAGCATGCTAAACTCTGTATTTACTGCCCATAGTTATCAACTTGTAATGTTCTCAGGTAATAGACAATGTTCAAAGTTCCATGTGTTTGACAAGTAATGTTGTATCTGCAATATTTGCTTAAGATTTGAATTGTAATACCTGGTTTAGACTTTGTTCAGGAGAGGACTGGAGGAGCCAAATACTAACTGCCCTGGATTGCCTTGCCATGAACTAGGGAATGCAGCATGATGTCAGAAGACTTTGCTTATTCTGAATTGATGTTGTTTGATGTCCAGTTCAAACTCCTGGTCTTTACTGATAAACCTGACTTTTCCAAGTTATTTATCTGTGACTCGTGCAGACATGAGGTGATGTATATAGAAGGTATGGTTAGAGTGGAGCTGGATATGTTGGGTGTAGGGTTTGCTAAATGAAATTTGAGTAAAAGTTGTGATTCTTGTGTTTGCTGGAACTGAGATGCCCAGAGCTGAGGCAGTCTGCTTGCTTTGTTTGTTTTAGAACAGAATGAGATGGTAGAATTGTTCAGTTGTTAATGAGCTGTAGAGATACTAATATGATTTCAATGCATTATCCTTAACCGCTACTGTAGTGGTTTGTGGCACAAATAAGTTATCCACCACATAGCTTTCAGGAGAGTCAGTCTAACTGCATAAGATGTCATAGTTGTAAATACATCGGTGTAATACTTTTTAATGAATTGTTCATTTAAATAGTTTTCTCTTAACATTTGTTTTGGCTGAGATTGCACAGATAGCAGTTGAAAAGATTAAGAAGGTAAAGACTGAGCCTTTGTAATTGAATGTGAAAAATAAGTTATTGGGAGAGGAACAGTGTCTGAGAAACAGTCATCTGGTGATTGTATGAAAAGTCAAGGATTTGAAACAAGGAAATGTTCAGTGTTTTAGGGTTTGATGTCATAGAAGCCCATTTTATGTTTATGCCAAGACAGAAGTGTTGTAGGATGTATAGCTTTAAGAACACTCAGTCTTTTTAAGGGTTTAATTCATTTTTTTAATATATTTGTCCTTTTCAGTCATGATCCAGGCCACAAGTACAACTGTAAATAAAGTGTGTGTCTAAATAAATATATGTATCTATATCTGTCTGTGTATATATATATATATATATATATATATATATATATATATATATATATATAGCTAACCCACTTAGTTTCCTAACCTTGAATTATCTTCTGCTTTTCTTCTCTCCCTTTAAAGAAACTTTGCTAGAATCTCCCCGTGTTCTGCTTAACTGTAACAAAAAAAAAAATATTACACTTGTTTCCTGCCTTTCCTGTAACTATTCAAGTCCAGATACAGATTTGCTATATCCAGGACTGTTTGTAAGCTTCTGAGCCTCCCAAGCCTGTCTGTGTTGGAGGTAAGCCTGCTAGCTTATCAGTGGGAGTAGTATGCACTAGGTAACCCATCTACCACATAAGGAGTGGTTTCTGGCCCAGAAATTGTAGTTACTGGCTGTTTGGACAGTTTTTCCATCTCTCTCAACTTCCTGATGTAAAAGCCCGCATTTGCACTTGTTTCCCCCTGTTCCTGTAACTAGTCTAGTTCAGATACAGATTTACTGTATCCAGGACTGTTTGTAAGTTCCTGAGGCCCCCAAGCCTTTCTGTGTTGGAGGGAAGCCTGCTAGCTTATCAGTGGGAATGGCAAGCACTAGGTAACCTGTCTACCACATAAGGAGAGGTTTCTGGCCCAGAAAATGTAGTTATTGGCTGTCTGGGCAATTTTTCCATCTCTCTCAACTTTCTGATTTAAAAGCCCGCATTTGCACTTCTCTCTTTTCTGTAACTAGTCTAGTTCAGATACAGATTATTAGTTTTAGCACTTGAATTTGTTTATTCATGCTTAACACATATTCAGAACTTGTAAGCACTAAATAAGGTACAAATTACTACAGCACTCAACCTTCCTCGTTACCCAGAGGAAAACAGTTTTTGCACTTACTTTCCTCACTTGCTTAGAGAAAAACACCTCTTGTACTCACTTTCCACACTTGTCTAGAGGAAAATAGTTTTTTATTCAGGCATGTCCAAGGGTCAGCTCCCAGTGTTCTCTCCTGTCTACCCGATGAATCTGGGCAGCTTGGGGCAATGTAGCAATTGCCTCATGTACACAGACAACCCTCTCCTCGTACCAGCCAACACTACAACCTGTGAGAGATGCACTTATCTAGCCAAACTGGAGGTAAAGCTCTTTCCAACCAAGACTGAACTTGACAATCAAGGAGAAGGTAAACACTTGCACCACACTGCACTCATCACATAGTCCCACTAAATCTACACCACCAAAATCCACACATAGAAACACAAAAGCATTTGCGGAGGCTCTCAGTAATAATCTGCTCAAGCAACAGAGACCTCCAAACAGAAGCGCAAGCAACCTCCACCCTCCAATACAACCCAAATGAAACACAAACCACAGACTCGTGTGCCACTCAACCACAGCCCATAAGGCAAAACAACGTACCCAACTCACTAATCATAGGTGACTGTATAGTCAAGCACACTGACCAGGCTAAACAAGAAGAAGGTTACTGTCCGGCTGCCTGTCTGGTGCCAGGATCCGCCACATAACCCACGCACTCAGGGCACTCCACAACAAGTACAAATATGACGCTGTCATTGTCCATGTTGGTGTGAATGACCTGAGATGTACCCCTGGACCACATGAAAAGAGACATGGAAGAGCTCTCCAGTCTTGTAGCCCAGGCAGGTATGACCCTAGCCCTGAGTAGCATCCTGCCATCGCCCAGAATGATACCACAGTACAAGGACAAAATTATTGACTTCAACAATTGACTAAGCTTCTGGTGTCATTCTAAGGGGATCCAGTATCTGTCTGCCTGGGATGACATGGTAGACAGACCACGATGCTTTGCCAGAGATGGCCTGCAACTGTCACCCCTGGGATTCCGGATACTGGCTAAGGCTCTTGCTGCCCCTATAGTGCCTTTTTTAGGCAAGGTTCAAATAACAAATTCACCACCATAACAGGAACAGGCAAGCAAAAACTGAGGGTAATGCTACTCAATGCTAGAAGTCAAAATCTCAAAATGCACTCCCTTAAGGCACTCCTTAAAATGGAGAACATCAATATCTGTGCAGTGACTGAGACCTGGTTCAAGGCTCCAGAGAGCACCCCTGCATTACAAGGCTATAACTCATACCACACTTTTCGGCCATCTAACCTGGACCGAAACACCAAAGGTGGAGGTGTGTCCATATTCATTAAGGATATCCACACCTCCAGGCTATTTGCTCAGCATAATTCGTCTGAGGTTATCCAAGTGCAACTAACTCTGGGCAAAACAGCAATCCAAATTGTAGCTTGCTACAGATACCCCACCATGCCCCAGGATTCTCACTCCTCTTTTCTTGATATACTGGAAAATATTAGGGTTCAGCCAAGCACCCTAATAATGGGCGAGTTCAACTACCCCGCCATTAACTGGGAAAACTACTCATGTACCAACTCCTTCACTCAACGCTTTCTGGAATTCATAAATTCCAATGCCCTGGATCAACTTATCCACACCCCCACCAGGGGCAACAATATCCTAGACCTAGTCATTACCAACATGAGTGACCGGTGTTCCACACCTGAAGTCAACTCCTTATTGGCCAGATCCGACCATAAAATAATCACTCTAGATATCCACATCCCACCCCACCCCCCATTAAGGAAACCACGGTAAAAAATTTCTCCAAAGCCCACTTCATACTTCTTAAGACAGAAGGGGCGAACTTCATGATATCCATGCAGATGGACAATACAGTTACGACTGCTGAATTCATAAGCACTTACACGAGTGCATGGCTCATGCTATCTCAAGCCAATCTGGTGGTCCCCTGCCATAAACCAGCTCTACAGCAGAAGAAAGAAACTGTTGCAAAAGAGAGTAAAATCCCCTGAGTGGAGGAGCTCCCTGGTCAGCCTCAGTAAGAAGCTGAGATCTCTTATAAGATCCTCCAAAGCTAGCTAGGAAAACAAAATTGCCACTGATTCTAGGGACAGGCACAAAGCATTCTATAGCTATGTCAAGAATCTCAATGGCAACACCCAGATCTGCTGTGAGTTACAGCACAACAACATGAAAATTACAGAACTAACTAGTGCTAAATTTACCTCCCTCTCACCCCTAAAGGGCCCATATCTATACAGGAAGAATGCAGAGTTCATGTAAACACAAGTATGCAGGTAAAAGTTGCACTCTCTAAAGCCAAAAACACAGCATCCATAGGACCAGACAACATCACAGGCTGCGTTTTACACAAACCTCCCCACCTAAGCACCATGTTCAGTCATAGCCTCACGTCAGGCTTTGTGCCCACTGAATGGCGCACAGCAACAGTTATCCCACTCCACAAAGGGGGAGCAACCACTTATCCTGGGAACTATTGCCGTATTAGCCTGACGAGCCTGGTCTGTAAGGCCATGGAACGTATCATCATGGAACTCATAAACAAAGACAGTGGTAACCTCCAAACTGTGGACCCCACCCAGTTCGGGTTTGTGAAAGGCAGGTCATGCCTGCTGAACCTGATCGACTTCTTTGAGGCAGTCACCAAAGCTGTAGACGTGGGTAAGCTGGCTCACACAGCCTATCTTGACCTCGCCAAGGCTTTCGACACCATCCCTCATTCTGGAATTATAGCTAAACTCACTAAACTATGTATAAATCCCTACATCACAAGATGGGTTGCCACCTGGCACACTGACAGAACCCACACTGTAAAAGTTGCAGACTCCAAATCTAACTTCAAACCAGTGACAAGTGGAGTACCACAGGGTTCAGTCCTGGGACCTCTCCTGTTTGGTATCTACTTCTCTGAACTACAGGCTGACACAGAAGGCCTTTGGCTAGCGAAGTTCACAGATGACTGCAAACTAGGAGCCATAGTAGAGTCCCCAAGTGATGTGGACATCCTACAGACGGGCCTCTCTGAGACAGATGCCTGGTATCAGAGCCATGGCCTCAAGCTCAATGCCAAAAAGTGCATTGTCAACCCCTTTGGTAAAAACTCTGTGCCCATGAACTACCACATAGGCAGCAGTCTACTTAATGCCGAATGTGTGATGAGACATTGAGACCCAGGTGGACAGTAGTCTCTCCTTTGATAATCACATTGCCACAGTAATCAGGAAATCCTTCTACATGGCACACCTCATCACAAAAGGGTTCTCATCCAGGAAAAAAAGAGGTCATTGTTCCCCTCTACTCGATAGTTGTTAGACCTATTATAGAGTACAACACCCCTTTTGGAATGTACCTCACAAGTCAGCTGCAGCAGCTGGAAAGGCCACAGAAGTACCTCACAAAGGGGATTACTGGCCTCAAACAGATGCCCTACACTGACCGTCTTAAAAAACTCCAGCTTTACTTCGTAGCATATTGCCTACTCTGAGGTGATATCTGCCTAACATATAAAGCTATGTCAAACCCAGAGCTGTTGGACATGCTACACCTAAAGAAATCCTAATCCCTCCAAGCTACACGCTCTAGGGACCTAAACCTTGTCACCACAATAAACAAGACATGCTGGAGGCATAGATTCCTTTCCCAGAGACTTCCCATACTCTGGAACAAGCTACCCATCTATGTCAAGTAAAGTTCCTCATTAGCACTCTTCAAGAAAAATCTTGATGAGTGGATGGGAAATAGGAAATACACCCCTGGGATCACTTCTGCGGCTCTGCTCGACAGGGGCACAGGAAACTAACTTTCTTGGGTGGCGTAAACCAGGGAACCTTGTTGGCTAGGCTTACTTAGGCCCTTGGGCCGATAGCCTAGTACCTACGAACCTATCTATATATAAAATGTACATACATATATATATATATATATATATATATATATATATATATATATATATATATATAATGTACATATATATAAAATGTACACACACATACATATATATATGTATATATATATATATATATATATATATATATACACACATACACACATATATATAACTATATATATATATATATATATGTATATATATATATATATATATATATATGTGCATGTACAGATATAGTTAGGTTTGGGTAGGTAATGTGGGTATGCTCATGTGAACTGTTTAGTGTATCCAGTATAACAGCAGCAATTTTGTAGGCAGGTAGAACCCAGAGTATAAATGTACACAAACAAGGAGAGAACATGCAGATTGAACACAGGTAATGAATGACTCAAGGTCAGGACTGAGCCTCGGACCCTGGGGCTGCAAGGTGCAGATTTGTTAAAATCAAGTTTCCATGCTGCCCACTGTCTCATACTCGTTACTTTTACTTTATCCAGACTATATTGTTACTGTCAGCAGAGTTAAGAGTGTTACATATGGCAAAGATCTGTTTATTGTGGCTAATTTTCTCTTGTATTCAAACAATACGCTGCATTACTGGCATATGGGTAATAGTGCCCTGTTACCCCCCCTCTGGGAGTCTGTAAAAGCTCAAAAATCCTCTCACTGTCTGTCTGTGAAGGTGAAAATACAATCCCCAGCTAGAACCAGGTCAGCCCTTCACATTTAGACAGGACCCTTTCAGTTCTCTTGTGCCACTCAGACAAAGATATCTTGGGATATTGCTTCTCTTAAACTGGGTATCATCAGCTGCAGAACTCAAATAAGAATCTCCTTTTGAGTTTTATTTCCACCATTTGATTTTCCTCTCAATGCTTGAATAATAAATTCTGCTGCTTTGACTGCTGTTTCTGATTGGAAATGTTGTATATGCTTCTGTTTTTACTTTGAGTAACACAGTAAGGCCTGTTGATTAAAAGTTTTGTTTGGAAGTTTTGACCAGAAAACTTATTGCTTTTTTCTTTAGGGTTATGATTAGTTGTGGTGACTGAGGAGGTGTGTGACACCTCTGCACTGGCCCAGTAATAAAGGCGCCTCAATCCTCGCCATTAACACCCATTGAGGGATGTGGACATTGGGAGGACGGCAAGTACACAGACAGTAAAGTACAGTTTCCGTTAAGAGCACACAGAGATCATAGTCAGTCTGAGGCTGGTTTCTTCCTCTCTAGGGTTAAGATCTCAGCCGAGTGGTCAAGCCAAAATCTCCAGCACCCTGTCTGTCCAACCAGTGCTTCGTGTCCCTGCCCAAGTTGCTGACACACACACACACACACACACACACACACACACACACACACACACACACACACACACACACACACACCTACTTTGAGATTTAATTTATATACAAACACACAGACTCCTGGGAAGTCTGGCACAGGTTTACTAGCTGTGCCCCCTTCTGCCCAGACTGTAAGTTAGTAATCAGTGCCACCAGACACTCTTTGGCAGCTACTAATAAGCCCTTCCCAAAGGTTGACCAATTCTACTGTGTAATGTTACTATTATCCAAATGGTAAGTGTGACCAACAGCAACGTTATTTAAGAGTGACCTGTACAGTGTCACCAAATACATATGTAAGTACCCTAAGATCTTAAATATCTCTAAATAAACCAGCCACAATTAAAAGGTTTAAATATCTTTAATAATAAATAATAAAAGAACAAGACAATTCTCAATAACTCAACACAGTAACAACAGTGTTCAGGATCACAGGAAATATTTTTAAAACAGCATTGTAGGACATAAATACAGAAAACATCTAGAATGATCTTACTATATTCCTATCTCTAAGAGTAACTATGTTCTAAATAACTTACTTACAAAGCCAGGCAAATGCAAGTGTTGAATGGATGTTTACAGGTCCAAAAACAAATACAAAATGCACAGACTCAATCTCTGAGATAGTTCTTAAATTACTATCAAACATTTCTACTGGGTTAGCTCAGATTACGTCATTCTTGTCACCTCTGCCTTTAGTTCCCAGGCTAACAGGAACTTAAAATATAACACCTCTGTGTTAAAAATACTTATCTCTGTGAAGTTTTGCCTAGAGCAGGAAGTTGTAAAACTGTTAAACACTTTTACCTTGGAAATTTGTTATTATTTCTGTTTCCAGACAATAGAAAGAATTTCTAGCTGCAGACATTCTGTCTCCTAGCTGAGATAACCACCATCATAAACAATTCAACTTATTTTCTTAGAGTTTTGATCTTTTCCAGTAGGATGTGGTTACATTTTTGAAGCTCAGCACATACCATATAGTTTAGTTACATTTGTAGGACAAGCCTATGGGTCATATTAATATTTACAAATGACATAGGATTATTTACAAGCTAGTTTTTCAAGTGACTCTTGAGAAACTTTACTTGAGAGAGTTGAGCCTATTTGGGAATACCTTACCCCATTCATTGTCTTGAGAGCCCATCTGCATTGGCATTGCTAACCCCACTGCGGTGCTGCACTGTCATATTATATGCTTGCAATCCTTGGCTCCACCTTAGTAACTTGGCATTTTGCTGGCTGGCTCGATGTAGCCATGTTAGGGGATTGTGGTCTGTAACTACAGTGAATTTCCTTCCATACAGATAAGGCTGAAGTTTCTGCAGTGCCCCCCCATGGCTAGGCATTCCTTTTCTACAGCTGCATACCATTCTTCCTTGGGTTGGAGCCTACGACTGAGATAAATCACTGGGTGCTCTTCTCCCTCTGAAGAAATCTGGCTAAGTACAGCCCCCACTCCATGGTTTGAAGCATCCACCAGCACAACAAATTATTTGCTGTAATCTGGACTGGCTAATACAGGGGGTCCTCCCAAAGTTTCTTTAAGCTTCTGGAATGCCTGTTCACATGCTGGGGTCCACACTACCTTGTCTGGCCTGTTTTTCCTCGTCAGGTCTGTAAGGGGAGCAGCTATGGTATTATAATTGGGAACAAACTTTCTGTAGTATCCTGCTGTCCCTAAAAATGCCGTCACCTGCTTTTTGGTAACAGGTGCAGGACATGCCTTTCACTTTGGCAGGTTCTGGCCTGATCTTACCACTTCCTGTCTGTGTCCTAGGTAGGAGACATCTGCCATACCCACCTGACGTTTGCTGGGCTTAATGGTCAACCCTGCCCTCTGTAGTCTGCCCAACACCTCCCTGACATGCTGAAGGTGCTCTTGCCTGGAATGGTTGTAGATGGCAATATCATTTAGGTAAGCAAGGGCAAAATCTCCTACTCCTGCTAGGATATGATCTACCAGCCTCTGGAAAGTCACTAGGGCATTTTTCATCCCAAAAGGCATCTTTATGGACTCCTGCAAGCCAAAAGGAGTCACAAAGGCTGACCTCTATCTAGCACTGGGAGTCAGGGGCACCTGCCAATAACCATTGGTAAGATCAATGGCGGTAAGATACTTAGCCCCATCCAGCTGCTGTAGGGCTTAATCTGTCCTAGGCATGGGGTAAGCATCTGACTCTGTGTGACTATTTAATTTCCTGTAGTTCACACAGAACCTGGTGGTGCCATCCTTCTTTGGTACCTGCACCACTGGGGAGGCCCAGGGACTGCTAGACTCCTGAATTACCCCTAGTTCCAACATTTCTGTATCTCCTCCCTCAGAGTCTATTTGACTCTCTCAGGCACCCTATAAGGGGCCTGCCTAATAGGCCTTTGGGGTCCTGTATCCACATGGTACTGCACCAGGTGGGTGCACCCTGGTTTCCCAGTGAACATGCCCCCAAACATCTGTAACACTGCTTGGATTTCTCAAACCTAGGTAGGAGATAGCTGCTGGGACATTGCTACCCCTTCCATTGAGGTGTCAGTCTGAGCCTTACTGAGGAGATCAGTCACCAGATCTCTCTCAGACTCCTCCTGCAATCCACTGCAAATACTCAGCACAAGGGCCTCCCTATTGTGGTAAGGTTTCATCATGTTAACATGGTACAATTTGTGCCCCTACCTCCTCCTCCTGCCTAGCAGTTCTACCATGTAGTTAACATCACTGACCTTCCTTACCACCTTGTAGGGTTCCTCCCAAGCTGCCTGCAGCTTGTTGTTTCTTACAGGAATGAGAACCATTATCTGCTGTCATACAGCATACTCTCTAGCTCGAGCATTCCTGTCATACCAGGCCTTTTTCTGCTGTTGGGCTTCTGCTAGGTTCTCCTGGGCCAAGCCCATGAGTTCCCTGAGCTTTGTCCTTAGGTTTAGGACATATGCCACAACAGACTCCTTGTGGGCTTCACACTTACCCTCCCACTCGTTTTGAATTAAATCTAGAGGTCCCCTCACCCTATGCCCATACAACAACTCAAAGGTGGAAAACCTGTGGACTCCTGGGGAATCTCTCTGTAAACAAACAACAGATGGGGCAAATATTTGTCCCAATCCCTCTTAAACTGGTCTGCAAATGCCTGTAGCATGGACTTGAGTGTAGAGTTTAACCTCTCAACAAGACCATTAGTCTGGAGATGGTAGGGGGTGGTCTTTAGGTGCTTCACCCCACAGTACTTCCACAGACAAGTCAGCAGGTCTGACATGAAATTGGCACCTCTGTCAGTCAGTATTTCTTTTGGGAACCCATCTCCACCAAACGTGGTAAAGAAACAACAAATTCACCAGAGAAAACAAAAAAATCACCTCTGCAATCTGTAGAGTCAGGCTGACTAAGTGCTTGTCACCTCCAAATAAGTCCAAAATTGCTGTTTGTAAAAGCATAAACTCTTTATTGTGGAACACAATGAACTGAGCGCTTTCACCCACCATAAACATAGGGCATCATCAGAGCTGAAAACAGCACATCACTCAATTCTTAAATAAGGAAAATCAAACACAGGTGACCCTTATCTAATATAACTGCTTAAAGACATATACCATATCATAAAAAATTCATTCTGAGAAAAAAAATTATGAAAATTTACAGTTTAAAGCCTTGCATGTTGTCAGGTCTATGGATACCTTATAACAAAGACATAGTTTTATATTAGCAGTGTTGAAGCCACTATGTTAACTGTGCTCTTAGCTTCAATACACTGCTAATAAAACAAGCTTCATTAATACCAGGGCTAGCCATGGCATTCAATCTTAGTTGCCATGCCAGTTCTTTATATTCCAACATAGTTTTTGTATCCCCCCCCACGATTATTCATTTGGACGTTATAATAAAGAATATATATTTTTTTAATTAGTGCATTTGGTAAAATGGACATAGAGAGCATTAGTGGTTTTCTTATTTTTTATATCTCTTGTGTGTTCTGCCATACGTTCCCTCAATTTTCTAGTAGTTTTCCCTATGTAGAATGCCATATAGGAAATGCAGGAAGCTACATAACACTTGCGCTTCTGGCTGGGAGCCAGTCACTACCAATTCCGAGCACTGCCCTTTGGGCTCACTACAGCCCCCAGAGTGTTCAAATGTAGTCCCAGTATACTGATTCCTGCTTCCCTTGAGAATCAGGTGCCTCACTAGCTTACCTCCCAAAGACCATGTAATGTAGGGTCTGAGAGCTGAGTCTTTCTCAACTCTCTCTTTGTGACCTTTCCCAGCTCCCCTTCCACAGGAAGTCTGGTATCCTCTGACAGCAGTGTTTCTCACTGTCAGCCTGGGTACTACTACTCACCTCTGCCCTTGCAGTCACTCTGTCCAAGGGAACGTCAGTACCCACAAGCAGCTGTGGCTCACCTTCAGTCTCACTGCTACAGGGTAGCTCCCTCCCTGAAGTAACCACCTCACCAGTCCTGTCTACAAGTGTGTGGTCTGTCTGGGTCTCCCCCAGGCTACCAGACCCACATGTTTGTCTCCAAATCTGACTTCGTGCAACTGCATGAACACATGGTACTGCATTATCAGAATCAGTCCCTATCAGGACATCTGCAGGGTGGTAGTTTGGTACCCTTATTGTCTCAAGACAACCTACTGTTGGCATTTTGTCATTCCCACTTACTGGCTCTCCCACCTTTTGTTCCCCACCTTGCCTCCATTAACATCTATATGCTACATGGCCCCACTGGTTGCATTTAAAACATTTAACCCTAGGTCCCTGCCATGTGCCTGGACTAGTGGCTTCCCCTGCTACTGGTGGATTCTGTTGGGGCAGTCTGGACTGCCCACCATGGGTTCCCTTAGACCCATGAGCAGCACTGGGTGTCCCATTCCTGTGCAGGGATGCCCTGCTTGCTATGTGTAGGTCTCCCTTCTTCCCCAACTCGTCTACAGTAAGCCATTGTCTATCAGTAACCAGATTCTCATGTCCTCAGGCAAAGTGCTAAGGGCTTGTTCCCTCACCAAAAGCTTTGCCAGCCCTTAGAAAGTGGTGACCTGACATCCACTCACCCATCTATGAAAATAAGTGCTTAGTTCAGCAACATATTCACACACACTTTCATCTGCCTTGCGTCTATGCTCACAAAATTTTTCCTGTAAGCTTCAGGTGTTAGCTTAAAAATTCTAGCAAACATTTCTTTACAACATTATAATTTAAACAATCATGGTCAGACAGTTTGGAAAGAACAGTTACACCTTTACCATGGAGTAAGGGGGTCAGGAACCGTACCCAGAGCCCTTGGTCATACTGTTTGCTTACCCTCTCAAACATATGAATGAAACTATCAAAATTATTCCCCTCTAAATTGCGGAAGAAATTTACTGACCTTATTTGCTTTTGGAGTTCGGTTACTCCCTTCCCCATTACCTCCATGACTCTGGTGAAGAGTCAGTATCTCCTTTTCATGTTGCCTCTACCTACACAATATTACAATTGAAGAAAGTAGAGATTTTAAAACTTTCTTTATCACTATTTTTACACCAGATAGTTTTATGCTAAGAAACATGTTAGTAAAAAATTGGTCCATCCTTAGACATGAGAAGAGCATTAGACCTTTAATAGGATTACAACCCACCATAGTATACAGAAGAGATAAGAACTTGAAAAATATATTTGAGACTAGTAATATCTATTCCAACCACAGGTCTGGTTTTATGAATAAATGTGGTAGATGTAACTACTGCAGATACGTAAGAGTGGAACTCATTTTACATAAACATTGTAGAGATTAGGATTAACCAGAAATATAACTGTGGCACGGAGGAAGTTATTTATTGTGCTATGTGCACTGTCTGTTCTTGTTATTACCTTTGCAAGACTGACCGAAAGTTTAAAAAACGTATACACGAACATCTATATGATATTAAAAATAAAAAAGCAACCAATGCCCTAAGTAAGCATATAATGGAGAACATTAATCACAAGTTTAAATTTTTTATTATAGATAGTATTAGCACTGACATAAGAGGGGGGGCTTGGTCATTATTTTTGGAAAAAAGAGAATTATATTGGCAGTTGCGTTTAAATGCAGGTAACTGGCCAGATCTTAATGAGCACATTACTATTAGCCCTATTCTGAAATTAAAAGCATTAGAGAGGTAAATCTACCTCACCAGTATTTATTTCAGTATTTATTTATGTATTTAACTTAATAGTATCCATTGTATAAAACAGCCTTTTACATTTCCATTTTAAACATTTTATATACATGTTTATATATATTTATATTTTTATGCATATGTTTTTGATATACATATTTATGACATTGTCATTTAGCATTTATTTTGTATTTATTAGGGAGTTGTGTGTTTGTATGTGTGTTTTTGAAATCAGGTTATCACTTGTATGCATTCACTACCAGGACTACTAACATTGTGCTTGTATTACTTCAAATTAATTTGCTTCTCTAATTGTTTTATTGCTTATATAATTTCCTGTTGTGCTTGTATACAAGGAAGTTCCCATTTGTGATAAGTTATCTGATGAAGTCTAGATCTTCTAGACGAAAGCGCTTATCCTTGGTGAACAGTTCATGTGTTTTTGTGGAGTGAATAAAGTGGATTTCATTTACTACAACAGAGTCTTTCATCTATTTTTAATTGTGAGTGGGTCCAATCCAGCTACTTCACTTGGTTTCTTTATTTCTGGTTTGGTTTGTGCTTGTTCTTCATTTTTTAAAAGTATGAAGAGTGCTTTATCTGTAGTTTGTTTTTATGAGGAAAAATCTGCTTTAAATAACTTAGTTTCTTCTGTTGCACAGGTCGCTGCTCATTGTTTGCGGTGTATGCCTATTGATTCTTCTTCCAGGACTGTGGCCACAGGTACTGTTTTAAGGAGGTTTCCATGGCTGCAGTCTCTAAACCTCCCAGATGTTGATAAAAATATTTTAAATTTTCTCTTGGATAGAGATTTAGTGTTTGGCCCTCTGCTGCAGAGGTGATCAAAATGTATGATGAAAGGGGCAAGCTGATCCAGGGAGTCTGTTACGATTTTTCAGCCCTCCTTTTTCAATTTGTCCATTATATCTCCTCATATAATTTGAAAATAAAAACAGAATAAACAGTCACAACAAAATTCAGGTAAGCAGACTTTTAAGAAGAAATGGCTAGGGGGGGGTTCCAAAATAAGTCTTGAACCTCCCAAAACCAAGGGCAGTCCAACAAGTCTGAATGACATTTCAAGAGATCTTGTGCCCCTCTCCCAGCCTGCCACCTGTTTTCTTCTTTTAGAAAGTGTTCCTCTCCATTTGTTTTCTCTGTCAATAAATTGTATCATACAAATGGGTCTGAAAATCATTCATCAATGTTACAGATGGCAGTGGCAGGAAATTCCTCTTTTCCAGCGGGTCATTCTTCATCCTCCAGATCAGACTCTTTTGTTTTTACCTGTTCCTTCATCAAATGCTGTCCCAAGGAGTGATAAAACCATTTCCTCATTCCCAGGGGTGGGGAAGGAGTTTTATTCAAGGATATTCTTAGTGCTAAAGAATGAAAAGGCTTGGAGACCAGTTCTGGATCTTTCTTTCCTAAACCCGTTTATGATAGTGCCAAAATTCAAAGTGATGTCACTTCACAACCTGTTACCTCATCTTCTTCCTCTTTCAGGTTTCCTGGTAACACTAGGCTTAAAAGACGGTTACCATAACATCCCTATTCATCCAGACTTCAGATGATTCTTAAGGGTTTGTATGTCTGGATGACATTATTGGTTCTCTGCCTTACCCTTTGGACTATCCATTGCACAGAGTGTTCACAAAGGGTTTAGCGCCAGTTATAGCTTAGTGCATACTACTGGGTATCCATGCTTTTCCATATTTAGACAACTTGCTTACCTTTGCAGAATCTTTTTCAAACTATCAGGAATCTGTGTTTAGGGAGAGATCGGTTACACAAACTGGGATTCCAAGAGATCATTCAAAAGTCTTTCTTGACTCCTTCACACTGGATTGTGTTCTTGGAATGTCAATTAGACACCTCATTTCAAAGAGCTTTTCTTCCACAGGGAAACAAATGATCTTTATTTAGATCTGTTTCTAAGGCTTTTCACTCAGACTTTGGACACATCCCGTGAATGGCTCAGGATTTTGGGTCTCATGACATCTATGATTCTCATGATACCCATGGCACCACTCCTCTTGAGGAAGATACTGTGATGCCTGAAATATCAGTGTTCCCAGCATCAACACCCATTATCTTTTCAAATCCCAGTGGTGGGATTTGTCAGAAAAGAAATCATTTACTGGAGACCACAGATATCCTTAAATGCATGTCTCCTTTTCTCCCTCCCTGCTCTAAAGCAGTCAGTCACCATACATGCGTCAGACTTTGCTTGGGGAGCAGTTTCAGGAGGAACAAAAGTGCAGGAGGTGTGGGACACCAAGGACAGATGCAAGCACATAAATGTCAAGGGGATGCTTGTCCTGATCAAGGCACTCACCTCTGAACCATATTTGGTACTCAGACCTTTTCACATGGTTACAGACAATCCCACAGCCATGTGGTACAACATTAAGCAAGGGGGAACCAGGTTGTACCCCCCTTTGCAGACTAACCATGTTCGCTTGGGATATAGTGTCACAGCACAATCTCACTCTACAGGCATCCTACATTCTATCAGAGCAAAATTGTGAGGCAGAGAAGATGAGTAGGACCAGGGCAGACAAATGGAAACTAGATCAGGGGGATTCCAAGATTTGATCCATCTGTGGGGACTTCCTCAAGTACACATCTTTGCCTCCTCTCTGGACAATCAACTGGCAAGATTCCATTCCAAGACTCCATGCAAGAAGGCTTGGAAGACGGATTGATTTTCTTTTCTTTGGAAAGGAATGTTCCTGTATGTGTTTTCACATACTTCCACTGTTATCCAGCATATTTCTGAAGATTCAGAAGGAATCCACCAGGATCATTGTGGTGATTCCCCTTCTGACCCAGACACATTTTTCTCCCTTCTTTTTGAAATGGCCAGGGGCAATTACCTCAAGCTTCCTCACAGACTGAATCTACTCGCACAAGAACAGGGGTGTTTAGTACACCCCAACATCAGTCATCTTCAAATGACTGCCTGGATGATAAGGTCTTATTTCCTTTTAGGCACCTGTTTACTGAGGACATCTTGCAAGTACTAATGGACGCAAGAATGCCTGGTGCTAGAAAATCATATATTAGCAAATGGAAAATGTTTTCTAGTTGGTTCCAACAACATAATCGGCACCCATTCAGGGTTTGTTGTTCTTGTTCGTTGGTTTTACACTATTTAAGTGAGTTACTGTCCTAAGGCTCTTCTTATTCTTCTGTCAAGGTTTATTTGTTGGATATTTCAGCATGCCTGCCCATGGAGCTTCCTCTTTCAATTCAGTCTCATATCAAAATGTTCTTGAAAGGGGTTTTGCATAAGAGGCCTCCAAGTAAACCTGAGTCCTGACCTTTGGATCTTAATTTTGTGTTATAGAAGCTAATAGTTGTTCCCTTTGAACCTGTTCATTTGGCTGATTTGAGGTTGTTAACATGGAAAACAGTTTTACTGATTGCTTTGACCTCTGCAAGAAGAGTATCTGAGTTGCAAGCTCTTATAGTGAGTCAACCCTTTCTCATTTTCCATAGTGATATGTTTTCTTTGAGAACTATTTCTTCTTTTATTTAACAATAAAGGAAGGATTAGTTCTCAAAGAAAACTTATTACCTTTCTTCAGGCTGGAAGTTGTTTCAGTCTTCACTTTATATCAGTCTTTTAATCTTCCTGTGTTCTTTCTAGAACCAAAGAATAAGGGTTAGACATTACTTTATACAGTGGATGTGCACAGGCAGCTCAGGTACTATCTTGACAAAACAACGCCCTTTAGGAAGGCTGAAAAGCTTTTTATTTCCTTTTCTGGAGCTAAGAAAGGCCAGCCTGTCTCTAAGCAAGTCACTGATCGTGGATTGCCCATTAGTATTATTTTTTTGTTACACCCACCATGGTGAGGCAAATCCAGGTAACGTTAAGATATTTTTCACAAGAGCCTTTTTCTCATTAGTGACATTTTGGAAAGGAGTGGATCGAGAAGTATTCTAGAGGCAGCAACTTGGTCCTCTAACCATCATGAAGTACTACAAACTGGATGCTTTTCTGGATCCAGTGCAGGCTTTGTGAGGACTGCTCACCAGATGCGCCTGTACCCTTATCCTTCCTCCTGGGTTGGTTAAGCTTTGAGAATCTACCGACTCACCAGTAATGCAGTGTGTTTGCTGAACATAGTACAGCTGCATATGTTCCATATAGCTGTAACAGTAAATGTAGTAGAACAGGACTGCGTTACTGGCAGTACCCTCCTTCCCATCCCCCTTTTTGTTGGATGTATATAGTTAGTTGTAGGAGGTGCTGTTGAGTTTGGTTCATTAACAATTTTTGATGTGTGTGTTGGGCATTTGTTATGGAACAGCAGGTGTTCACAATGCTTATGTTTAATCTGCTCTTCCTGTTGGATCCATAAAACTGAAAAGGTCCTGTCTGTGAGTGTGAAGGGCTGTCCTGGTCCTGCCAGGTGATCGGTTCTTCACCCTCACAGGTAGGCAGTGAGAGGAGTTCTGAGCTTTGACAGACTGCCAGAGGGAGGGTAGCAGGGCAATACTACCCATGTGCCAGTACAACAGAGTGTTCTACGAACATCTACTATTACAGGTCAGTGGTACTTGTGCATCTGTACTTTGCAAGCAGTAATGATTTCCAGAAATGTTTTTTATTTATGCTAAAATTGCTATTGAATTTTCTTTCAGGGTGTGACTTTTCAAGATGAATTTCTGTACTATGGCCCATGGTGCTGTTCAGTGTTTATTCAGAGCAACCTGTAGAACGCACCCAGGAAAAACTTTTTCACCACAGCTAATGTCCTATGAATTCTTTCATCGCTCATTAAACAAGTAAGTACTTCAAGCAGAATTAGAAGTTTACTGACTGATTTCTGTAATAATCCCCTGTACTTCATTTTACATGTCCGTTTACTATGAATGTTTTCTTATTTGTACTGCACTTCACTAAGATATATGCACATGTGAGTAATAAAACTTGATGAGGTATAAGTAAGGGTACAGTCAGTGCATGGCAAAAGGCTGCATGTTGTAGCTTTGATCTAGTTCTGCTTACATGCTGAAGATCTTAAGTTCACTTTTCTCTCTTTAATGTTGGCATGGCTTTTAATGTTAGAAGACTGTAATGTTGTTGTTGCTTTTTGGGCTAAACGAATCCTCCTTTTTATAAGATATCCATCCATTAATTTTCTAAACTACTAGTCCAGGTAAGAGCTATGGCCATAGCATGCTGAGTAGGGCATGCCAGACTTGGCACAAATTGCAAGAGTCTCCATGTCATTTTGTAGGATCCCCACTACTGGTTGTCAAGCAGTGGAGAAAGATGTAAGAGATTTTTGTTTGAAAAACAATAAATATGCCCCCCCCCTGAATATGACAAAGGGGGAACATATGCTTTTGAGAAAACTAGCTGATGATGGTACTGTCGGATTTATGAAACAGTACAAAGAGATGGGATGGTACTTATCCACAATTTTCAGCATAGTGAAAAAAATGCTTGAACTTTTAAATGATGTGGACATGTACATATTCAGTTGTCTCAATGAATGAGGTTAATATTTCTCATTATAAAATTGATGTGATGCTAAAGGATTTCATAATGCAGGAGAGACTTTCTTTAGATGTATTCCAGACGTTGTATGTGAAGCACCCAACAGTACCCACAATTTTTGGATTTCCAAAATTATTCAAATATGCTAAGAACCCTCCATTTTGTCCAGCTGTAGACACAAGAGGCTCTAAGACATGGCCCTTGGCAGTGTATGTGGGTGTCATTCTAAAACCTGTATTGGCATCCTTTTTGCATTTACTGATGAACTCCTAGAATTTTTTAAGCTTTCTAACCACAAATCTTTATAATTATATTGGGATGTTGTTCACCATTGATGTAATAAACTCTTTTCAGTCATTTCTTGCAATTTAAGTGTTGAATGTGCTAAGAGAAACACCGAGCGAGTCAGCATGTATTGGTAATGAGGAAATAATGATGTGTGAGTTCATGGAAGCCATTTTGGGTAATTTCATGTGTTTTAGTAAAGGATATTTCCTTTAAATTGCAGTAGGCACTATACCAATATTATTATGGGATATTGGGAGAATTATTTTGTGTTTAACACACAGTTTTCAAGAAAGTGGAATATTTGGTTTTGCTTCCTTGATGACATTTGGATTATGTGGCATGGCAGTGTGGCTGAATTGCAGAAATTTTTAGATGACGTTAATTCCGCTGTGAGGTTTTTGAGGTTTACATATCAGTTTGATAAGATTTCCATGCATTACCTAACCGGGAAAAGCCGAAAGGCACAAGCAAGCAAGCATTTAGATGTGAGAATTGAGAATTACTAAATACTCTTATTTATAAAAAGGGAGATTTGCATTCAGTATATAATAGAAAGGAGCCCTTTTCTAATTCATACCTCCATTTCACTAGCAAGCATCTAAGAAGGCAGAAAAAGACTTGTCAAAGGGCAGTTTGTCCGTCTTGCAAGGATGATCCCTGAGACAGAAAATTTATAAGTGAGGCAGAAATTCTGAAGAATATAATCCAGAAGAGGGGGTACCCAGATGACTTTGCTCAGAACATTTATGAGGAGGTACTTCTGAAAAGTCATGTTGGGGTCCATATGCCATTTTTGGGAAGTGGGCTTTGTTTCCAAAGGTTTTGCTGAATGTTGAAAAGAATTTTTAAAAATCAGTGAGTGTTAAACATACTAGTCAGATGGCTAAGATGAAGTCAATTATTAAAAACATTGGGACACCTTGAAATTTTTACCTGAAGTGGCTGAATGTATAGAGAGTAAACCAATTTTTGTCTGTTTTCATCCTACCACTCCCAGTGCCCCAGGTCCACAAGCTATCCTCCCATCCCTCCCAGACTACTCCAGCATTGCTCAGTCCAGTCTTGGATTTCAAGGCCACCCTGGTAGCTCAGTCATCTGTGTCTTTGTCTGTGAAATTCTTTCCCTGCCCCCCCACACACACATTTGTCAACTGCATCTAATTGCAGCTCTCCTCTTTAAGCCATGCTTCATCCATAGGGAGTGTCATTGATGAGTGGCCTCTCACCTAGGACAGGCGCATTCATCCTTCTTTGTCTCTCCATCAGTTACCCGAGCTACTGATAGAAATCGGGCGCTAGCTAGAGCCCAAAATTCTAAAGGTCTGTTAGAACGACTACCAAGGGATGAGATTAAGAAGGGATTAATGGTTACAAGAAGACTGGGTGTGTCTAGGCAGTGCTGCTTTATTCTAGCAGGAAGCAGCAAAGGCTATGGGATATTAACAGTAAAGGGCATCTTTACCTGTGCAGCTTCCAGAATTGGCTACCTAGTGATTGTGACATGTATCCTGCTTACTGTGTTCGAAAAATGGAGCAGTGTGTATGAAAAAGGATATATAAGCATGCAAGAGATATTAGTAGGAAGGAGACATCTAATGCCCTAGCATGGTAAGTGTGTGTGTTTGAATTTGAAAGATTTTAACTTTGTGGTAATAGAAAAAATGAGCAGGAATCCTGTGTGGTGGGGGGATGGGCAAGGTTGGATGTGGTCAGCACTGCTGAAATGTGAGATGAGTTGGCAAGTCAGGTTGGATGCTCACCAACCCCTGTTGTATATGACGACATTTCAGTTGCCTTTTAGTTAAAAAGCAGCAAAACTCTAGTTGCTGCATAAAGGGATTGTGGTTTGTTGTTTATGGGGGTTGGGTACTTCATGTTACTTAATGTTTTTAAACATATATTTGTATTGAGTTGAAATGTTTAATAGTGTCCTAACTTGAAACATTGTTGATTGGGGAAAGTATTACATAATGAGTTTGTTTTTTTTGCATGACTTGATTTTGTCCTGGGATTAGTCAGAGACTGAATTTTCAATACTGAGGGATTTAAATGTTTGGTAGATTATGATGAAGTCCCAAGTGGATGAAAGTGCTAAATCATGCAATTTATTTTTGTAACAGAAGGGAGTCAGTATTTGTCGAGTATGGTTTTCCAGCCAGGGGAGTGATGCCATGCTGCTGCCTTTTCTAACATTTTGTAGTTCTTGCTTGAATTCATTTAGTTTCCTGCAGGACCAAATATATGCTCCCAATCTTCTCTTATAGCTCCAATACTTATCTTCCTAGTGTAGAAATATTTTTGTAATTTGCTAGGTGTATAAAATTACTCATGTAAACACTTCCAGGCAAATACTCTTAATTGTCTTGATTTTGTTGCATGTTTAAGAGCCTCACAGATTCTTGCCATTGCTGAATAGTAATTTGCAGGTTTATTCTGTTAACCAAGTTCCTTTTTAAATCCTCAGCCTGGTTGTTGTAGTGGTGCAATATTTTATATCCTCTGCTGATTGTTCATCGGGTGGCTGTGGTGTTGCAGTGGTTAGCGTTGTCATCTCACAGGAAGAGGTTCTCCAGTTCGATTCTTGGCTGGTGCGCCTTTTGTGTGGTGTCTACATGTTCTCCCTGAGGTCGAGTGAGTTTTAAAGACATGAATGTAAGTCCTTGTGTGTGTGTGCCTTCTGTGAATGTTGCTCGCTATGCTGGAAACTTGACACCATAAAAACTCCACTGCCAATCAATCTGCGGACCAGTGATGCCCTGTGGCCACCTCTAACCGGGAAAAGATGAAAGACATTGCTTTTTGTTGATTGTTCATTAGAAATTTACCTTTCCTGTTCTGTGTTCAAGTAAAAATGTAACTTTTTGACATTTAATTTTGTTCAACCTTTTCCTATTCACTTTGATTATATTCTGCTAACAACCCCTAATAGGCTAAAAGTCTCTCAGATGTTACCCACATTGTACTTTTACACACTTTACTGACTGCTTTTCTGCTGAGATGGTCTGCTTCCAGTGTCTTGGCTCTTTTAGTCCATCTTCTCCAGTAAGCCATATCCCCTTCATGTCTAATGGCCCTAAAATAGCCCTTTACATTTGGTATTCCTCATCCCTCATGTTCACTTGACAGAATTAACTTGTCCCATTTCACTCATGGTCTTTTACTGTCCCATAAACTCAGTTCTTTATTAAGAATCTTTCATGACTTCTCTTTTGGTTGTTAAAAGTAAACTTGACTTTATATATTGTATTAGAGAAACAATAAACATTTTGACCACATGTATTTTACAACCGGGATCCAATGTTTGTAGTTTCTATGTTTCTTGCTTCTGAATTGTTTTGTTTTTATTTCTTCCCAGGTTTACTTTACCACATTATCAGTTTTTTTTTTAAATTCACACACCCAATTATTCAATATTGTCATGTCCTCAGAGCAAAGCTGTATGATGTCTGGTGCTGCTAAAGTTGAGGAGCAAAAAAAAAAAAAAGTCCCTTCTCCAGTCTATCATGTTTGTGATTATACCATTTATAAATAAAGACATTGTGTGGTGTCCATACAAGTTGTATCCCATTAAATGAGAATCCCTTATTTTCTTAGCTAAAGGTTCCAAGTACAAATCAAACAGTAAACAGGAGAGATAACATCCCTGCCTAATCCACCTCCATAAATGCAGTCTATCTTAAGGAAATTCATATGGTTTTACACTAGCTGAAGAACCTGTATAGAGTCTTGTGACTAGATGAGTTAGGCTGTCTGGAAGACCAAAACCCCTCATTGTTTTCTTTCACTTGTCCTAGCAGATACTGTCCAATATATTTCAGCATCCAAACTCACTAATAGCAAGGATGTTCCCTGATAAAGCCTACCTCTGTATCATTCTTTATTTAATTTCTCCAAGTCTTTTGGGTTTCTAATACCATGATGGGAATGGACCCCATTCTTAAGTCAAAGTACGATTAAAGTTCATGAAATTAGTATTGTTTCAATCTTTGATGTTGGCCAAAAGTGTTCTTCAGAGCACCCGCAATGTGCCGAGTAATGATTCCTTCTGCAATTCATATGGAGTTACATGGACTGGTAACATCTAAATACGATTGTGCATTATTTTTTATAAGACCCGTTGCTCTTACTACTATTGGAACTGTCTGGGTGTCTTTCTTCCACATTGCTCTCGTTTCTGCGTGCAGATCCTGATATTTTATGACTTTGTCTCTCTCTGTACACAAGACACTGTAGTCACTGGGTGTGTCGATTTCAATGATCAATGCTACTCTTGCCTTCTTTTCTTGAACCACTATATCTGGTTTTCTAGCATCTATCTTTTGAACTGTTGGTAATGGGTGGTCCCATGTGATATAAACTTCATTTTTCTATGATGCTTTGTGGCTAATGTTTCCAGTGTTTTTCAGACACTTCAATACCATAATATTTGCACAATCCCCAGTGCAACAATCTTGCCACATTCATCCTTCTGCCATTAGTATGTCACAGCCAGCAGCAAGGTGTGTACCTGTTTCTAATTCGGTTTTACAGAACCTACATTTGTCTCTTTCTCCCACATGTTAAATGGACTTTGTAAACCAATGTGTACGTAGCCCACTATCTTGGGTTGCCAATATTAACCTTTCATCTATTGGTTTGAATTCGCCTCTCCTTAACCATTCCTACGTTCTGTCCTGATCAACATGAGGTTCTTCCAGAAATTTTCTATACTTGCAACTATATTTATGCAGTTTCCACATTTCTTACCTTCTCATCTTGTCCTTCACCTTATATTCTTTCTTTTGTTTTTTGGCACATTCAGTTGCTGCCTGGTTTTTATCCACTTCTGGTTTGATTTCCATTCCTGCTTGATGCCAGTATGCTTCTGCTAAATTAAGCAGAGAAGTCATCTTAGATTTATTCTCCTCATGTTTCAAAACTTTCACTATGTTTGGGTCTTGTGAGGTCAGCAGATATGTGTGGAGTCCCACGATTGCAGCTCTGTACATATAATCAATTTCACGGAGGCCAATCCCTCCTTCAAAACAGGAAATATATAATCTTGGTATGCACTGATTTTTATAAATCATTTGGTCAGCATGAAGCATCCTTCTTGTTTTTCCTATCTAATCTATCCAACACGTTTTGGGGCCACTCAGTCACTCCAAAACTGTAGGTTAAGACAGGAAGAACAAATTGGTTTATAGCTTGAATTTTGTTCCTAGATGTCAGTGCTGTTTTCATAGGTTCATAGGTAGGTACTAGCCTATCTGCCCGATGGCATTTATAAGCCTAGCCGGAATGTGTTGGGTTTCGCCACCCCCTTAGATGAGTTCCCTGTGCCTCTGTCCAGCACAGCCATTGAAGTGATCCCCGGGAAAACTTTCCGTTTCCCATCCACTCATCAAGGCTTCTCTTGAAGAGTGTTAGTGAGGAGTTCTGCCTAATGTAGACAGGAATCCTGTTCCAGAGCACGGGAAGTCTCTGGGATGGGAATCTTTCCCTCCAGCACGTCCTATTTATTGTTGTGGTGAGGTTTAGATCCCTAGATTGTGTGGCTCGAGGGGATATGGTTTTCTTTAGGTGGAGCATGTCCATCAATTCTGGGTTGGACATGGCCTTGTATGTCAGGTATAGATCACCTCTGAGCAGGCGGTATGCAACTGAGTACAGCTGGAGTTTCTTCATTCGAGCTGCATAGGGCATCTGTTTGAGGCCAGAGATCTTCTTGGTGAGGTACGTCTGTGGTCTTTCCAGCTGTTGCAGGTGTCTTGTATAGTACATCCCAAATTGGGTGTTGTACTCTATGATGGGTCTGATGAGTGATGCGTAGAGGGGCACAATGACCTCTTTTGATCTGGATGCAAACCCTTTTGTGATTAGGTGGGCCACATAGAAGGATTTTCTCTCCACTTTGGCACTGTGATTATCACAGGAGAGATTACTATCTACTTGGGTCCCCAGATCCCTTATTATGTCTTCCGTATTTAGGAGGCTACCACCTATGTGGTAGTTTGTGGGTACTTTGTTTTTTCCAAAGGGGATGACTATGCACTTTTTGGCATTTAGCTTGAGGCCATGGTTTTGACACCAGTTATCTGTCTCAGTGAGACCCTTTTGGAGGATGTCTGTGTCAGACGGAGAGTCAATTATAGCCCCTAGTTTGCAGTCGTCTGTGAACTTGGTCAGCCATAGACCTCCTGTGCTTGTCTGTACCTCTGAGAAGTATATGCCAAACCTGAGGGGTCCTAGGACTGATCCCTGGGGAACGCCACTTGTAACCAGTTTACAGTCGGACATAGCTCCCGCAACTCTTACAGTGTGGGTTTTGTCCATGAGCCAGTTGGCAACCCATCTCGTGACATAGGGGTTTATGTTCAGGCTGGTGAGCTTGTCTATAATACCAGAATGGGGAATGGTGTTGAAGGCCTTTGCGAGGTCTAGGTAGGCTGTGTGGACCACCTTTCCCTTGTCTATAGCTATGGTAACTGTCTCAAAGAAGTCCACCAGGTTTAGGAGGTATTATCTGCCCTTAAAAAGCCGAACTGGGTAGGGTCCGGTGTTTGGAGGTTCCCAATGTCTCTGTTAATGAGATCCATGATGAGGAGGGTGGCCTAATGGTTAAGGTGTTTGCCTTACAAACACAAAGTGCAGGGTTTGAGTCTCACAAGGGATAATTGGCTAGGCTTACAATGGCTTGCAAGGGCAGTTAGCTTAGTCTAACCTATGTACCTATGTACCTATAGCCTTGCAGACTAAGCTAGTCAGGCTTATGGGGTAGAAGTTCCTGGGGTCTGGTGTGGCTCCACCTTTGTGGAGCGGAATAACCGTTGCTGTTTGCCACTTTATGGTTACATAGCCTGTGGAGAGTCTGAGTTTGAACAGTGTGTTTAGGTGAAGGGTTAGTTCATCTTTGAGCTCATGTAGGACACAGCCTGGGACACCGTCCGGTCCCACTGATGCTGTATTTTTGGCTTTGGAGAAGGCTGTTTTAATCTGAGTGTCTGTGATTTCAGGGGCACTACATTCTTCTGGTATGGTTATGGGCCCTTTTGGGGGTGAAGTTTGCACTGAACCTGTCTGCCAGGATGTTGGCGATATCGGTCGGTTCATTGTATTTTGTGTCATTCTGCACTAACTCCAAGCAGATCTGAGAACTGCCACTTAGATTCTTGACATAGCTAAAGAATGCCTTGTGGTTATCCTTGGAAATTTTTATTTCAAAGCTAGCCTTGGATGATTTTATGCGGGATTGTAGTTTCTTGCTGATACTGATCAGGGATGTCATCCCTTCTTTGGATTTTACTCTTTTCTGTACTAGTTTCCTCCTTCTATTGTACAGCTTGTTTATGGCAGGGGTCCACCAGACTGGTTTCCTTTTCTTGGAGGAGTGAGTCTTGGTTTTGCTTGGGGTAGCATGATCCATGCAGTCTTGTAGCTGCCCATAGAGTGCATTAGTAAAGGATTTTGCAGCTTGGACAGCGTTATCCTTTAGTATGGGGACTTTGAAACTTTCCTCCTTGGTCTTAAGTAATGTGAAGTTTGCATTTGAATAGTTTTTCATGGTGGTTTCTTTTACCGGGGGTGGGGGCGGAATGTTGCTATCCAGAATGATTAGTTTATGGTCAGATCTAACCAGCGAGAGGTTGACTTATGGTGTGGAACACTGACCGCCCATGTTGGTGATGACCAGGTCCAATATGTTGTCATCTCTGGTGGGGGTGTTGACCAGTTGATCCAGGGTGTTTGAGTTTATAAATTCTAGGAAATGTTGGGCAAAGGAGTTAGTACTTCAGTAGTTCTCCCAGTTAATGCTTGGGTAATTGAAATCACCCACTAGAAGGGTGTTTGGTAGGACCTTTATGTTTCCCAGTGTTTCCAGAAATGCGGAATGGGGGTCCTGGGACATGGTGGGTGATCTGTTTGAATTGCAGTTTTGCCCGTTGTTAATTGCACGTGGATGATCTCTGAAGCATCGTGCTGTGCCACTATCCTGGAGGTGTGGGTATCCTTGATGAATATGGATACACCCCCGCCTTTTGTATTTCGGTCCGGGTATTGTGGCCGAAATGTATGGTATGAGTTGTAGCCTGGTAGTGCTGGGGTGCTCTTTGGAGCCTTAAACTAAGTTTCTGTTATTGCACATATATCAATTTTCTCCATGCTGAGGAGTGCCTTGAGTACGTGCATTTTGAGGTTTAGACTTCTGGCACCGAGTAGCATTACCTTCAGTTTTTTGTTACTTGTGCTATTTAAGCGGTGGGTTTGTCTTTTGAGCTTTGCCTAAAACAGACACTATGGGGGTGGCAAGAGCCTTGGCCAGTATTGGAAAGCCTAAGTGTGACAGGTGCAAGCCGTCTCTAGCGAAGCAGCATGGCTTGTCGAGCATGTCATTCCAGGCTGACAGACACTGGATCCCCTTTGAATGACACCAGAAGCTGTTATCTTTATACCATGGTATCATTCTTGGTGATGGCAGGATGCTACTGAAGGTCAGGGTCATACCGGCCTGGGCTACGTGATCAGAGAGCTCTTCCATGTCTCTTTTCATGTAATCCAGGGAGGTATGGCTCAGGTCATTCACACCAACATGGACAATGACAGAGTCATATTTGTACTTGTTCTGGAGTGACCTGAGTGCTTGTGTTATGTGGCGGATCCTGGCACCTGACAGGCAGCTAACAGTAACCTTCTCCTTGTTCAGCCTAGTGTGTGGGACGTCACTGTGCCTGACTATAGAGTCACTTATTATTAGTGTGTTGGGTACGTTATTTTGCCTTAAGGGCTGTGATTGCGTGGCCCACTGGTTTTGTGAAGTATGTATTTCTTGGTTTGTATTGGGGGGGTGGAGGTTGCTTGAGTGTCTGTTTTGGAGGTCTCTGTTGATTTTGCAGATTTTTATTTAGAGCCTCCGATTATGTTTTTGTGTATTTATGTGTGTTTTTTTCCGGTGCTGGTTTCATAGGTCTATGTGAGACTGGTGGTCTGATGCAAGTAATTCCTTTCTCCTCTTGACTGTCTGGTCCACTCTTGGGTTGAGAGAGCTTAGCCTCTAGTTTGGCTGTATAATTGCATATCTCACATGTATTAGTGTTTGGTGGTAGGAGGAGAGGGTTGTCTGTGTACATGAGGCAGTTGTAACATTTTCTCAAAATGCCCAGATTCACCTGTTGGACCAGAGAGTATACCTGAAACTGCCCTTTGAACATGCCTGGATAGGTACAGTGAACTGTTTTACTGATTGGCTGGTAAGGTCGAATAGAGAGCCTTGTCCTTCTCTACAGTATAGGAGGGTCTAGTGCTAAGGTTTATTAGTGCTTGCTATAAGTTTGGAGCAAGTGCTGGGCTGAGAAGTGAATGGTTTGAGTGCTTAAGTTGAAAGGTTGTCTAGTTCCAAGGGAAAAATTGAACAGTAGACTTTGTGGAGCCGGGAATAGTTGTACCCTAGCTAACTGGCCCTGCCTGCTGTGCAGAACTGCGCAAATGCGGATTTTATTGCAGGGAAATGAAAGAGATAGAAATTAGCCCGAAATGGCCAATAAACTACTACTTTCTGGGCTGAAACCACTCTTCCAGGGACAGATAGGCTGCTCAAAGCTCCCTTCTCTCACAGGTGAACAGTGAAACTTCCTTCTCTCTAAGTAAGGTATGGGCAAACACAGAAACTTGTAACACAGCCCTGAATTCAGCACTAACCTGAAAACTGGACTATACTAGCTTAGAAAGGCAGGAAAACAAGTATATATATTTTTTTTGTTTTTTTTTTCCAGAAAATAAAGCAAATACAATAAAAAAACACTTTAAAATGCACAGAAATGGCTATCACAATTTAGTGTGTAGCCTACAACTGTTAAACAGGTAATTTAAACACAAAATTACTTTGTTAAAGTGCAGACAGTAAAATATTTAGCTGAAACAAGCTTTTTAAATCACAGAAACTGTAAATAATCGGTGTTTTAGGTGGAATTAGCTAAAGGCAGCAAGAAAATGCAGAAAAATGATACTTAATCACTCCAAAGTCTCTCTGCTGCTGTAGAACTCTGCAGAGCACCAGGCAGGAGCTTGCTGAGCTGTATACAAGCGCAAAAACCTCACAAATGCGGGTTTTATAGCAGGGAAATGAGAGTTAGAAATTAGCCCAAAATGGCCAATAAACTACCAATTTCTGGGGTGAAACCACTCCTCCAGGGACAGATAGGCTGCTCAAAGCTCTCCTCTCTCACAGGTGAACAGAGAAACTTCCTTCTATCCAAGTAAGGTATGGGCAAACACAGTCAAAGGGAGATAAGGGACAGAAAAACGTGCTTGATTAACAAAAACTAAGAAGAAAAACAGAGGCAGAGTGAGAAAGTCAGAGTAAAGGAAAACTGTTCTAATAACAGCAGAACCCAATGCTGGGAAATCATCCCCTTTGACACCCAGTGATGCTGTCTTATGTCTGTAAGATAACATGGCCTTCCATACTTCTTTCAGTTATTTTCCACAAGGTAGGGACATATATAGAACAAATGAAGGCCACATGTAAAAGCACACAGGAATTCAAAAGAAAAAATGATACTAAGGAATAAGGAGTTGATGTAACATTGGGTGTATGAATAGGTGGTAGAAACATGTATGTGCTGCAAAAGCCTTATTTCTACTCTCTCTCTCTCTGTCTCATAACAATGTTTATGCTAAGATGCCATATAATGGAGTACTATCTTATTCTGAAGAATGTCCCTGCAGTAGATACCACCCGAAAGATGAAGCTCCGAGTAACTGTACTTGCTCTTGAAAGAACAGACAGAAGTAAAATTATCAGAAAGGAAAGGTATAAAATTAAAAGTAACCTTTCCTTAGCCAACATAGTCCTTTCATAATGCATAAGGAAGGTATATACTGTAGATTACGTGAAACTTAACTATATTTCTTCCCACTAAAATGTGACCTTGCCACTTCATGATTATTCCCCTCGTTACTTTTAAGTCAACTCTCTAAGCAGGGTTGGGACTGAAGTTATTTACACTTACACCAACTCCATTAATACAATACAAATATTATCACCTTCACAAAAACTTAGTAGGTATACAGACAAACACAAGGAGAAAGTACAAAACAAGCAATTCATTGATGACCTGAAAAGATTTTATAATGAACTGGGAAACGAAGCAGAAGTGATAGTATCATTATCTTAAAAACAGCTGTGCTGAAAAGGGGCGTCTGCCCAGTGGGGCCTTCCCAGTAATCAAAAGCAAATAAATAAAGAAAAGAAAAATCAATACATACTGGAGATGCATTTATGAAGACCCTGTTGAACATAACAAAGATGATGGAGAGAAGAGTTAAAAGAATCTGTAAGATGTCCTGATATAGAGGATATGAAATGGAATGAAGAAAAGTCAGAGGAATTGAGACAAATTTAAGAAAGGCTCATGAATGGAAACCTGGGTCTTGATTCAGTAGCTTACTTCTAGCTAAAGGTATTAATATCTTTGCGCAATGATTTAGCTCGGGTAAAAATTGTCTACTCATTCTGAACACATACCAACCCAGTTAACAACAGGAAAAAAACATACTCCTCCTTAACGGTGAACCTCCTAAGAGCTACAGACCAATAACTCACCTTCTTACCGTGTATAAATTATATACTGGAACTGATGCAGACAGAGTTTATAGTTACTTAGAAAAAACAAGCATGGCAATAGAACAAAAGGTAATAAATAAAACCATATGGAGCACATGATCATCTATTATTAAACAAAGCCATGGTAGAAGGCTGTATGAAGTTTTGGAACTAAAGTATGCCATAGATCGATTGCAAAAACACATCTGACAGCATCCCACATTCATGGAGTGTGGAATGTTTAGAGATGTATACAAACACCCTGCATTGACAAAGCACGTACCATTCACCATCAAACAATGGCAAACCATTTTACATTGAGTCAAGATAAAAGGCAAATTATTGTCCCAAGGATAAATATACAAAGGGGATATTTCATAGGTCAGTACGAGGCTATCGGCCCTGAGGCCTATATAAGCCTAGCCAAAAAGGTTCCCTGGCTTTTGCCACCCAAGAACATTTTCCTGTGCCCCTGTCGAGCAGTGCCACAGAAGTGATCCCCGGGGTGAATTTTCTATTTCCCATCCAGTTGTCAAGATTTTTCTTAAAGAGGGTCAATGAGGAGCTTTGCTTGACATGAATTGGGTAGTTTGTTCGAGAGTATGGGAAGTCTCTGGGGCAGGAATCTATCCCTGCAGCATGTTCTGTTTATTGTGGTGACAAGGTTTAGGTCCCTGGAGTATGTGGTTCTGAGAGATTGGGATTTCTTTAAGTGTAGCATGTCCAGCAGTTCTGGGTTTGACATAGCTTTGTATGTTAGGCAGACTTTGCCTCTGAGTAGGCGATATGCGATGGAGTAGAGCTGAAGTTTTTTGAGACTGTCTGCCCATGGCATCTGTTTGAGGCTGGTAATCCTGTTAGTGAGGTATTTCTGTGGCCTTTCCAATTGCTGTAGGTGTCTTGTGAGGTACATGCCTAATGCGGCATTGTGCTCTATAATGGGTCTGATGAGGGATGAGTAGAGAGGAACAATGACCTCCTTTTTTCTAGAGGAGTGCCTTTTTGTGATGAGGTGTGCCACGTAGAAGGATTTCCTGACTACTGTGGCGATGTGGTTATCAAAGGAGAGACTACTGTCCACCTGTGTCCCGAGGTCTCTTAGCACACTTTCAGTGTTTAGTGAGCTACCGCCTATGTGGTAGTTCATGGGTACCAAGTTTTTCCCAAAGGGGATGACAATGCACTTCTTGGCATTGAGCTTGAGGCCATGACTTTGACACCAAGCATTTTCCTCTGTGAGGCCCTTTTGTAGAATGTCTACTTCATTAGGTGATTCTGTTAATGCTCCCAGTTTGCAGTCATCTGTGAACTTTGTTAGCCAAAGACCTTCTGTGTTGGCCTGCACTTCAGAGAAGTAGATGCAGAACAGTAGAGGACCCAGGACCGAACCCTGTGGTACTCCACTCGTCACTGGTCTGAAGTCAGACTGGGAGTCAGCTACTTTTACTGTGTGGGTTCTGTCAGTGAGCCAATTGGCCACCCATCTTGTGACACAGGGATTTATGCCTAGTTTAGTGAGTTTATCTATAATTCCAGAGGTGGGGATGGTATCAAAAGCCTTGGCAAGATCGAGATAGGCTGTGTGCACTACCTTGCCCTCGTCTATGGTTCTAGTGACTGCTTCAAAGAAGTCAATCGGGTTTAGTAGACATGATCTACCTATTACAAACCCAAACTGAGTAGGGTCCAGGGTTTGGAGATTACCTATGTATTTGTTTTTAAGCTCTAAGATGATATGTTCCATGGCCTTGCAGACCAGGCTCATCAGACAAATGGGGTGGTAATTTTCGGGGTCTGTGGTGGCACCCCCTTTGTGGAGTGGGATAACCGTCGCTGTGCACCATTCAGTAGGCACATAGCCTGAGGTGAGACCATGACTGAACATGGTACTTAGGTGGGGGTGCCAGTTCATTCTGTAGTTCGTGCAGTACGCAGCCTGGGATGTTGTCTGGTCCCATGGATGCTGTTCTTGGCTTTGGAGAGTGCGGTCTTTACTTGTTCATCTATGATTACAGGGGCTTTGCATTCTTCTGGTATTAAGATGGGCCCTTTGGAGGGTGAGGGGGGGTAAAGTTAGCAGTGAACCTATCTGCCAGGATGTTGGCAATATCGGTTGGTTCTGTATATTTAGTGCCATTGTGCTGTAGTTCAGAGCAGATCTGAGTGTTGCCATTGAGATTCTTGACATAGCTGTAGAATGCTTTGTGGTTGTCTTTGGAATCGGTGGAGATTTTATTTTCATAACTGGCTTTGGAGGATTTTATGAGGGATCTCATCTTCTTGCTGGGGCTGACCAGGGAGTTCCTCCAATCTTGGGATTTTACTCTTTTTTTTGCAACAGCTTCTTCCTTCTTTTGTAGAGTTTGTTTATGGCAGGGGACCACCAGATTGGCTTCCTTTTTTTGGAGGATAGCGTCTTGGTTCTGCTGGGGATGGCACGATCCATGCACTCGTCTATGTGCTTATACAGTGCATTTGTGTAAGATTCAGCAGTCGTACCTTTATTTTCCGTCTGCATGGATGCCGTGAAGTTTGCCACTTCTGTCTTAAGAAGCATGAAGTTGGCTTTGGAGTAGTTTTTGATGGTGGTCTCCTTAATGGTGGGTGGGGGGTGGGTTATGGATGTCTACGGTGATTAGCTTATGGTCAGATCTGACCAGCGAGGAGTTGACCTTTGGCATGGAACACTGGTTACCCATATTGGTAATGACCAGGTCCAGGATATTGCTGCCCCTGGTAGAGGTATGGACAAGCTGATCCAAGGCGTTAGAATTCATGAATTCCAGAAAACATTGAGCGAATGAGTTGGTACATGAGTAGTTTTCCCAGTTGATGGTGGGGTAGTTGAAATCGCCCATAATTAAAGTATTGGGTTGTACCTTAATATTTTCCAGTATCTTAAGAAATGAAGAGTGGGAATCCTAGGGCATGGTGGGGGATCTGTAACAAGCTACAACCTGGATTGCAGTCTTGCCCAGTGTTAGTTACACTTGGATAATTTCGGATGCATTATATTGAGCAAGTAGCCTGGAGGTGTGGATATCCTTAATGAATATGGACACGCCTCCACCTTTAGTTTTTCGGTCCAGGTTAGATGGCCGAAAGGTGTAGTATGCATTATAGCCTGGTTATGCAGGGGTGCTCTCTGGAGCCTTGAACCAGGTATCTGTCAATGCAGAGATGTCGATATAGTTGTTAATAAATATATATATATATATATATATATATATATATATATATATATATATATATATATACACACATATATAGGTTCATAGGTTATTACTGGGCTATCTGCCTGAAGGCATATATTGGCCCAGCCACATTGTCTTGTATTCACTGCCCCTTTAGTAGTTCCCTAGACCCTTGTACTAGCAGCTAGTACCCTTGGCCCCTATCTAGTAGTGCTGTTGGTGTGATCCCTGGTGTGAACTTTCTGTTACCCATCCACTCATCAAGGTTCCTCTTGAAGAGTGATAGTGAGGGGCTCTGTCTTATGTAGATCGGGACCCTGTTCCATAGTAAGGGAAGTCTCTGCGAAGGGAATCTATCCCTCCAGCATGTTCTATTCATTGTTGTGTTGAGGTTTATATCCCTAGATGTAGCTCAAGTAGATTTGGTTTTACTAAGATGGAGCATGTTCAACAATTCTGGGTTGGACATGGCTCTGTACGTTAGACAGAGATTGTCTCTGAGAAAGCGGTATGCAACAGAGAACAGACTTAGCTTTTTCAATCATGCTGCATAGGGCAACTGTTTGAGGCCAGTAATCCTCTTGGTTAGGTACCTTTGTGGTCTCTCCAGCTGCTGGAGATGTCTAGCCAGGTACATTCCAATTGGTGCATTGTACTCAATAATGGGTCTGATGAGGGATGAGTAGAGGGGCACCATTACATCCTTAGATCTTGATGCGAACCCTTTCATGATCAGATGGGTCACAGAAGGATTTTCTAACCACTTTGGCAACATGGTTATCAAAGGAAAGCTGACTATCTACTTGGATCCCTAGATCCCTTATTTATTCTTCAGATTTCAGGGGATTACCTCCTATGTTGTAGTTTGCGTGTACTCTGTTTTTTTCCAAAGGGGATTACTACGCATTTAGCTTGAGACCATGGCTTTGACATCATGCATCAGTCTCATTTAGGCCCTACTGGAGGATCTCCATGTCGGCCGGAGACTCTATTATAGCACCCAGTTTGCTGTCGTCCACAAACTTAGTCAGCCACAGCCCTTCCGTGCTTGCCTGTACTTCTGAGAAGTACATGCCAAACAGGAGAGGCCCCAGGACAGAGCCCTGAGGCACACCACTCGTTACTGGTCTGGATACGGACATAGAACCCGCTACTCTTACTTTATGGGATATCTCTGAGAGCCAGTTTGTGATCCATCTTGTGACGTAAGGGTTTATGCCCAGGCTGGTGAGCTTATCAATAATACCTAAATTGGAATGGTGTCAAATGCTTTAGCAAGGTCAAGGTAAGCCGTGTGTACCTCCTTTCCCTTATCTATAGCCTGAGTAACTGTCTCAAAGAAATCCACCAGGTTCAGGAGGCATTGACGAAACCGAACTGTGTGGGGTCCAGCGACTGGAGGTTCCCAATTTCTCCATTTATGAGTTCCATAATGATTCGCTCCATAGCCTTACAGATCAGACTGGTCAGGCTTATTGGTCGGTAGTTCCCAGGGTCAGTTGAGGCCCCACACTTGTGTAGCGGGACCACCATTGCCGTGCGCCATTCTATGGGCACATATCCTGTGGAGAGGCTGAGACTGAACAGGGTATTAAGATGCGGGGTTAATTCCTTTAGGAGCTTGCGTATGACACAGCCTGGGACACCATCTGGTCCCATGGAGGCAGTGTTTTTAGCTTTAGATAGAGCCTTGTTAACCAACGTATCAGTAATAATTGGAATACACAATCCCCTAGAATGGTAATAGGCCCTGTATGTGGTGAGGGGTGAGAGAAATTTGCACTGAACCTGTCAGCCAAGCTGTTGGCAATGTCAGAAGGGTCAGTGTATTTTGTTCCATTTTGTACTAGCTCAGAACAGACCTGAGCATTGCCATTTAGGTTTTTGATGTAGCCATAGAAGGCCTTATGGGTATCCTTGGCATTCTTGGCAACTTTCTTTTCAAAATTAGCTTTAGTTGACTTGATGAGGGCCCTCAATTTCTTACTAATGCTGATCAGGGATGATTTTTCTACTTGAGATTTGGACTTTTTTTGTATACGTCTCCTCCTTTTATTATAAAGTTTGCTTATGGCCGGGGTCCACCAGACTGGTTTCTTCTTGCTTGAGGAAGTAGTCTTGGTTTTATTTGGGATAGCACGGTCCATGCAATCCTGAAGATGCATATAAAGTGCCTTGGTGTAGGATTCCGCATCCTGGATATCATTATCCTTCTGCAAGGGAATAGTGAAGCTTTCCACTTTGGATGCAAGTAGTTTGAAGTTTGCTTTGGAAAGGTTTTTGACTGTGGTTTCTTTGATTGAGGGAGGTGGAGGAGTGAGGATGTCCAGGGTTATCAGTTTGTGGTCGGATCTGACCAAGGAGGGGGTGAGAATGGGTGTGGTACAATGGGCGCCCATATTTGTGATGATTAAATCCAATATGTTGTCCCCTCTAGTGGGGGAACATACTAGTTGTTCAAGGGCATTTGAATTTATAAATTCTATGAATCGCTGAGCATAGGAGTTGGAACATTGGTAGTTCGCCCAGTTTATACCAGGGTAGTTGAAATCACCCAATATTATGGTGTTGGGTAGGACCTTTATATTTTCCAATGTCTCAAGGAATGCAGAGTAAGCATCTTGGGACATGGTGGGCAATCTATAACCGGCTGCGACTTGAAATGTGGTTTTGCCTGCTGATAGTTGCACATGGATGATCTCTGGGGCATCATGCTGCGCTACTAACCTGGAGATATGGGTATCCTTGATGAATATGGATACACCTCCACCCTTTGTACTGCGATCCGGTAACTGAGGCCGGAAGGTATGATATGAATTGTAACCTGGCAGTGCTGAGGTGCTCTCTTGAGCCTTGAACCAGGTTTCCGTCACTGCACAAACATCGATTTTCTCCATGCTGAGGAGAGCCACGAGTGTGTGCATTTTGAGATTGAGACTTCTGGCATTGAGTAGCATTACGCTTAGTTTTTGGTTACCTGTGCTGGTTACGGTGGTTGGTTTGTCCTTTGAGCCTTGCCTAAAAAAGGCACTATGGGGACTGCAAGAGCCTTAGCCAGTATTCGAAAACCTAGGGGTGACAGGTGCAACCCATCTCTGGCAAAACAGCGAGGCTTGTCTATCATGTCATCCCAGGCAGACAGACACTGAATCCCCTTAGAATGACACCAGAAGCTTAGCCAATTGTTGAAATTGATCATTTTGTCTTTGTATTGTGGTATCATTGTAGGTGAAGGTAGTATGCTACTCAAGGTCAGGGTCATACCAGCTATATATATATATATATATATATATATATATATATATATATATATATATATATATATAAAATAACATAGTTATTATTTTGTAACCACAAATGTTTTGCTATGCCCTTAACTCATTAAGCCATTTAGTTAACAGACTAGGTTATGGTTACAGATCACCTTCCAAAAAACATCATTGCCACTTGACATCTGGTTTACTTTTTTGTATGATTTAAAACTATATACCTCATCAGATAAACACCTGAAAGCACACCTATAAATGGTTAAAACTTTCTCAAATGATATAAGAATGACATTTGGTCTTCATAAATGTGTAACATCAATATTTATTGCCAGAAAACTGAAGCACCAGGAAAATAACAACCGGGGACAGGATTGTGACATAAAAAGACTTGAACAACAGAGACAGTGTATAAATATCTGGGAACAGGTGAAAGGCCATCAGTAAAGCATGAACAAATGAGTACAAAGCATAGAAAGGAATACTTTAGAAAACTATCTCTAGTCTTCTAAAGTATTCCTTACTATGCTTTGTACTCATGCTGAAAACTGCCTTGACGTCTAGGAATAAAGTCCAAAGAATAAATTAGTTTGCTGTTGCTGTTCTTACTTGCAGCTTTGGTATGAGTGTCTGGCCCCAAGAAAGCACTGGATTAAGTAGACAAGTAACAAAAAAAATGCTTCATGTTTATCGAATGATACAGGAATCCAGTGCATGACAAGACTGCATATCTTTTAGTCTGAAGGAGGTATGGTCCTCCTTGAAACTGACTGTATGTATAGGACTGCAGTTGTGGGACTACATACATATTTGTTGATACCATCTGACTCAAACATAGCAAGAGTTCCAGATCACGAAGAAAACAAATCTAGGTTGCATCTTTGTTCAGAAACATTTTGTAAAGGAGCAGGAATGGTAATCAAACCAGAAGAGATAAAAAACAATATATATATATATATATATATATATATATATATATATATATATATATATATATAAAGAACAGGACCAGAAATAAAGGAATGATAGCTGGAAAGTTTACAATTATAGTAGTAAGTATTGCGAAGTGGAACAACCACATTTTGATCAAGAAATGATGCACTAAACCAAAAGATTAAAGGTTGAGTGGCAACTCAAAATAGCAGACTTTGTGTGCATTGGTTTTCAAGTCCATAGAACAAAGTGGGAGATATAGAGAAATGAAGTACAGAACTATGAGCAGTTGTACATCATGTTGCTGATTACAGTATGCTTATAGCTGAGGTTTATGTACTGAAAGGCAAAATAATGTGAAAAGACCATTGCACTGGAGATTGTGCAAACTCTACAACATACATGGATCCATCCATCCATCCACAACCCCTTTTTCATCATATTTTCACATGGGATAGGGGTGTCACATTTAACAGTGACAGTCAATTAAAGGCAAGATTCATGCTGCTGGGTGGTTAGCCCTGCTGCGGTACAACATACATGGATGATTCAATAGCAACAGTTAAGAAAGTAGATGCAAGAAAATCGGATACTGTAGTCAAGGAAAAACAAAACAAAGGAAGCATTACTTAATGAAATAACTACACCTATCAACTACACTATCCTACTTATTAAGAGACATAATATCATAAAATGCCGGGATATGCTGTAGAAACTAGTGTGATATGGAATGAAGACTAATAATTCCAATAGGAGCAATGGGCTTAATAAAATGAACTTTCAGACATACTTAATTATGCCAATACATGTAACTCTATATAAAATGCAGAAGGAGGCAGTTCTGGTGGACTGTGGTGTGTGAGAGCAGCACTCTTAAAAAACATCAAACACCAAAGCAATACTAACTTCATAAGCTTCAACTGAACTCTGCCTCAAGAATGGGTTCTGTTCCTATAGGTTCATAGGTGTTTACTAGGCTAACGACCACAAAGAACTTTTTAATCCTAGCCAAGCATCCCAAATCTCTGACAAGTTCTGATACCCTTGGTAAGTGTAAGCAGGGGCTTGGAATATGAAGCATTTACAAGCAGGGCTTGGGATTTGAACCATTTACAGGTTGCCTGTGTCCACTAGCGACATAGGTACCAAACTAGGGATGAATTTCCTATTTCCCATCCAATTGTATAAGTTGCACTTGAATTGGGTTAGGGAGGAACTCTGCATCACATGGATGGGGAGTCTGTTCCAGAGATGGGGTAGTCTCTGGGATACACACCTGTCTCTCCATCAGGTCCTGTTTATATCACAGGCAAGGTTTAAGTCTTTAGAATGGGTAATTCTGGTTCATAGATTAGTACGAGACAAACTATCCTTGTAAGACATTTTAAGCTTAGCGAATTACCCCATGTGAGAATCAAACACTGCACCTTGTGTGTGTAAAGTAAACACCTTAACCGTTGCACCAACCCCCCCACTCCTGCTGTATTTGTTTTGTGGATATGCAGGAGGTCCATCAGACTGGGGTCTGACAATGCCCTGTATGCCTGGCATAGATCTCCCTTTAAAAGCCTATAGGAGACAGAATGTAGGGATAGGGCCTTGAGGCGGTCTGCTTAGAACATTTTATTTATGCCCTGTATTCTTTTAGTGAGGAACCTCTGTGGATGTTCCAATTATTGGATATGCCTGGTTACATACATATCAAAGGGGGCAATGTACTCAATGATATGTCTGATGAATGCCGAATACAGTGGAACAATGCCTTCCTTGGACTTACATGCCATACCTTTGTTTATAAGTTGTGCAACATAGAATGAGTTCCTCACTACTGTAGACATGTGATAGTCAAAGGCTAGATTACTGTCTATATGTGTACTAAGTCCCTAACTACTGGGTCAATTCTAAGTGGTGTGTTGTCAATATGATAGTGAACAGGGGTGGATGACTTTCAGAAGGATACTATTATGCATTTCTTGGCATTTAGTTTTAGTCTATGGCTCTGACACCAGTTGTTTGTCTGTGTCAGCCCTTCCTGGAGAACATCTGTTTCAGTGTGGAATTCAATGACAGCTCCTAATTTGCAATTATCTGCAAATTTAGTCAGCCAGAGACCAATGACATTGGCCTTGACTTCAGAGAAGTAAATGCCAAAAAGGAGGGGTCCAAGGACAGATCCCTGAGGGACTCCACTTGTGACTTGCTTCTTTGTAGAGGTGGACTCCCCAATTCTAACTTCCTGGGTCCTGTCTGTGAGCCAGCTGGCTATCCACCAGGTGACATACAGACTTGTACCTAACCTCATGAGTTTGTCAACAATGCCTGATTGGGGTACTGTATCAAATGTCTTAAGTCTTCTGAAATATTCCTTACTAAGTTTTATTAGCATTTGTTCGTGTTTTATTGTTGATCCTTCATCAATCCCCAAGTATTTATACACTCCCTCTTGTTCAAGTTCTTTTATATCACATTCTTGTCCCAAACTGATGTTTTACTGATGTTGCAGTTTTCCTGCTTTAAAGGTTGCTGTTGCACTTTATCAAGACCAAATGACATTCTTATATCATCTGAAAAAGTTTTGACATATTGCACTTGTGCTTTCAGTTGCTCATCTGATGAGCTGTACAGTTTTAAATCATCGACAAAGAGAAAATGAGAAGTCTTTACACTTTATTATTTTCTATTAGCCAAATTATCGCTATGGACTGAGCTGTTAAGTAGACAGCTTAATGGGTTAAGGTCAAAGCAGAATAGCAGGGGTGACAAAGAGTCACCCTGGAATATCGCCCTTTGAATTGTTATCCCTGGGATAATAATTTGTCCTTTACCATGGCTTAATTGCAGAGTGGTCTGCCACTGTTTCATGGCCACTGTAATGTAGTTGATCAGTGTAGGGTGTATCTTATACATTTTTAAGCACTCTTTTATCCATGAATGTGGGGTACTATCAAATGCTTTTTTGTAGTCAGTCCATGCCATACTTAGATTCTTCTCCTTTTTACAGTTCTCCACTATAACTTTATTTAACAACAAATGATCCTTTGTTCCATATGACTTTCTTTTATTGCCCTTTTGTTCTACTGCCATAATTGAGTTTTCTTCTAAATGACTATAAACTCTGTCAGCATCAGTTCCCATGTATAGTTTATACGTCGTCTGAAGGGAAGTTTTTGGTGTAAAACTTTTAGGGTAGCTTGCAGGTTCACTGTTAAGTAGGAGCATTGTTTTTCCTGTAGTTAACCAGGTTAGTGTCTGTTTGGGGTGTGCATATAAATAGTTCTTACTCAGGGCTAAATTGTCGTGCAAAGATGTTAATACTTTCAGCCAAAAATTAGGTACTGCATTTGGGCTTGGGGTTTTCCAATAAGAGACTTTTCTTAACTTTGTTTCAATCTCTCTGGCTGTTACTTCACCCCATTTATTATCATGTATCTTTCAACCTCTTATTCTTTCTTTAACTTCTTCTATCTATTTAGCATCTTTATTGTGTTATTAATGTTATTGAAGGTCTGTCTCCTTTGCACAAAACCTCAGTGTCAAGGTCTGTTAATCTTTGAAGCACTTAATCTATTAGCAACTATTGTCAAGAAATTGTTGGCCTGTATGATGCAGGGTTTGCTGCATCCTTACCTTCCACTGAAGTAGCTGCCTCTTTTTTTTTTCCAAAATCCAGATAATCTGTTCCTCCCAGTCTTATAGTAGTTAATAAACTGTACCAGGGCTTTAATGTTTTCTTGCCCCCCTGCCCCAATATTCCAAACCTCAAATGGAATTTCAGCCTCACTCAGGGATGTTCCTGTAGGTTATCTCTACATCATTGTGTTTATTTCCTTAGCTTTTATAGAGCCCATCACTTGGTCTACCTCCTGTCTTGCAATTTTTCAAAGGTTCAGTTTCTACGGGGACTGCTTCGGCCTTATTATATTCTATTCATTTCATTAGCTACTGTCTTCTGCCTGTACAAGTTTTCATAGTACTCCTTCAGTATTCTCAGTACTCCATCTGAATTTCTTACTAATTTCTTTGTTTTATGGTCTCTAAGTTTGCATATTGTAATTTTCACCATCTGCTGCCTAAGTTTTTGGGGAAAATCTTCTGGGCTTTTCAGTTGTTCTTATAATACAGTTGTGAAGTAGTTAATCTCCTGTATTCAGTTGCACAGTCCAGGTGCCCTCGTTTATTTTGTCCTTACCCCCTTTTTTAACTTGTCTTCCCTTAGTTTGTCTATCCTTTATTCTTCAACTCTTTTATATTTTGCAGATCCTCCAAGTATCTACTATTACTCTTCTTACATTTTTCATTAATTTTAAGTTGTGTAGCATTTTAAATTCTTTATTTTTCAAAGGAATATGCTAGGTCATCTGATTTGGCTGTTTGCTCATAATGCCCTTTTAATTTATCACCCATTCAATCTTTAAAAAAATTCAGTTTTAACAGCTAGGAAACTGCCAGTGCATTTCCCTATTTTTTGAATGACAAATCCTAATGTTGTTAATACAGGTGAGTGTTCTAGATGAGTTGCACTCCAACTAAGTAAGCATTCTCCTTTGATATGTAAATCCTGTTTAATTTAGCCCAGCTGCTACATTTTGATGAATAGAAAGTACATTGTTTATTATCAACCACTGATTCAACAGCATCCCGTGTAACAAAAATCTTCCTGTAGGTCCTTGATAACCTCCTCTCCTTTGTTTCACCCTCTCATGTTAGTCTCCCCAACACATCTCACCAGCTAAAGACCATATCACAGTCTCCCCTACTATTACTATACCCTGTTGGGAACCAAGGATGTCAAAGTCCTTCTGAGCTCATCTTGTCTTGTTGGTTTTGGAATGTGTGTATGTATTTTGTATGTGTATATACACATGCTTTAATGATCCTCTTCCCCCTTTGGTGTCTTCTAACAAAATTACATATAAATAAATCATCTTGATGGGTACCGACAATCTGAAATATCGTCCAAGGCTACAAATAGTCCTCTGGATCAGTAGCCTAGTTTTAACCTATGAACCTGTAATTACTGTGTATCTACATGATTACCTTTATTTCCTGTACTAACACTGGCAAACTTCTGTTTTTCATAGTAACAGCCCCGTGTCTTCTAGCTGCTGGGCGTTCTGCTGCATGCCCTTCCCTTTCTTAACCCATGTAACATATTTTGACATATCCAAGTGTGTCTGTTGTAGCATTAACTGCATCCTGTTTTCCCTAATATATGTTATTACCGTCTTTCTATGAATTGGATTAGTAAGGCCAATAACATTCCAAGACAAGACAGTCATTAGTCATTTTTGTTTTATTTTGTTTTGTTTTATTTTGTTTTGTTTTATTTTATTTACTTTACATTTGTTTGCTGGGGTAATACACTGATCACAACTGACTGTTGGCAGGTACTGACCTAGTGAAATAATTCACAGTTAAGGAAGTATAACAGAGAGGCAGTAAGTTGTACAAATCAAAAACATTACAGAAAGTAGCAGTATATAACAAAAAGTGTACCATTGTAATTAATAAATGTAACAAAAATTATGAGAGAAATGCAAATTTTTATATTTTATTTCAGGTTTAAATCATGGTGGAAATGTGGGGTAATTAGAGTCACAGTGAGGGAGACAAGGTGTTGGTTGAGAGGTCCTTACATGATGTGACCTGATGTGTGGCAAGTACAGTTTGATTTGTTGTGGAGGGATTTTTTTAGATTTGGCACTAAAGGTGTGGAAAGTGAGATTGTAATTCCTTTAGATGTGGAAATGGATTCCCAGATCTTAGGAGAAAAAAGTTTTTTAATCCATTTGTTTACTTAGTCCCACCACTAGCCTTAGTATCCTCTGTTCAGGGGATACCCAAGGTGGTATTTATAAGGGAATTTTGGCCAGGGCATCAGGGAACTTCACCTACTTGTTAGGAGAGTGCTTGTTCCGTTCCTAGTGCAGTGGCAGCTGGGAGAACAGTACTCAAGGAGATCCAAGATGGCAGATAGCACAGAGAGAAACTTCAGTGCAGTGTTTGAAACTACAAGATTCTGAGGAGCTGTTTCAGCAGAATTTGTTTGCTTCATTGGAAGCAAATGTTCAAAACAAATGATGGGTGTGTTATTGCAGCCCTCCAGCTGGAAGGGTTGTGGGGTGATATTTTGGGTGAATTGTTGTTGCAGAGTGAGCTGGAGAGTGGAAAAAGATGTTTCATGGGGTAAAATTATGGACAAAATTCAATCAGAAGAATCAGAAGCTATTTCAAAAGTAGATTGCCAGACAAAGAAATCACATGCAGAGACAGTTAAAGAAACTGCACAGAAAATGATGAGAGATGAATAGATGAAAGGAATTGTTAACAATCAAAGGAAATTTATGGTGAGGATTTAGAACAAAGTAGAAAAAGAAATGACAGGTATGACATTTGGGATAATTTAATGTTCTCATCAGGAGTGAAAGCTCAGGAGGTAAGAGCTTTTTTTCTCTTTCATAAAAATATATTTTGTGACATTATTTTTGAGACTGGTTCTGTTCTGGAACATTTTTGAGGAGTATGAGAAGAAAAAGAACTGTAATCCTCAGAATTCCTATGTGGTTAAAGCATTTCACAGAGAAACAAAAAAGAAAATACATGTTCAAATTTGAACTGAAGTTGAAAAAAAAGATGTTTAAGCAAACTTTGTAAAGACATTATGGACATTAGCAAAGTCTGTGATAGCCAAAGGTTATGACGTGGGGGATGGGACTGTCATATTGTACTGAACTTGGAAAAAATTGCTGATATCCATTGTGTAATAAATGTTGAGGGTAACAAGAGGTGTTGTACAATATTGTGGAAATCAGAAATGTTTTCTTTCTTTGGAAAAGATGATAATTTGATGAGTAACTGTGATAAGAGGAAATGTTATATTTGTGGACAAACAGGTCATGATGCAAAAAGTGTGAATTAAATTGTTATAACAAAATTGGGCATTTATAGATGGATTGTAATCTAGGGAAAAATGATGAAGAAAAGTGAGGATAGTATACATAGAGAAGAAACAGTCCCAATAAAAGATGTGGAAGAAGTAGGGAAGCAAGATCAGGATAAAACAGGATGAAGAGAAAAATGAAACAGAAAATGATATAGAAAATGGTTCCAAAATAGGTGATGTGGAAGCTGTAAATTGGAAAATAGTGAAAGGTAAAAATAATCTGTTGCCAAAAGTGAAAGAGACAGAAAAAGAAAGTTTAAAGGGATAAGGGTAAAACAGAAAAACAAAGGAAATGGATACTGCAGATGAGATAAATACTTCACATTAACACAATTGCTGGTAAGATACAACACAGATATAATAACTTTAGAGTGCCTTTCAGTAAATGTAAATAGTATCAAAAATGTAAATAGAAGAATAGGCATCTTAAATCGGTGTAGTAAGTGTGATGTTGATGTAATAATAATGGAAGATGTAAGATTTTTGACACAGACAGATTGCAAAGAAAGACATTTTGGAGAGGAGATACAACATGGAACCTATGAAAGAACTATGTTCAGGCATAATTCTTTGTAGAAAGTCAGTGAAAATGTTGAACATAATGGTGGCAATGATGGAAAGATTAACTGTTGTCCATCTCAGATGCCATAGTCAGGTAAATAAAATTATAGCATTGTATACTTACGTTGCAAGTAAAGAAAGTAAAAATTGATTTAGTAAAATTTTGGATTATGTAGTAACTAATTTGAATATAATATTAATGGGAGATTTTAATTGTGATTTGAGAAGAAAAAAGAATAAGAGAGGGAATGATAAGAAATTTTTTGAAGTTATAAAGCATAGCCATTTAAAGATTTGAAATAATTTGTGAGCATATAGTCAAGGTGTATATAAGAAGTAGATTATTTTGCTGTATCACAAGGTTTAAATATAGCTAAGGGAGAAACGCTTGTAACAGGCTTTTCAGATCACTCAGTCATATGAATAGAAATACAAGTATATCAGATTGGGAAAAGGAATATAAAGAATAAATGAGAAATTATGGAATGAAAATGCGGGAAAATAAGTATACATTTATAGAAGGATTGCATTTCCATTAGAGTTTGTTATAAAAACTGGTCTGAGTGGTGGCTAGCTTTGAAAGAAAAATATAAAAAATGTTTTTAAAATGGCAGTCAGGTGTAAGAAAAGCAGAATAATAAATTATAAAACAATGTGTATGGATGCTTTAAAGGATTTGGAAAGGAGCAATAAAGAATATTATGTGATAGAAAGGAGAATTTATGAAAAAAATCAAAAGAAAATTAAATAATTATTATTTAAGCAAAGATATTATTTACAAGGTAAAAAAGAAGAGGTATCATCTTATTTGAGTAGCATGGTTAAAGAGAATACTAGTGTAATGAGAGAAATGAAAGATGATAAAGGAACAAATTACGAATATTATAATTATGTAAATAAAATGTTTCAAGATAGAAAGTACAAATAAAAAAGAATGGCATCTTAAATATTTCACAGAATAACAAAAAAAAAAAAAAGAAATTGGAAAATTAGATTCCCTTATATGAATTAGTAAGGTACTTAGACAAGTTGATTTACAGTCAGTTTCAGGTTCAGATGGAATAGGATACCAACTTTATAAAAAAGTACAGATTGGCAGAAAAATATTTCTTAGAATTTATGGAAGAGTGGTTAAATGAAGTTTTTATATATAACAATTTATGCAGTAGTATACTTACATTTGTATGGAAAAGGGGGGTTAAAATTGAAAATTGGAGACTTATAGTACTGAACAATATAGATTATAAGATTTTTTATGAAAATAATTTGGAAGAGAATGGAAAGTAAAATGAAAAGTATTGTGGAAGACCGCATATATAGTTTAAAAGGAAAAGGATGTCAGGAATTACTATTCATAGTAAGGGAAATTGTGCATGATATTATAAACAAGACTGATGAGACCAAGATCATGATAGGAAATCTAAGTAAAGCTTTTGATACAGTAGAACATGAACTTTTGTGGACAGTTATGGAAGAATATAACATTAGTAAGAAAATTAAGACTGTGTTGTTCTACATTTAATAAACATAAAGTAAGAATTTTAGTGAATGGATGGTTAACCCAGGGCTGCTGGACATGCTCCACTTAAAGAAATCCCAATCCCTCCGAGCTACATGCTCTAAGGACCTAAACCTTGTCACCACAATAAACAGAACATGCTGGAGGGATAGATTCCTGTCCCAGAGACTTCCCATACTCTGGAACAGACTACCTATCAATGTCAAACAGAGCTCCTCATTAGCACTCTTCAAGAAAAATCTTGATGATTGGATGGGAAATAGGAAATTCACCCCAAGGATCACTTCTGTGGCTCTGCATATAGGCCCTAGGGCTAATAGCCTCATACCTATCTATGAAAAATCTCGATGATTGGATGGGAGATAGGAAATTAACCCAGGGATAACTTATGTGGTTCTGTTCGATAGTGGCACAGGAAAATAATTTTCTTGGGTGGCGAAAGCCAGGGTACCTTTTGGCTAGGCTTATATAGGCCCTAGGGCCAATAGCCTAGTAACTTCCTATGAACCTGTAACCAAATAAATGGCTATAAAAATGGCATATCTCAGGGATGTCCTGTGAGTAGTATATTATTTGCATTAGTTATGAATGTATCAGTCAGAGATGTAAATTTGCACATGAGACCTGCTACTTGTATTACTAATGAAGGGATAAAAATTCCAATTATGTTTACTTATTCAAATATTATATTGATTATGAGAAACAAAGTCTGGATGAAATAAGTTATGTTTATACATCAGTGTTTAAATATAATAGGCATTACTTTAAGTAAAGAAAACAGTAAAGGACTGGGTGATATAGTAAAGATAAGAGGAGTATCTTTCTTGGTGAAAGAAATGTCCACGTAAGATTTGGGGGTAAAAATGTAAATGAGGAACAATGGAATAGGATACTAGATGAGATAAAGGTGCTTTGCTGTTTTTTTGGAAAACATGCAAGCTGTCATTTAATAAAAAGATTTGTTTGATTAATTTAGTTATAATTGGAAAGGTTTTGTATTTAGCTAGTGTCCGTTTGTTGCTAATAATCTATGAAAAAAATACATTTTTTATTTAATAGGGGGTTCGAGATTGAATCCATTGGAGAGAGGAGCCTTATACATGGACAAGAAAGATGGACGTTTAGGATTAATAAACTCAATTGTTTATGCTGCTTCTTTGAGTTTGTGTACATTTTTTTAATAAATGATAAAAATTAAAATTTCGCAGTGAATTTATTAAAGTACAAATACAAGCAGTATTGAGATATGTTAAAAAATTAAAAGAGGAAAAGTATTTTTAAACAAAGTAATCATGTTATTAACAAAAAAAGTCTTTTATGGAAAATAAAAATTAATGAAATAGAAAATGAGGGGAAATTGTGGTATAAAATATTACAATGTTAATATGTAAATCCTGCTGTGAGCTAGGTAATAAGAAGTTAAGCTATAAAAGTATGAAAAGCATGGTATAATAAGCTAGTAGACTTGTTAAGATTTTTACGGAGATTAGTGATTAATAAATTACCAGTAAAATGAATTATGCCATATAAAAATAGTGAAAAAGTTTGTATACATTGTGGTAAAGAAGAAACTACAGAACATGTTTTATTACAATGTGTAAGGGTTGCAAAATTGTGAGAAAAATTGTATTAAGAAAATTTCTTTGAAAATATAAAGGAGACAAATGAAATAAATATGGATATGATTATGTTGTTACAACAATATGATTATGTATGGATATTATAACCATATAAATAAGAATAGATAAAATATTATTTTATGTTGTGTGGACCATTTGGAATGAAAGGCTAAATGAAATTATGTTTAATGGTAATGGAGACTAACAGTAATTTTAAGGAAAATTAGATGGTAGTTGGGTTAAATAAGATAATGAAGATAGAAGTTTAATGTAATAATGAAAGGTAAGATGTCTGTGATTGTATGACACTAATGGAAATGGATGGGAATTTGTGCACTGTATACATTTCTAAATATGTAAATTTCTAAATTGTATTATACATAATGTTTTTTAAATAAAGAATCCCTACTCTTTTTTGTAGGTGCCATGGGATCTTTTACATGTACCTGCGGTACCACCAACTTGGACAGATGGGGTCTTGGTTTAACTTCTCATCCAAAGGATGGAGCACTCAGAAGTGAAGTACCTCCTTATGCTACACTGCAGTGCTAGCATTTCATCAGCTGGTGTGAATATAGAAACCACAACCTTCTGCACTAAAGGGAGTGTACAACCCGTTGTGCTGCTAACACTGTAAAATGTAGTTGGTGCCGTAAAGCCTGGTTTATGGGGGTTTGACAGAGTGTGTGTGTGTGTGTGTGGGGGGGGGGGGGGCTTGTTTGGGAGAAATATCTAAGTTTACAGTGTGTGTTTTTAGTATTAAGTTTGACAGCTAATGGTAGAAATGAGTTAGGCTGGAGAAGAGTGAAGGTTAGATCCTAGTAGTAGTAGTAGTACTAGGTCTACTATGTGCTGCATTAGGAGCCATGTGACATTTTCGAGAATGAGGCAGTGTTGCTTATGAGATAGTGAGTTAGTGATGAAGTGACAGATTTTGGTTTTGATAATGTGTTGTGAGGTGAAGTTTTTCTTTGAGGCTGTTGCTTTTATGGGTAGTCTCTATTCAAGTAGGGCCTTAAAGACTCCTTAGGCTGTTGGCTGATTTGGATAGATAGGGTGAGATTTTTCTGGGCCAGAAGAGAAGTCAGTATAGTTTTGCCCTTGCTTTTTCAGTATGGGCATGGAATGTTAGTGACTGGTCTGGCCACATACAGAGATATTCGAAGGATTTGGTTGTTTCTATTAGTGTGCCACAAAGGATAGTGATATTGAGTGGCTCTGGTAACTTTTTAAGTTTTTGGGTTGTGCCAGATAACATGCTTTTTGTTTTTGTAGGGTTAAGTATTAGATGTCCATCATTCCTACTTGAGCCTTTAGGTTATATGGGTTGTGTCTTGCACAAGATGCAGCAACTGGCTAGCTTCCAAGTGCTGTGGCTCCCTCCCTCACTTCCATTGTGCCTGCTGATTGGATGGCCCTGTAGAGGAAAAATCTGTAATCAGAGTTCCAAGTGCTAGTTCAGCCCCAACATCAGCTTCAGAGCCGTCCCTCTCGGTGTCCGGAGGGATCCTTATCTCTTCGGAGCGGGGACCTTCTACCCTGCCTGATAGGGGCGCCTTTGAAGTCATGAGGAGCGTGCTGGCCCCTGTGCCTGCTCCACGGTCGGCTCCCTCAGTTTCTCCCTCTGTAGTGCCTGCTGCGGTCTCTACCCACCCTCTCATTTCTGACCATAGAGATCCAACGCCTCAGGTTTCCCCATTGGGAATATCCTCCTCTTCCGAGGTTTCCCCTGATCCATCAGGGGAACCCCCTCGGAAGAGGAAATGTAAGAGGAAGCATGTGGACTCCCCCGAGTCCATCACATCTGATACCGACTTGGATGAGGCGGAAGGGTCCCCATGGTCCCCCTCTGAGGATGTCTCCTTTTCGGACATCCTTGAGATCCTCAAGCAGAGGGGGAACTGATCTACCCTCAATCCTTCCGAGGACGAGTCAGTTTACCTAGAGGCATTTGGTTCTCGGCCTTCCACCTCCTGGGTGTCTCAGCCCTTTGACCCCCCCATGGAAGTGGTGGCGCTGAAGGCGTGGATGGCCCCTGATATGATGGAACCTACCCCACGGAGGCCTTCAAAATTCATTACAGCCCCTTCGGACAAACAGTTTTTAGCCAAGGGTGTCCCAGTTGATGCCATGGTGGTGGCTGCAGCCACTAAGAGGGAACTGGCTGATACTAAAGTACCTGTCCATCCTCCTAACAAGGAATCTAGGACTATGGATAGGTACGGCAAGCGGATGTTTTCTTCAGCGACCTTTGTCATGCGGTCGCTGAATTACCTGTGCCATTTCACCCGCCTTCAAAGAGACATGCTCAAAGAAATGGGTGATGCCCTACAGGATCCAACAGCTGCGGGGTCTCAAGACAAAATCAACTCCCAGCTGGCAACCCTGAATTCAATTGTCAACTCTTCCATGCGGCTTATTTCCTACGCGGCCGATGGGGTGAGTAGGGCTGCAGGCACAGGCGTGGCTTTACGGCATCACGCCTGGATGCGGCTTTGTAACTTTGCAGACCCCTTCAAGGCGTCCTTCACTAACTCCCCCTTTGACGGTTCAGCTTTGTTTGGACCTCAGGTGAAGGATACTTTGACCAGATGCGAGCAAGAAGGCAAGACTCTCTCTGCTGTGGGAGTCCGTTTTTCCACCCCGTCTAGACCATATCCTAAGGGTCAGAAGGGTGGGAAAATGTGGTTCCGTAAACCACAAGAAGTCACGCCTGACACAAGAGGTCAGTTCCCCTCTAGAGGCAGGGGGAGAACAATAACAAACGCCGCCCTAGAGGCAGAGGAGGTCCGCAAAATCAGGGTAGCAGAGAGACACTCTCTGACAAACCCTTCCAGCATCCCTGAGAAGCTGCCCGACTGTCCGCCTTCGGAGGCAATCGGGAGAAGGTTATCACTGGACCCAGAAACCTGGCTTTCACTCACCCAAGACAAATGGGTACGGTCAATTATATCCGAGGGTTACAAAATTCCCTTTATCCACACCCCAACTCAGCCAAAAGGGCCCCTTCCAGACATTCCACCCAGTCTAAGCGAACAAGCAGTACTGGAAATATCAAAACTGCTAACAAAAAGAGCCATCCAGCCAGTCCCAGCAGACCAACAAGGATCCGGAATCTACTCCAAGTTCTTTTTGGTACCAAAAAAGACAGGGGACTGGAGGCCAATATTGGATCTCAGCAGACTAAATAAGTCTGTAAAAAGAACAAAGTTCCGGATGGTCACGCTACAGTCCATTCTACCCTTTCTGGGTCAGGACAATTGGATGTGCTCAGTAGACCTTCAGGATGCGTACTACCACATCAAGATGCACAGGCTCTCCAGGAGGTTTCTCCGCTTCCAGCTGGGAGACAGTCACTACCAGTTCAGGGCCCTGCCCTTTGGTCTCACTACAGCCCCCCGAGTGTTCACCAAATGCATGGCAGCGGTTATGGCTCATCTGAGGTGTCAAGGATTCCAGGTGTTTCCATATCTAGACGACTGGCTCCTCACTGCCACCACCAGGCGTCAGCTTCTCCTCTCCAGAGATTACACCATTCATACTTGCAAAGGGCTAGGTATCTCCATAAATTTCGAAAAGTTGCCTTGTCAGTCTATTACCTTCATAGGCGCCACCTTGGACACAGTCCAACTCTCTGCAAAACTAACCGAGCAAAGAGTTCTAGATATTCGCAGGCATGTTCACATCCTCCTTCAGAACAACAGAATCCAGGCCAGGCTTGTCCTGAAGGTATTAGGTCTCATGGCGGCAGCCATTACGCTACTTCCCCTAGCTCGCTTTCATATGCGGATCCTTCAGTGGATGCTTTTTTCCCAGTGGTCCTTTCAACAGCTTCCAATGTCACACAACATCTTAATAACCCTGTCTTCAGGGCAGACCACTTGTTCCTTCTCCCCCGGTCGCCACGGTGACAATGGACGCCTCCCTGGTCGGGTGGGGGGGGGGGGGGGGCATTTTCAGGGCAGGACGGTCCAGGGCACATGGCAACCTTTCGAATAACACCTGCACATAAATGTCTTGGAGATGAGAGCAATACTTTTAGCATTGCAAGCCCTTCAGAACTCTCTTCCCATCGGGACTATTGCAGTTCAGACGGACAATATGTCCGTAGTGTGGTATATCAACAAGCAGGGCGGAACCAAGTCCTATCCCTTATGTCGAGAGGCACTCAGACTTTGGCAGTGGGTGATCTCCTCTCAGTGGTTTCTGATAGCAACGCATATCCCCGGGAAGTCCAACATCATAGCGGACAGGTTGAGCAGAGCCATTCTCATGCCACACGAGTGGTCTCTCAAGCCATCAGTAGTGGAAGAATTTTTTCAGAAATGGGGTCGACCTTGCTGCGATCTTTTTGCAACACCTCTTCCTGGCCACCCCCCCAGAAACGCTCTAGTCCACGATTGGCCCCGGGGACTTCTGTATGCCTTTCCCCCCTTTCCATTAATCACTCAATTGATTCAGAAAGCTACCGCCTTGAGAGCTACAATGATCCTCATTGCTCCTTACTGGCCTTGACAGATATGGTTTCTGTTCCTGCATCGTTACCTCTTTGGGCAGCCCTGGCATTTGGACCCAGTGCCAGACCTCTTGACCCATCAATCGGGACAGCTGCACCACTCCCTCCAATCTCTCAGCCTCACAGCTTGGTTGCTACAATTCCAACCCTAGCCAGGCTTCCCCTTATTTCCCATTCTGTGCGTGACATCCTTATAGGTTCCCTTAAGTCATCTACCAGAAGGATTTATGCCAGCAAGTGGAAGCGTTTTTCCGTCTGGGCAGGAGCTAGAAATATGGATCCTTTTACTGCCCCTATCCAAATCAGTCCTTGACTTCCTAGCTGAACTGTTTCACTCAGGCTCTTCTTCCTCCACGATCAGAGTACAGTTAGTGGCTATTTTGAACTTTCATGTAGGCTTTTCGGACTCCAGTATCATGTCCCATAAGCTTTGTAAAACCTTTCTTAAAGGAATCTTTTTGCTTAAGCCCCCAATCAGAGACCCCCCACCACAGTGGGACTTAAATTTGGTTCTATCTTCCTTGATTCTTCCCCCCTTTGAACCTGCGGCTTCCTGCTCCTTGAAGTTGCTCTCTTGGAAGACTCTTTTTCTAGTCGCCATAACATCTGCGAAAAGAGTATCAGAACTTCATGCCCTTTGCATTCGTCCACCTTATCTAGTTTTCCATAAAGACAAGAGTGTCTCTCAGGACTAACCCGTCCTTTTTACCCAAGATTTCTTCTGAGGCAAACCTAAACCAGACTATCGATCTCCCAGTTTTCTTCCCCAACTACTCCAACAGAGCAGAACAAAAGCTGCATTTTCTGGACGTTCATCGTCAGCTCCGTTACTATCTGGATAGAACCAAGCAAGCTAGGAAATCTGAGCAGCTCTTCCTATCTTATGAGGCAGGGTAGAAAGGCCTTCCAGTTTCCAAAGTAACCCTTTCTAGATGGCTGACCTCTGTGATTACTTTCATCTATGAACTCAGACGTCAAAAACTACCGTCAAGGCCCAGAGCTCACTCAACTAGAGCATTAGCCACGTCAATAACTTTTCAGGCTAGATTACCAATAGATTCCATTTGTGCGGCAGCCACATAGGCCTCTCCTCATACCTTTATCTCTCATTGCGTCCCACCCTCCATCCCCCTAGCCTGGACAGACCTAAGGATCCGTGGGGATCCGTGGGGATCTTCTTTCTGCCTCAGTATAAGCCCCCCCTGGCTATCATTTATTGGTAGCTGTAGATCTAGGTGACTATACGTGTAAGGTCTCCTCTTCTCCTTGTCTTGGAGATCAGAACTGCTATGGTTTCAGCTATCAAACGAAATCTGGGTAGTTAACGCCTAGCATTGTGGGATATAGGGTAGCCTCGAGCCGGTAAAAATAGCTCTCGAGCTTTAGTATAGGCCGAGTCAGAGCCGAGGATCGGCTCCGAACCCATCCATCAAGAAAGAAGGCAAGAAGAAGACAACTAACATGGAACATTATGGTAGGTACATAACTTCTCATTTGCTGTTTTTTTGGAAAACATGCAAGCTGTCATTTAATAAAAAGATTTATTTGATTAATTTAGTTATAATTGGAAAGGTTTCGTATTTAGCTAGTGTCCATATGTTGCTAATAATCTATGAAAAAAATACATTTTTTATTTATTTATTTTATTATTTAATAGGGGGTTCAAGATTGAATCCATTGGAGAGAGGAGCCTTATACATGGACAAGAAAGATGGAAGTTTAGGATTAATAAACTCAATTGTTTATGCTGCTTCTTTGAATTTGTGTAAATTTTTTAAATAAATGATAAAAATTAAAATTTAGTAGTGAATTTATTAAAGTACAAATACAAGCAGTATTGAGATGTGTTAAAAAAATTAAAAGAGGAAAAGTATTTTTAAACAAAGTAATGATGTTATCAACAAAAAAAATATTTTATGGAAAATAAAAATTAATGAAATAGAAAATGAGAGGAAATTGTGGTATAAAAATATTACAATGTTAATATGTAAATCCTGGTGTGCGCTAGGTAATAAGAAGTTAAGCTATAAAAGTATGAAAAGCATGGTATAATAAGCTAGTAGACTTGTTAAGATTTTTACGGAGATTAGTGATTAATAAATTACCAGTAAAAGGAATTATGCCATATAAAAATAGTGAAAAAGTTTGTATACATTGTGGTAAAGAAGAAACTACAGAATATGTTTTATTACAATGTGTAAGGGTTGCAAAATTGTGAGAAAAATTGTATTAAGAAAATTTCTTTGAAAATATAAAGGAGACAAATGAAATAAATATGGATATGATTATGTTGTTACAACAATATGATTATGTATGGATATTATAACCATATAAATAAGAATAGATAAAATATTATTTTATGTTGTGTGGACCATTTGGAATGAAAGGCTAAATGAAATTATGTTTAATGGTAATGGAGACTAGCAGTAATTTAAAGGAAAATTAGATGGTAGTTGGGTTAAATAAGATAATGAAGATAGAAGTTTAATGTAATAATGAAAGGTAAGATGTCTGTGATTGTATGACACTAATGGAAATGGATGGGAATTTGTGCACTGTATACATTTCTAAATATGTAAATTTCTAAATCGTATTATACATAATGTTTTTTAAATAAAGAATCCCTACTCTTTTTTTGTAGGTGCCATGGGATCTTTTACATGTACCTGAGGTACCACCAACTTGGACAGAGTTTAACTTCTCATGCAAAGGATGGAGCACTCAGAAGTGAAGTACCTCCTTATGCTACACTGCAGTGCTAGCATTTCATCAGCTGGTGTGAATATAGAAACCACAACCTTCTGCACTAAAGGGAGTGTACAACCAGTTGTGCTGCTAACACTGTAAAATGTAGTTGGTGCCGTAAAGCCTGGTTTATGGGGGTTTGACAGAGTGTGTGTGTCTGTGTGTCTGTGTGTCTGTGTGTGTGTCTGTGTGTCTGTGTGTCTGTGTGTCTGTGTGTGTGTGTGTGTGTGTGTGTGTGTGTGTGTGTGTGTGGGGGGGGCTTGTTTGGGAGAAATATCTAAGTTTACAGTGTGTGTTTTTAGTATTAAGTTTGACAGCTAATGGTAGAAATGAGTTAGGCTGGAGAAGAGTGAAGGTTAGATCCTAGTAGTAGTAGTAGTACTAGGTCTACTATGTGCTGCATTAGGAGCCATGTGACATTTTCGAGAATGAGGCAGTGTTGCTTATGAGATAGTGAGTTAGTGATGAAGTGACAGATTTTGGTTTTGATACTGTGTTGTGAGGTGAAGTTTTTCTTTGAGGCTGTTGCTTTTATGGGTAGTCTATATTCAAGTAGGGCCTTAAAGACTCCTTAGGCTGTTGGCTGATTTGGATAGATGGGGTGAGATTTTTCTGGGCCAGAAGAGAAGTGAGTATAGTTTTGCCCTTGCTTTTTCAGTATGGGCATGGAATGTTAGTGACTGGTCTGGCCACATACAGAGATATTTGAAGGATTTGGTTGTTTCTATTAGTGTGCCACAAAGGATAGTGATATTGAGTGGCTCTGGTAACTTTTTAAGTTTTTGGGTTGTGCCAGATAACATGCTTTTTGTTTTTGTAGGGTTAAGTATTAGATGTCCATCATTCCTACTTGAGCCTTTAGGTTATATGGGTTGTGTCTTGCACAAGATGCAACAACTGGCTAGCTTCCAAGTGCTGTGGCTCCCTCACTTCCATTGTGCCTGGTGATTGGATGGCCCTGTAGAGGAAAAATCTGTAGTCAGAGTGGAAAATCTTCATTACTTTCTTGCTGCCTTTTTAAGAAAAAGCACAGACGCTCCACAAAGAACAGCAACCCACCTTCTGGAATACAAGTTCCCTTTGGAGAACCTTTCCTCCCAGAAAATTTAATAATTTGCTTTATATTTTAATATATATGTGGAAATGTGTTTTCAAAATAACATAAAAGTAAAACAAAAAAAAAAAAAAAAAAAAAAAGGATGTTGTCTCTTTAAGAAGCCCACTGCTTCTTTAGTACAGTCCGTTCCTATCTGGGACCACTTATGTTTAGCTTCCGCTATAACGAGAACTTTATTTAAGAAATGTACTGCTTTTGTAAACTCTGGAAATTTTTCTATTATAATGTAAGGCTGTGTTTTATTTGAGCAGGGATGACTGGGGCATGTAGTGCTTGTGTTTACACTGTGACAATTCATTAGGCATTTATTTTTCTTAGACTAATGTTATTTCTAAGGGGTTTCTGACAGGTTTTTAATCTGCTACTTGTGCATTACTGTGTTTTTAGAGAGGGAAGCTTTTTGACAACTTACCTTCCGACTGACTGATTCCGGTGATAATAGCTGTAGCAGTAACATCTTCCTCGGTCACATCGTAGATACTTGCCATGTTCCTGCTGGCCCTTTGCCAGAGTTCTTGAAATAAAAAAACTACAAGACAACTCTTGCTTATTCCATGAGTTCAGCCATTCTTCCTCAGATCACTGATTTATCGCTGGTGTAGTCCTTTAGGCGACCACAAACCAGGGCTCATCCATGTCCTCTCTCACTGTTCCAGTATCCATTATGGGCCTGGGAGAGACATCTTTTCTGGGACATGATGATTTTCTGGGAGAGGCTGCTGGATGTGTTGGAATGAATAGCCCTCTTGTGGGGACGAATATTTCTTCTCCAAATTGATTTTCACATATATCTGCAAAGAAAAAACAAGAAGTTAAACATTTTTTCAGCACAAAGGTTACCTGTAAGAAAAGAGGATTTTCTTACCTCAGTAGAGAAATTGTTACAGACAGTCAATCCTGGTCCACTGTATGGATTACTTGCAGGTCAGTCAAATATTCCTGATGAAGACATGTCGAAGGATTCTGACATACACAGAAAGAGGGCTTTGTCTCCTGTAGATTCTGTAACCCAAGTCTCTGTGGATAATGAATCTTGATCTTCACATTCTGCTTTGGAGGAATTCTGCTTCTCAGTTTATTGCCAGGGTGAATGAGGTGTTTTTAGGGGAACAAAAGGATGTTCCCGCTGAATTCTTGAGATGGTATGATATTTTGTTTTGTTTTATACTTATTCCTCTTCCAGTGCTAGTCTTGGAGGAGGTAACAGAGTACGTCGCTTATCCTCTTCAAGCGCAACCCTGATGAGTGGATGGGAAACCACAAATTTGTCCCAGGGATTCCACCTGTGTCTCTCATTGACAGGGATGACAGGTGCTGACTGAGGTTTCTTTTTTGGGGATAAACTCTTGGCTAGGTTTGTAAGGGTCCCAGGGCCATTAGCCTAGTAACCTCCTATGATCCTATATAATGCTGTTTGTAACAACCCTTGTTCATAAACTTCAGTCTCCAATAAAGCAGATAGGATTTGCAGTGTCTCTCAAGCCAATAAACCCTTGCTTTCTCTCTGTAGGTCTGACCCTGCAGCTACCTTGACATCTATGCCAGCAGGTAACAGGCTTCAGGGAACATTCAATCCTTCCCTTCTGGAATTAAAGGGGAAAATTTTGGACTGATAGAGAGAAGTCATTATTTTTCTTCAGAGAGTATAGAATCCTTAAAGTTCTAACCCAGAAGTGGAAGTTTCTGTTTTTTTTTTTTTTTTTTGTATAGACAGGATGAGAACATTTATCTACCATTCTTTGCCTGAACATAGAGCCTATCCTTAAATTTATTATTTCCAGCATGTCTCAAATATCTAAAAATGCTCTAAGAAATATGCATGATGGTGCAGTTACTGTGTCTTGGATCTCTGCTTCTGCTGTTGTTTTGAGGAAGTATACCTTGGGTACATAACCAAAACTTTTTTTTAGACTAGGAGGTTTTACTTAGCCCTTCTACTTCTCAAGTCCTCAAACAATTTGATGAGAGAGTGAAATAATTTAAGGGAGTATCTAAGATTTTTCAAGTACCCCTCCCTCCTTACACATCTCCCATAGCCACAGATCCTCTTTCACAGCACAGAAACTGAACAAACAAACAATCCATGCCTTCTCAGGTAAGCAGGGAAATAAGAGAGGGCAGGAGGGGAATTTCCAGCAACAAGCATAATTTCTAAAGAGATGATCTATAACTTCAAAATGACTAGGCAAACATTCTTACTCCCTTTTTCTCTCCTCCTGCCCCATCTGTCAAAACCTGCCCTAGATACTGTCTCTGTACATACCCCTTTGGCAACAGACTGACAGACTCATGAGTTTTAAAGGGGGTTCAGGAGGCGTAGAGCTAGCACTGACTGTAAAAACCTGCTTTCAGGGGAGTTCCTTCACACCCTCCAAACCAAACAGAATTTTTCCATGGGTTTTTTTTTTGCAGTTGTTCACCCTAAGAGTCGTAGAATAAGTGTCATTAAATCATAGGGGCAAAGGCTACTATTCCACAATAGTTCTGGTACCAAAGAAAGAATCATCCTGGAGACTATTTCTAAATCTTTTTTTCCTAAATCTGTATGTGGAAGTTCCAAAATTATAGATGTTGCCTCTTCAGAGGCTATTATCTCTCATTCCCCATTGAAGCTTTATGGTAACATTGATTCTAAAAAATGCATATCATCACATTCCCATAACCAAAGGCTTTAGGAAATTTCTCAGATTTTGTCTCTGAGCCACACTGGCAGTTCTCGGTATTGCCCTTTGGGTTATCTAGTGCTGCAAGGGTATTTACAAAGTGTGTAGCTCCAGCCATAGCTCATTGCAGACCAAATGGTGCTAATTTTTTCCTTATTTGTCCAACTTGCTTATCTTTCATAGAGTCTTCTCCCAGATATCAAGTCTTTAACAAGGATTTCATCTTTTCTGGCCAATCTGGAATTCCCAGATTATCTAATATGTTTTATAAGCACAAATCAATCTGTAGCTATAGAGGCCTCAGATTTCACTTGGGGGAAGTTTCCATGTCAGCAACGGTGCAAGCCCTGAGGGATTCTTCAAACAGACCAAAGCAAATAAATTTAAGAGTGATAGTAGCTGTGATCCATGCATTAAAATCTTTTCATTATCTATGTTTCCCAGTACCACTCCAGGTGACGACAGACAACACCACAGTGATGCAGTACTTCTACAAATGAGATAGCAGAAGGTCGTACCCTCTCGGCAGGCTGGCTATGATAACTTGGAAGTTACCACTTTAGCACTTTTTAACTTCTCCAAGCATTTTGCATTCTGCCAGAGCAAAACTTGGTGGCAGCAGATAAGCTGAACAGGACCAGGACAGACCCTTTCATATATAAATTGAACAGGGGGGGTCCTCCAGGAATTGATCCATTTGTGGGGAACATCACAAGTAGATCTGTTTGCCACTTTCAAAGCAGATGTTTTTTTTTTCTTTCTCTTGGAAGGGAATGTTTCTCCCGTTTCCTCTGAAATCCGAAGTAATTCTAAAGATTCATTAGAACTCTCCATTACTCCATTTTGGCACAGAGAACACTGGTTCGCCCTTCTTACTGAGATAGCCAAGGGTAATTACCACAGGTTTCCTTATAAACTGGGCCTACTTACACAAGTCAGGGGGAGTTTGATACACCCCAGTCTCAAAGATCTTCAGCTAACTGCATGGACGATTTACTTTTGTTACCTTTTAGGTACCTCTTTTCACAGGACATGCAGCAGGTACTAAAGGAGGCAAAAAAAATCTGCTACTAGAAAACTTTATATTGGCAAGTGGAAGAGTTTTTAAGTTTGTGCTTGGCCACGAACCAGGGCCCTATCAGGGATTATGTGCCACTGGTGATCAAATATTTGAATGAATTATTAGCTTCTGGCCTTTCATACTCCACTATCAGTGTGCATCTTTTGGCCCTTTCAGCATGACTGTCCATGGATCATTCACTTTCTTCAGTGTTTTTAGTAAAACAGTTTCTGAAAGGAGGGTTATACCCGAGACCACCAGACAAACATGTTGCTCCTTCCTGGGATCTTAACTTTGTGCTGTAAAAGTTAATCATATCTCCATTTGAACCTACACACCAGGCAGATTTAAGGTTCATTTTATGAAAAACTGTTCTTAATACTCCTGTATCTGCAAGAAGATTATCGGAGTTGCAAGGTCTCATGGTGGGTGAACCCTATCTGGCCTTCCATGAGAGCAGGGTGTCATTAAGAACAAATCCTTCATTCATGCCCAAGGTTGCTTCAGAGTTTCAGGGCCATCAGTCTGCTAGTGTTTGATCCTGACTCTTCGAACAAGGGTGAAAGGATTGTACATACTCTGGATATGCACAAACAGGTCAGCTACTATCATGACAGAACCAAGTTATTTAGAAAAGCTGATCAACTCTGTATTTCTTATGTTGGGTCTGAGAAAGGATAACCCATGTCAAAACAGACTATTCCAGATGGTTGTCTTGTGCTATTGTCTTTTGTTATACCCACAGTGGTAAATCAGTTACAGGCAGTTTCAAAGCACACTCTTCTAGGGTTCATCTTCATTGATTGAATATAGGAAAGGGATGGACTTTAGAAACACTCAAAGGATAGCTACATGGTCCTTCATACCAACCTTTAGAAGGCATTTCAAACTTGATTCCTATTCTAGATCCAGGACTGGCTTTGCTAGGACCTTTCTCCTGGGGCTCCAGGATCCTTGTCAGTCTTCTTCCTAGGTTTGATAGGCTTTGATAATCAACCCATATAACTTAAAGGATACTGCAGCAATGAGAATGATGAACATTGCAAAGTTGTGTAAGTTGAATTTACCCATACCAGCATGTTTTTGAATTCCTCATTGCTGCAATAGTGATAACCACCTTCCATCCTCCTACTTTTATATATAGTTTTGTTGACAGTTTACTGGTTATTCCCTGGCTGTGTACTTCAGGAGTCGTACAGTACTACTTAACATTTGGCAAGAAAGTCTTGAAGATTTTCCACCTGACTGCTGATTTTTCCCCCTCCTTGGGGCTGTCCAAGCAGCTGTCATAGTGAAAGTGAAGGAGGTAGCTAGCGCTTTTGGAAGCTGGCTCATTGTGTCTTGGGCAAGACATAGCCCATATAGCCTCAAAGCTGCTGTAGTAGTGAGGAATTCAAACATCTGCTGCTGTGAGTAAGTGCATCTTGAACAGCTCTACTTTTTTGGTTGATGAGCCAGGAATTGAGGGAGTTGGTCTTTGTGCAGTTCTGTTTCAGTTGTAGAGTGGAGGTGGGACCTAAATGTTATTATGTCATCAGCGTAGAGAATGAATTGTAAAGTAGGAAGGTCATGATGAAAATTGAGAAAAGATGAGGAGTTAGGATAGAACCCTAGGGTACTCCCTTTAAAAGAGGTGTGGGCTGAGAAGGAAGAGCCTAATTTAACTTTCAAGACTTGGAACTCTGGAACTAGATGTGTAGGTGTAGGATGTGTTACTAATGACAAGAAACAGAAGAAGAAGAAGAAGTTTCAAGTTTTTTGTGTAGGTCTTTTGTAATTTGCTTGTGTCTTCGTACCTTTGTCCTTGTTGTTTGTTTGGTTGATGTTTGAGAGTGCAGACGATATTGCTGAATGTAGCTTGAGTGTTGAATATAAATTATTTTTTCTAGCACCTTGTCAAGAGTGGTTAAGACAAAAATTGGATGAAAGTGTGATGTGTTTTGAGATTTAGATTGTTTAGCCTGGAGGCTGAGTGCTGTTTTCCAGATATTTTACATTATGTTTTATGTCAAGTAAAGGTTAAAAATGTAATTCATTGTGTTGTCTTTCCTGTCTTACGTCCACATGCACAAAATCTAACTAAATTTCTCATTTTTACTATTTCTTTCTCTCCCATTCTCCTGGCTTTTATTCAGGAGTAATTGACATCCATTGCTCTTGTTTCTCTGCACTCTGAGCATCATCTTGAGCTCTTGTCTTCATTTATGTAAAGTTAATACTGAACAGAGCTCTCAGTTTCCTTCTCCGTGTATACAGAGATTTGTAAAACATTAACAAAATGTAGTGACTTAACAACATTGGAGCTGACACAGTAACTGGTCATCTATCCTGACGGGCATTGTTAAACCTCACAGCCTGGTGTGGCATACTAGAGTATGTGGCTGTATCCACAGAAACAAGCAGTAGCATTCTTTACTTCTTCCTTTTCAAAGCTTTTTTCCTTCTCCATGCACTGAAAATACAGTTGTCTCATTACCATAGTTCTACTTATCACAAGCCCTTAAGAATACCTCAGGTTTCTGTTACTCATGATGTTCATCATGTTACCCTGCTGCAGTCATCACACTTGGGTTATCCTGCCATCAGGCGGTCCCGCAGTCAGCCCGAATTCCAAAGTCTTGGTCCGGCGTTGGTTGCTGTCGCTTCTTCCCTGACGTCAGTGCGGCAGGGGTATTTAAGAGGCATCCAACGCCATTTTCTTCAGTCTTTCTTGCCGCGCAGTGCCCGAAGCAGAAGCAGTTCGCAAGTGCCGGTCAGCCGACACATGAGATTTTCGATTTTAATTTCAGACCGAAGTCTTCATTAAAGCTAAGTACCCCACTGGGGAACATTTTCTTGCCTCAGTCCGATGTCAGAAAAAGTTAACAATTGCATTTCTTGTGGGAAGCAAATACCTCATAAGGACTTCCATTCCTATTGTATTCCTTGCCTAGGCCCAGACCACGATGTCACAGCTTGTCGGTTTTGCGCTAGGTTTAATAAACGAACTATCAAACGCCGTTTTGACTTCGCACGGCATTACTTTGGTAGGAAATTTAATTATATCATGCTGTCGGAGCAGCCGATGATCGCCACTCATAAAAAACGCAAGGATAAGGACAGGCAGCCTAGGAATAAGCCAGACACTTAGGCCTCAGTTGGGCCTGTCGCCGGTTCTCCGGTTTTCAGTGAGGTGCCTGCGCAGCCCCTGACGACCGCAGAACTGGAACCTCAGACAGCTGCAAATTCCCAAGCGGAGTCCACTAGGCCTACGCAGCCTTCTACCGACACCGGAGCAGAACTAGACACCGGTGCAACGCAAACACCTTTGATTGCAGAAGGTGTATTTAGACCGACTACACTCATCATTAAATTTTATGCTAAACTTAAAACTCCTTTAAAACTAAAGAAAACTGTACCTCAGGCTACAGTTCAAGGCCCCATGCCTAAGAAACAGATGCTTAAGATGGCTGAAGATTTAATTACCCTTATCAGGGGTTCCCATCCCCCTCCTGATAAAAGACCAAGACAAGAGGAGGATTATGCATCCTCTGACCAGGTTTCTGTCTCCTCAGATTCTTCTGAGGAACAGGATTACACTTTTCCACCTTATGAGGATTCTGAGACTGAAGATTCCATTCCCTCAGCTTCTCCCCCTGAAGACTACTCCTTTGAGGAAACTTTGCATGCCATGAGGGAACATTTCCACTGGGAAGGTCAGGATTACTCAGATTCTAAGAAAAGGCTCCGCGAGTTCCTTTTACTACCCCAGCACAGACCTCTTGCTATCCCTCTTGTTTTAGATATTGTGGATAATATTTACTTGGAGTCTAGTTTAAATCCAGACTCCCTACCTCCTGCTCCAGCCAAACCAGACAGGTACTACAAAGTACCTGACTCACACAAATTCCTTTATAAAAGCCCTGTAGCTGACCCAGAAACAATTTTCCAGGGTCCTAAGGGAGCAAAAGCTTCTATGGCTAAAAATCCTGTGCCTTCTGAAAGGGATTCCAGAGCCTTAGATAGATGGGGAAAGAAAATTTATGCACCAGCAACTCTGGCTATGAGAGCATTAAATTGCCAGTTTCACATGCCGAAATATCAACAATTCCTGATGTCTCAGTTAAAACAAAAATGAGCACACATTCAGAACAGCCTGAATTCAAGGAAATGCAGGATCTTTTGCATGCAGCTGAGCAGGTGGGCAAACATACCTTGCAATGCAGATTTGATCCATTGGAAGCTTCCTGTAGAGCAGCTGTTACTGGCTCTGTCATATGTAGACATGCTTGGTTAAAAGAACAAACCCTCCCTGACCATGTTAAAGCAAAATTATTGGATGCACCTTTACAGCAGGATGTATTATTTGGTGTCAAAGCAGAAGAGTTTTTAAAGAAAATGGAGGATAAGGCAAAGTCTCTGCAAACGGTCAAGGATTTTTTTGCAGGTACAACCCCCTCGTTTCAGCAGAAATTGGCCAACAAAAAACTGGTCCTTTCCAGCTTCAGACAGATCACAGAGGGGCAAATACAGACACCCAAGGGGCAGAGGCCAGTCACAGGGCCCTTACAAACCTCGCCAATGGGGTTCTGCTACCCAGAAAGGAGGAGAAGACAGGCCCCAGGCTAGCAGTAGACAAACACAATGACTCTATCCTCAAACTACCAAGCAAATCTCTCCTGCCAACTCCCTTGGGGGGAAAACTAGCATTTTTTGCAGACAACTGGCACATCATCATAAAAGACAAATGAGTTCTAAACATTATCTCCCAAGGATACAGCTTCCACTTTCATACCTTACCAAGAATCAAAGGAATGCCAAACCTGCCACCAAATCAATGGGCAGAGGCACAAAAATAAATTACAGCTCTCATGAACATGAAAGCCATTCAACAGGTACCTGCACAGGAGCAAGGACAAGGTTTTTACTCAAGACTCTTCCTAGTCCCAAGAAAGGACAAAGCATGGAGACCCATTCTGGATCTTTCAATTCTGAACACCTATCTGCAAGTACCAAAATTCAAGATGCTAACACTACAGCAGCTTCTTCCCATGCTGGGCAAGAATGCTTGGCTAGTCACTTTGGACCTCAAGGAGGCATACCTGCATGTCCCTATCAGACAAAATTGCAGAAGATACCTTCGCTTCATTGCAGGTTCAACGCATTACCAATTCTCTGCACTGCCCTTTGGCTTATCTACTGCACCCAGGGTCTTCACAAAATGCCTGGCACCAGTAATTGCATACTGCAGACAAAGAGGAATTCAAATATACCCATACCTGGACGACTGCCTTATTCAAGCAGAAAGCAAGGACATTCTTTTAAAGCATCTGGCATTTGTCAAACACCTTCTAAGTTGCCTAGGGTACACAGTAAATGAAAAGAAATCAAAACTAGTACCTTCACAAAACATAATATTCCTGGGTGCCAGCTTGAATACAACGGCCCAGATGGCTTTCCTCACACCAGACAAGCAACGACAGCTGTTTCAATATTTCAAAATAATTGGCAACAAAGACCCAACTCCCTGCAAGAAAAATTCTGCAGGCCTTGGGATTCATGGCATCTTGCATTCTTCTAATACCATTTGCAAAACTGCATATGAGGAAATTACAGTGGTACCTGAAAAGTGTATGGACTCAGCACAGCCACAGCTTGGAGGCAATGATACCACTCATTCCCTGCCTTCAACAGGAATTTCTATGGTGGGCACAGGCATGTCACTTCAACAAGGGTCAGCCTTTCACCTTACCCACAGCCAGGCAAACTATGACAACAGATGCATCGGACTATGCCTGGGGAGCACACATGGCAGGGCAGTGCATTCAGGGCAAATGGACTACAGATCAGAGACACCTGCATATCAATCAAAAAGAAATCGTAGCAGTGCAGAATGCCCTAACAGCTTTCAAGGACCTTCTTCACCCAGGACAACTACTAATAAAGATGGACAATACCACAGTTATGTGGTACATAAACAAGCAAGGGGGCACACATTCCTACCCTCTATGCAGGCAAGCAATGACCTTGTGGAACACTGCACTCTCTTACCAGGTTCAATTACAAGCACAATTCCTGCCAGGAAAGAAAAACACATTGGCAGACGACCTAAGCAGAACCATCATGGATCCACACGAATGGAAACTAGATCCACAAGTATTTGCAATGATAGTTCAAAGATGGGGACGCCCAGACATAGATCTGTTTGCAAGCCCCCACAACCACCAACTTCAAAAATTTTGTACAAGGACCTTCCATCCACTAGCTTGGAAAGTGGACGCCCTCTCGTTCAGTTGGAAAACATTAACAGTTTATGCCTTCCCTCCACTGCCTCTTCTAGCAAAGGTACTGCTGAAAGTCAGATTAGAGAGGCCACAAATGATACTTGTTGCACCAGACTGGCCACGCCAACATTGGTATCCAATTTTAAGGAATATGGCCCACGACCCACCATGGATTTTGCCACAAATTCCTCACCTGCTCACCCAGCGAGACCATTAGATTCTACACAGCCAGCTCAAGACTTTAAACCTGGCTGCATGGCAAATTACCTAAACAACCAACCAACACCTTTATCCAAAGCTGTTATGGATGTCATTCTGGAGGCCATGAGGCCCAGCACCAGGAAAACCTATTCAGACAAATGGAAAAGATTTTGCACCTGGAACCAGGCTAAAGGCCTAAACCCCCTTGATCCAAACATCCCTCAGATTCTACAATATTTGACTGAGATGTTACACAATGGACTTTCCTTTTCATCTATTAAGATCCACACTTCAGAAATTTCAGCGCATTACAGCACGGATCCTCCTTTATTTATTTTCACATCCACTCCTGACAGTTCCTCAGAGGGGCTAAAAACTTAAGACCACCAAGGAGAGCTCCAACACCTTCTTGGGAGCTCAACTTTGTTCTGGAAAAGCTTACACTGCCGCCCTTTGAACCAGCTTTTTTAGATGATTTAAAATTTCTTTCATGGAAAACTGCCCTACTACTAACAATAACCTCAGCTAGAAGAGTCTCAGAGCTGCAGGCACTAATGGCAGTGGAACCTTTCATCATTTTTCATCAAGACATAGTCTCTCTACGAACTAATCCTTCCTTTATGCCAAAGGTGGTATCCAGTGTGGCCCTAAACCAAACCATTCACTTGCCCACCTTCTTCCCAAATCCACAGAACAAAGGAGAAAGACTCCTGCACTCTTTGGACATTCACAGGCAATTACGTTACTACTTGGATAAAACTAAGGCTTTCAGAAAAACTGACCAGTTTTTTGTAGCTTGTGCTACAGGATCACAAGGAAAAGCTATTTCAAAAGAGACCATTTCAAAATGGATAGGACATTGCATACGTTTCTGCTACACACATCATGGGAAACCAGTACCTGCTAACATTAGGTCCCACTCCACCAGGGCTACAGCTACATCAGCAGCCTTTCTCAGGGGAGTGCCAACCAAGGACATTCTGGAAGCTGCTACTTGGAGTAAAGTGCACGCATTCACCAAACACTATCATTTACCTTTATACTCTAAGACTAGAGCTGGTTTTGCCACTGCAGTTTTGCAGGGCCTACTAGCTTCTTCTAACCCTGTTTGATTCCACCTCCCATCCTTAGCTTTGGGATTCATCCCAAGTGTGATGACTGCAGCAGGGTAACACGATGAACATAGTACAGTTTTGTACCTGTCATAAATGTAGATGTTCGAGTGTTCACCCTGCTGCAGTCCAGGTTACCCTCCCTCCATCCCCTCTGAACTAGCTGAACTTATCTCTACCACTTCTTCCTACACTACCTCTGTGGTGTATTTGCTTGTGCCTAAGGGTTTTGTTTGATTTTTATATAGGTTCATAGGGTCATAGGTAGACACTAGGCTATCTGCCCTAGGGCATTTATAAGCTTAGCTAGAGTGTATTTGGCTTCCGCCTCCCTATTAGATTAGGCTACTGTGCCTCTGTAAAGTAGGTCACAGAAGGTACCCTTTTAAGATTAGTTTACTGTGCCTCTGTCTAGCAGGGACACAGAAGAGATCCCAGGGGTGAATTTGCGATTTCCCATCCACGCATCCAAATTTCGCTTGAAGAGGGTCAGCGTGGGGCTATGTCTAACATGAATTGGGATTCTATTCCAGAGTGAGGGGAGCCTCTGGGAAATGAATCTGTCCCTCCAGCATGTCCTATTTATTTTTGTGCTGAGGTTTAGGTCCCTGGAGTGTGTAGCTCTAAGGGACTTGGATTTTTGAGGTGGAGCATGTCCATTAATTCTGGGTTTGACATGGCTTTGTACGTCAGGCATAGATCGCCTCTGAGTAGGCGGTAAGCAACTGAGTAGAGCTGGAGTTTCTTTAGTCGAGCTGCATAGGACATCTGTTTGTAGCCCATGATCCTCTTGGTGAGGTACTTTTGGGGTCTCTCCAGTTGCTGCAGGTGTCGGTAAGGTACATCCCAAAAGGGGCATTGTATTCAATTATGGGCCTGATGAGTGACAAGTAGAGGGGCACAATGACCTCTCTTGATCTATATGCAAACCCTTTCGTGATAAGGTGGGCTATATAGAAGGTCTTTCTAACCACTTTGGCAACGTGATTATCAAAGGAGAGATTACTAGCTATGTTGGTCCACAAATCTCTAATTACTTCTTCCAGATTAATGGATTACCACCTATGTGGTAATTTGTGGGCACCTTGTTTTTCCCAAAGGGGATGACTATGCACTTTTTAGCATTTAGCTTGAGGCCGTGGCTCTGGCACCAAGCATCCGTCTCTGTGAGACCCTTTTGGGGGATGCTTGGGTCAGCTGGAGATTCGATTATGACCCCCAGTTTGCAGTCATCTGCGAACTTTGTCAGCCATAATCCCCCCCGTGTTAGCCTGAACCTCAGAGAAGTATATACAGAACAAGAGAGGTCCCAGAACTGAGCCCTGTGGGACGCCACTTGTAACTGGTTTGGATTCGGACGTGGCACCTGCGATTCTGACCATGTGGGTTCTATCTCTGAGCCAGTTTGCAACCCATCTTGTGATATAGGGGTTGATATTTAAGCTGGTAAGCTTATTTATGATGCCCGAGTTGGGTATTGTGTCGAAGGCTTTTGCGAGGTCCAGGTAGGCTGTGTGGACTACCTTGCCGTCATCTGTGGCTTTGGTAACTGTTTCAAAGAAATCAACTAGGTTTAAGAGGCAAGATCTGCCCTTAGCAAAGCCGAATTGGGTAGGGTCCCGTGTCTGGAGGCTCCCAATGTCTTTGTTTATGAGTTCCATGATAATACGCTCCATAGCTTTAAAGACCAGACTAGTCAGGCTTATGGGGCGATAGTTTCCGGGGTCTGTTGTGGCACCACCTTTGTGGAGTGGGACCACTGTAGCTGTACGCCATTCTTTGGGTACATATCCTGTAGTAAGGCTAAGTTTGAACAGTGACTTAATGTGAGGGTTCAGTTCTTCTTGGAGCTCGTGTAAGACACAGCCTGGGACACCGTCCGGTCCCATAGATGCTGTGTTTTTGCTTTGGAGAGGGCAGCTTTCACCTGTGCATCTGTGATGTCAGGAGGTTACATTCAGTTGGGATAGGCATTTGCTCCTTTGGGAGAAGTTTGCACTGAATCTGTCTGCCAGGATGTTGGCTATGTCTGTAGGTTTGGTATATTTTGTACTGTTATGCAACAATTCAGAGCATATCTGGGAGTTTCCGCCCATGTTCTTGACATAACTAAAGAAGGCCTTGTGATTATCTTTAGTGTCTAGGGCAATTTTTCTTTCGAAACTGGCCTTTGATGATTTTATGAGGGATTGAAGTTTCTTGCTAATTCTGATCAGAGATGCCTTCCCTTTTTGGGATTTTGCTCTGTCATGTAGTAGCTTCCTCCTTCTGTTGTATAGCTTATTTATGGCCGGGGTCCACCAGACCAGTCTCCTGTTTTTGGAGGAGTGAGTCTTGGTTTTATTTGGGATAGCACGATCCATGCATTCCTGCAGGTGCTCATAGAATGCATTTGTAAAGGATTCTGCGGATTGGGCTGTATTATCCTCTGGCCCAGGGGCTTTGAAGGATTCCACCTCAGTCTTGATTTGGCTTTTGAGAAATTCTTTACAGTGATTTCCTTGCCTGGGGGTGGGGACGGGATATGGATGTCCAGGGAAATTTGTTTATGGTCTGATCTTACCAATGAGGGGTTTACCTCTGGTGTGGAACATGGAGTCCCCATGTTGGTGATGACCAGGTCCAATATGTTGTTCCCTCTTGTGGGAGTGATGACCAGTTGTTCCATTGTGTTAGAGTTTATAAATTCAAGGAACCGTTGGGCGAGGGTGTTTGGGCTTGAGTAGCTTTCCCAGTCAATGTTTGGGTAGTTGAAGTCACCCAATAACATAGTGTTTGGAGAGACCTTCATATTCTCCAGTGTTCTCAGGAATGCCAAGTGGGGTTCCTGTAATAGAGAGGGTGTTCTGTAGCAGGCTACAAACTGAAAGGCAGTTTTGCCTGCTGTTAGTTGCACATGGATGGTTTCCGATGCTTCGTGCAGTGCCACTAACCTGGAGGTGTAGGTATCTTTGATGAATATAGATACCCCTCCTTTTGTGCTTCGGTCCAAGTTTTGGGGCCGAAACGCATGGTATGAGTTATAACCTGGTAGTGCTGGGGTGCTCTCAGGAGCCTTAAACCAGGTTTCTGTTACTGCACAGACATCGATTTTCTCCATACTGAGGAGAGTCTTGAGTGCGTGCATCTTGAGGTTTAGACTTCTGGCATTGAGTAGCATTACCTTTAGTTTTTTATCCTTGGGTTGTCTATGGAGGTGGGTTTGTCCTTTGAGCCTTGCCTAAAAAGGCACTATCGGGTGGCAAGAGCCTTGGCCAGTATCCAAAAGCCCAGGGGTGACAGGTGCAAGCCGCCCCTAGCGAAGCAACGTGGCTTGTCAAGCATGTCATCCCAGGCTGACAGACACTGGATCCCCTTTGAATGACACCAATACTTTAGCCAATTGTTGAAACTGATCATTTTGTCTTTATACTGTGGCATCATTCTTGGTGAGGGCAAGATGCTACTCAAGGTCAGGGTCATACCAGCCTGGGCTACATGGTCAGAGAGCTCCTCTATGTCTCTTTTCATGTAGTCCAGGGAGGTACGTCTCAGGTCATTCACACCAGCATGGACAATGACGGAGTCATACTTGTACTTGCTTTGGAGTGACCTGAGTGCTTGCGTTATGTTATATTTTGCCTACCTATTGGGGGCACCTGACATCTGGGGCAAGAAAAACTGAAGAAAATGGCGCTGGATGCCTCTTGAATACCCCTGCTGCACTGACATCAGGGAAGAAGCGACAGCAACCGACGCCGGACCAAGACTTTGGAATTCGGGCCGACTGCGGGACCGCCTGACAGCAGGATAACCTAAGTGTGATGACTGCAGCAGGGTGAACACTCGAACATCTACATTTATGGTAGGTATAAAACTGTACTTTTGTCATACTGGCTTTGTCTGCTCCAGTGAACAGAACATATTCCTTTCAGTGTTATTTTTTTCCCAGCTAATACTTGTATTCTGCAGCCTTTCTCGATATTTGGATATTACTCAGTGTCTTCACCCATGTAAGAACTAGACATTCTGCTGTCCTATTTACATAAAGCAGAGCCCTTCCCTGACCATCTTCAAGTGTAATTTGAACCAATAGATAGGAAATTCACTCCTGGGATGGCACCTATATCCCTTATGGACAGAGGCAGTCTGTAAAAATAGTCAAATCCTTGCTTGCTGACCCTTATCACTTTCCCCAGGGACAAACATTTGGGTAAAATCTGGGTAAAATTGGCTAGGCTTGTAAGGCTCTTGAGATGTTAGCCTAGTAATCTCCTATGAGCCTATAAACCACTGTTTCTTCTCCTTAGTCATATACTGGATGAATATTCAACTAAACCTAAACACTTTAAATTGTTCCTATTTTATACCCCATGCATTTAAGTAGAGTCGTCATGTTTTTCAAACCATCTTGTTCCTGGAACTGCACATGCAGAATCATATCTTCTTCACCAAATCTATGTTGTCTTCCACCTCTTCTTCTGTTTCTGCAGCAGTAGGTTAAGCATTCTTGTCTTCCCTTCTCTTGCTTGACTTGTAACTTTACTAACATTAGTGACAATTATTTTCTCTTTACTAGGTCTTAATCTGGATTTTCAAAACTTGGTACACTGTCAGTCTAAAACATTTTCGAAGTACAAGAAAATATCAACTTGCATTTCTTCTTTATTTGCACTCTTATAGCTTCAATAAATTGCAGGTAATTTTCAGTCATTTCAGAATAGCCAGGGTTGACTTTTTTGGATCCATAGGCCACTGCTACCCTTCTTCCAGGTTCTCATCTTTGCCATAGTACTTGCCTGTTCTCTTATAATTAAAATTAAAAAAAAACACTTGTAGCAGTACTCAATGAGGAACTCAATTACAAGTCCAAAAAGATGTTTTTATTTTCCATTAAGCATTTTTTTCTAAAAAACAGACTTCTTCACAACCGAAGAAGCAAATAGAGACCACATTTAATCAGATCGTAGACTATCACCTGCACTGTATGTCAAAGAATAGAAATATAAACCTATTGTGCAAAATTGATTACAAAATTGATATATACACATACACACAAATTGGGTCTATATTAGAAAGTCGACCACTTACTTACCTGAACGCCTAAACGTCAACCTGTCTTCATGGAACTGCAAAAACATCGATCATCCAGAAGAGCGAAAGTGGAAACGTCGAATCGTCATGGTTGGCCTTCTGCGGTATAGCTCCGTAAGGTAAGTGTGCGATAGTTACGGACCTTAGGGTTAGGGTGCAGGTTAAGTGCATACATGGTGGTATATGTAAGATTTAGTGTAGGGTTAGAAGTAGGGTTTTGGTTAGTGTATGTATGTGGTTTATTTAGTTTGTTTGTGTAGGTAGTATGTAGCGGGTGGCAGGGTGGGACAAGTATGAGAGTTCAACTTTTTAAATTTCGTGGTTTAGAGCGTTCGGTGTTTATGCGGTTCGATGATGGGTCGACTTTTAGGTATTCGATGAAGTAAGCTGTCGACTTTATAATATAGACCCCACAAATCAGTTGGTTGCATTATTTTAATAGGTTTAGGTTTGTGAACACTTTTAATGTTAATACAGTAATTTAAACCACAGCTGTTAGTGGCATTTAACCTTATCTACCAGTGATCTTCAAGTATCTCTAATTTATTGTTCAAATCTCCACCCCTCCTGTTGTCAACCACACTGTAACTCACAAAGGAAACAAACGTATTACATTTTTTACATTTTTGTGATTTTTTTAAAATGGTATTATTGTAATTTCTGTTTTTTAATGCATACCATTGTTCATGAATTCCCTCATAAGGTCACCTGTTAGTCTTTTCTGTGTAAAACACATTACAGGAAAGACAAGCTGTACAGTAGATTAACACATTCACTGTTAGAATCCCATTTTTTGATTAGCAGTGATATTTTGTTCTATGTGGGATAAAAATTATGCTTTACCAGAATTTACAACTTTGCACTATTTACATTGATGTTATGGAAATATAATATAAATATAAATTAACTAAATCAAAATGCTGATGCTTCCATTGAAATTCTAACAAGTTCTTAAGATCACAACATTTTTTTACTAATAAATCTGAAGACTTATCTTTTTTTCCTAGTAAACCAGGGCAACCCACACACACCTTCCAGTTCCCAATGGTAATGTCCTTAATTAAGGATTGATGACACTAAATTTTAAAGGAAAAACATTGGTAAAACCAATATTACCATTACTGCATTGTTGTTTTACCTGTCATCCCAGAGTGGCCACTTTTTTGGCATTCTTAAAATTCCTAAGAATGCTGCAGTTCCACCTTTATATAAGAATGCAGCATTTCCACGTGCAGGTTCCAAATTGGAAAGTATTTTTCTGTGCTTGGATAATGTGTTAAATTAGAGCACTGAAATAGTTCTTTTATTAAGGACTCTTGGGGCTTACTGATTACTAACTTCTCACTGAAAAAAACCTTCTCAGTCATACCTTGGTGTGATACATGATCATTTATAAATATAAAAGTACTGTAAAATGTAGAACGTTGTATCATTAGATTACGTCTGTATACTTTTGGGTATTACAATGTTATAGTTGATCTGTAAAGTTTTCACTCTATATATTCAGTTTACTTTATTTACGTTGTATTAACATATGATTTTGGAGCTTTTCCTGGAAGGCCTCCACTGGAAAGGGGCCTCTGTTTGTAGGACTGTCTCACAAATTTAGAAATAACCAACAAATCAAAATGCTGTGAAGTGTCTGAAAAATAATTTACTTGCTACTTCAGCTTCATTTTAGGTATATTGTACTGAAAAAAACATATACAAATTTAGAATAAACTTATATCACATAATAACGCAAACATATTTTGGAAAGGCGAATAAACATTAAACATTGTACCTCATCCTATTGTGTCATAAGCATATGCTTGAATAGATATGTTTTTAGTGACCTATTGAAGACAGCCATGGAGGAACTCTCCCACAGCCACCAAGGTCGTTAAGTTCTGCAGTTGAAAAGCCTGTTAAGCAGAAGAGGAGACACTTGAATTCTCAGGCTACACCATTGGAACCACCAGCAGCCTTTGAGTGGCCAAGCATAGAATCCTAATTGGGACGTACGGCACCACTAACCCTTTCCGGTAGGAAGGATTCATGTCATGTATGGACACAAACACCAACTCCAAAACCTTAAAGATAATCCTAAAATAAACTGTTAGCCATTGCAAACTCTTCAGAACAGGAGAAATATACTGGCAATGCATGATAGCAGTAAGTAGCCTAATAGCAGAGTTTTGCATTTGTTGTAGGGGTGTTAAGCTCATTGGTGAGGAGTCCTTTGTAAAAAGCATTGCAGTAATCCAGCCACAATGAGACTAAGGCATGAACCATTACTGAGTGATCAGCATGAGATAAAAAGTGCTTTATCCTAGATATAATGATTTTTCAACAGCTTACATCATTTGGTCCCCGAGCGATAACTTTTAGTCTAGGATAGCTCTAAAGTTGTTCACTTATCCAACAAACTCAAGCTTATTAACATCATAAAATGTAGTTTGGAAGAGAAGGGGCACAGGACTATCTCAGATTATGATGAATTGCCATAGCATCAGTTTTGGAGATTTTAAGTTTCAACCATTTACTCGAGAGCATTTAATGTATGGCTTCAAGTGGTGTGCTAAGGAATACACACTTCCCATTTCATGTTGGTTAGAGGAGAGATATGTTTAGGTATCGTCTGCCTAACTATGTTATGAGAATCCCCTTTCTCTGATAAAATTTCCCAATGAAAGCATGTATATAGTGTGAGGAAAAAGAGGCTCTAGAATTTAACCTTGACAGGACTCGAGACTCCAATGGGGTAAGGTTCAACCCTTAACAGTCTGACCTGAATGGTATGATCTAAACCAGTCCAAGACCACGCTGGAAGGAAAACAGCAGGATTTTAAATATTCTGTCAATAGACCATGATCATCATTATCAAATGCTGCTGAGGATCGAGGAGGATGAAGATGGAGTAACAATGCTAGTCTCTGGCCATCAGGAGATCATTTGCAACCCATGTCATAGGATGAAAGAAATAGTTTGTACAAGTGCACATTTACTTTGTAGTTCATAGGTTTCATAGGTTCATAGGTTGGTACTAGGCTATCAGCCCTAGGGCCTATACAAGCCTAGCCATAACAATTCCCTGGCTATTTCTTCCCACATTATTTACTTTCCTGGACCCCTGTCTAGCAGGGCGACTGACGTGATCCCTGGGGTGAATTTCCTTTCTCCCATCCAATCGTCAAGGTTCCTCTTGAAGAGGTCCAAAGAGGCACTCTGCTTGACATGTATGGGCAATCTATTCCAGAGTCTGGGGAGTCTCTGGGTCAGGAACCTATCTCTCCAGCATGTTTTGTTTATTGTGATGACAAGGTTTAGATCCCTGGAGCGTGTAGCTCTGAGGGATTGGGATTTCTTTAAGTGTAGCATGTCCAACAGCTCTGGGTTTGACATGGCCTTGTATGTTAAGCAGAGATCGCCTCTGAGTAGATGATATGACAGAGTATAGCTGGAGTTTTTAAGGCGGTCAGCGTAGGGCATCTGCTTTAGGCCTGTGATTCTTTTAGTGAGGTATTTCTGAGGCCTTTCCAGTTGTTGCAGATGTCTTGAGAGGTACATACCAAATGGTGCGTTGTATTCTATAATGGGTCTAATGAGGGATGAGTACAGTGGGACAATGACCTCCTTTTTTCTGGATGAAAAGCCCTTTGTGATGAGGTGTGCCACATAGAAGGATTTCCTGACTGTTGTGGCGATGTGGTTATCGAAGGTGAGACCACTGTCCACCTGTGTCCCTAAGTCTCTTATCACACTTTCTGTGTTTAATGTACTGCCACCTATATGGTAATTCATGGATACATGTTTTTCCCAAAGGGGATAACAATACATTTCTTGGCATTGAGCTTGAGCCCATGGCTCTGGCACCAAGCATCTGTTTCTTTAAGGCCCTTTTGTAGAGTATCCACATCATTTGGGATTCAATAATGGCTCCCAGTTTGCAGTCATCTGCAAACTTTGTTAGCCAGAGTCCTTAGTGTTGACCTGTACTTCAGAGAAGTAGATGCCAAACAAGAGCGGCCCCAGGACTGAACCCTGAGGTACTCCACTTGTCACTTGTCTGGAGCTGGATTTGGAGTCAGCTACTTTTACAGTGTGGGTTCTATCAGTAAGCCATTTAGCAACCCATTGGGTGACATAGGGATTAATGCCCAACTTAGTAAGTTTATCTATGATTCCAGAGTGGGGGATGGTGTCAAAGGCCTTGACAAGGTCTAGATAGGCTGTGTGGACCACCTTACCCTTGTCCATGGCTCTGGAGACTGATTCAAAGAAGTCAATCAGGTTCAGGAGACAAGATCGCCCTTCACAAACCCAAACTGGGTGGGGTCCAGTGTTTGAAGGTTGCCAATGTCTTTGTTTATAAGTTCCATGATAATACGCTCCATGGCCTTGCAGATAAGGCTTGTCAGACTGATGGGACGGTAGTTTCTGGGATCCAAGGTGGATCCCCCTTGTGGATTGGGATAACTGTAGCTCCATGCCACTCAGTGGGCATGAAACCTGAGGTGAGGCTATGATTAAACATGACACTTAGGTGAGGTGCCAGTTCATATTGTAGTTCATGTAGTACACAGCCCGGGATGTCATCTGGTCCCATGGATGCTGTATTCTTGGCTTTAGAGAGTGCGTTTTGTACCTGTGTGGCCGTTATTACTGGAATTTGGCAATCTTCGGTATTGAGATGGGCCATTTAGGGGTGAGAGGGGTGAAGTTGGCACTGAATCGATCTGCCAGGATATTGGCAATATCCTTCGGATCAGTATATTTAATGCCATTCTGTTTTAGCTCAGAGCAGATCTGAGCATTGCCATTTAGATTCTTGACATAGTTATAGAATGCTTTGTGGTTGTCTTTGAAATCTTTGGCAATTTTATTTTGTAACTAGCTTTGGAGGATTTTATGAGGCATCTCAGTTTCTTACTGAGGCTAGTAAGGGAGTTTTTGCATCCTGGGATTTTCCTCTTTTCTGCAAAAAGTTTCTTCCTTTTGTTGTAAAGTTTGTTTATGGCAGGGGACCACAAGATTGGCTTCCTTTTTTGGATGAGAGCATTTTGGTTCTATTTGGGATGGCACGATTCATGCATGAGTGGATGTGCTCGTACAGTGCCTTAGTGTAGGATTCAGCAGTTGAACTTTCAGTTCCGTCTGCATGGGTGTCATGAAGTTTGTCACTTCTGACTTGAGTAGCATGAAGTTGGCTTTGGAGAAGTTTTTATGGTGGTTTCTTTACTGGGGGTGGGGTGGGATGTGGATGTTAAGGGTGATTAGCTTATGGTCAGACCTGACTAACGAGGGGTGACCATAGGTATGGAGCATTGATTTCCCATGTTGGTAATGACCAGGTCTAGGATATTGAGCCCTGGTGGGACTATGGATTAGTTGATCCAGGGCTGGAATTTATGAATTCCAAGAACCGTTGCAAAGGTGTTGGGACATGAGTAGTTTTCCCAGTTAATGGCAGGGTAGTTAAAATCACCCAGTATTAGGGTGTTTGGTTCTATCTTAATATTTTCCAGTATGTTTAGAAAGGTTTAGTGAGAATCTTGGGGTATGGTGGGGGATCTGTAGCAAGCTACAATTTGGATTGCAGTCTTAGCTAGTGTTAGTTGCACTTGGAGAATTTCAGACACATTGTGTTGGCCAACTAGCCTGGTGGTGTGAATATCCTTGGTGAATATTGACACTCCTCCACCTTTAGTGTTTCGGTCCTGGTTTGGTGGCCGAAAAGTGTGGCAAGAGTTGTAGCCTGGTATTGCAGGAGTGCTCTCTGGAGCCTTGAACCAGGTCTCAGTTACTGCACAGATATCGATGTTCTCCATTTTTAGGAGTGCCTCGAGAGAGTGCATTTGAGGTTTAGACTTCTAGCATTGAGTAGCATTACCTTCAGATTTTGCATGCTTGTACCTGTCAGGTTTTCTTTGAATCTAAGAGGTTAGGTTGCATGATGGCTTCAGTACTACCCAGGACAGGTGTGATCCAGACACACTCTGTCATTGTACCAGGCAGACATTGACCCTTTGAGAAACATGTTTGGAGCACTTAGTTCCTCATTTGGAATTCTGGGAGCAGATCTTAGGGTAGTCAGACAAATTGTGGATCCTCTCGGTGGAAACTGGATCCTCATGTGTTTCAAAAGTTGACAGTGTTATGGGGACTCCAGACATAGATCTGTTCGCTTCTCCACTAACTTACCAGTTGCCAAAGTTTTGCACAAAAATGTTTCATCCCACAGCTTGGAAGGTGGATGCTCTATCATTCAGTTGGAGCAATCTTCATGTCTATGCCTTTCCACCTCTGCCTCTCATTCCCAAGGTACTCCTGAAGGCCAGAATAGACAAGCCATCCATGATTCTGATAGCCGGATTGGCCTCGGCAGCACAGGTACCCACTACTGAGGAGTTTGGTACGGAGCCTCCATGGCCTCTGCCTTTGATTCCGCATCTTTTGTCTCAGGAGGGCAATCACTTCCTCAATGTCAAGATTCAGTCTCTGCATCTCACAGCCTGGCATATTCTGTTTTAGACCCTGGAGGGTCTCAGCTTCCACAACAAGTTTTGAATGTTATTTTGGAGGCCAGAAGGCCTAGTACAAGGAAAGTTTACGCTGATAAATGGAGGAGATTTTTCTTTGGAGCAAAGCGAAGGACTTTGATGTTTCCAAGCCTGATTTAAGTGTTTCTCTTCAATATCTTACTGAGTTATTGGACAAGGGTTTGTCTTTCTCCTCGATAAAGGTTCATGCTGCAGCCATTTCTGCTCACTATGACTGTGACCCTCCTTTATTTTCCCATCCTTTGTTTAAGCAATTTCTTAGAGGGGCAAAGAACATAAGACCCCCATGTAGAGCTCCTACTCCTGCTTGGGATCTCAATTTTGTGTTGGAAAAGCTTTCTCTACAACCTTTTGAGCCTGCAGCTACTGCCGAGTTAAAGTATTTATCATGGAAGACTGCCTTTTTGTTGGCCATTACCTCTGCAAGAAGGGTTTCTGAATTACAGGCCCTTATGGCAGTGGAACCTTTCCTGATTTTTCATAAGGATAGGGTATCTTTGCGTACTAATCCTTCCTTTATGCCTAAAGTGGTTTCTAGTGTGGCCATGAACCAAACTATTAATTTGCCTACTTTTTATGCAAACCCTCAAAATAAAGGGGAGAAGATTTTGCATACTTTGGATATTCACAGGCAGTTACGTTATTATTTGAGCAGAACCAAGGGGCTCAGGCAGTCTCAGCAGTTGTTTGTTTCTTTTGCTTTGGGTTCTCAGGGAAAACCTGTTTCAAAACAAACTATTTCTAAATGGATTGGGTTTTGTATTTCTTTCTGTTATTCCCATCATGGTAAGGAGATTCCGGCTGGAATCAGACCTCATTCCACTAGAGCTACTGCCACTTCTACTGCCTTTCTAAGGGGTAGCTACAAAAGATATTTTGGAAGCAGCCACTTGGAGTTCAGTACATACTTTTTCCAAGCATTACCACCTTCCTCTTTATTCTAAGTCTAGGGCTGGATTTGCCACTGCAATATTACAGGGCATTTTAGCAGCCCCTAATGCTTTATGATTTTGCCATCCTCCCTTTACCTCTGCTTTGGGATTCTACCCATATGTAAGGACTGCAGCAATGTGAGATGAAGAACATAGTACAGTTTTGTACCTACCATAAATGTAGATGTTCGAAGATCCACATTGCTGCAGTCCAATTTACCCTCCCTCCTTCCCCTCTGTAGTTTGGCATGGTTATATGGTTTGGGTGATGGTTGTTGTTGGGCGTGTTTTCGGGAGGTATCCTGTTTTTGGGCTGTGGCCTTTCTTTTTAGGGCCTTCTGACATCTGGGGTAAGAAAAGACTGAGGATATGACGTCGGTCATGCGCTTTTATACCCTGACGCTATGATGTCAGATCTGAGCGCCCATGACCGCCGTCAGCCTAATACTTTGGTATTCGGGCCGACCGAGGACAGCGGACTACCCATATGTAAGGACTGCAGCAATGTGGATCTTCGAACATCTACATTTATGGTAGGTACAAAACTGTACTTTTCAACCATTTACTCGAGAGCATTTAATGTATGGCTTCAAGTGGTGTGCTAAGGAATACACACTTCCCATTTCATGTTGGTTAGAGGAGAGATATGTTTAGGTATCGTCTGCCTAACTATGTTATGAGAATCCCCTTTCTCTGATAAAATTTCCCAATGAAAGCATGTATATAGTGTGAGGAAAAAGAGGCTCTAGAATTTAACCTTGACAGGACTCCAGACTCCAATGGGGTAAGGTTCAACCCTTAACAGTCTGACCTGAATGGTATGATCTAAACCAGTCCAAGACCACGCTGGAAGGAAAACAGCAGGATTTTAAATATTCTGTCAATAGACCATGATCATCATTATCAAATGCTGCTGAGGATCAAGGAGGATGAAGATGGAGTAACAATGCAAGTCTCTGGCCATCAGGAGATCATTTGCAACCCATGTCATAGGTGAAAGAAATAGTTTGTACAAGTGCACATTTACTTTGTAGTGCATATTCTTGTTAATTATATGACTAAAATAGGACTTTGGGTCCATTTTGTTTCTTGAAGTGTAAGTGTGTGCATGACTGCTTGTGTTTGAGTGTCTGTGTTTGCAGACCCACACGCACGCACACACGCGCACACACACACACCAGTATGCACAGCACCAAAATAACAGACGCATTGGACTAGTAGCCACTGGTCTGCAGGAGGGCAAGAAACACCACACAAAAAGAGATGCACTAGATTTAGCACTTCAAAGACAGTAACATCACATGTGACAAAACTATTTCAGTGTATATTACTCAGAACAGTAAACGGGTTTCTTTTCTCTGACATGAAATGGGAAGAGTGTGTGTGTGTGTTTTTTTTGTATGTGCATGTGTGTGCATATCTGTGTATAATCACTTGTATGTCTGTATGACTTAAAACAATTAATACTTTGAGACAAGGATGAAAAATTATTCATTAACATATGCGTGCTTGTTTGCTTCAAAATAAACCTTTCATTTGTGACCAAACTGTGATAATTTCATTCATGAACAGAAAAGATATAATAAAATTACTGTTGTGAGACAAACTAAGCATGGTCTTTTATTCCAAGAGAAAATAAAGCCCTATTTAAGATAAGTTCCCTAGAATGAAAATTTCATTGTCTCCTGCCAGATATCCCCCAATCTCTACCAGTTAATGTACATTTGACATTGGGGTGTACAAGAGCATATTTGTATTGTGCACTGAGACTCCTTTTATACCTAAGGTAACACAAGTGCAATACAGTATGCTCTTTGAACACTTTTGAAGTGTGACTTCCATAAAAAGAGCTGCATATGCTTTGTGCCATTCACTATCCTCATAGTGTCACATAGGTATTCCTACAATTTTGTGATTACAAAAAAGTTTGTGTAACATCTTTACTGTGAACACATCTTCCACTCACAGTACTACCCTCCAATAAAGGTTTTTACACAGGCAACCATCTGATTTGTGTCCTCTAAAAATCTGACCTATATTTTTACCCCGTTTAAAACTGAGCTTACATTTAATATTAAGTAAGTAAGATAAGATATTACCAAGAAGTATGGGCCAATGTCATTAAATACCCCCCCCCAAATTTTCTTCATGTTACTGCCATATGTTGTAGTAAAATGTCTGAGAGGACTGCTGGCAGGCTTGTGTGTCCTGATACAGACATTCCAAACTACTAATAGCCTTGATTTCCTGCTGTACGTGCTCAGCCTTATTCAAGTGATAACCCCTACAAGGAAAAAAAAAATAGTTTCTCCATTTATGAGCAGTTTATATGAAATGCATTGCTCACAGCTACAAATGTAATAGCATTTTATTTTATTAAAATGATGCACATTAGTTTGTAGTTTTATTTTGTTTGGATCTACCATTTGCTTACATTTTGAGTTTTTAAGAAGTTGCCAAAGTCCTTTCAGCAAAAATCACTGTAGGGTTTCATTTAGGAGGAATTTTTGATGAGTAGTTTGTGTCACCATTCCCCACTTTGGAAGTCCACTGTTGTTATTCTGGAGGAACGGTTTGTGTGTGTAAGAAAACACCTTTGTACTTTTCTGGGCGGAAAACGCACTTCATTTTTTTAGTTATGTTACAGAGTTCTGAAAAGTACCAGGAAGACAGTTACTCACAAACCCACATTCCTGTTGTGCTTTGCAAATGACAAGTATGTATTCCTTTTTTGTTGTCACTGACAGTATGTAGTGGTCTACAGCCTTAATACAGATGAGTGGGATGTACATGGTGTGCTTAGTGTCCATGCAGTCTACTTCTTCTTTCGGCTTTTCCCGGTTAGGGGTCGCCACAGCGGATCACCTGTAGTGTCCCTGCAGTAGTTGAAGTAAATATTCTGATGAGTCAGCATCACGCCTAAGTAAGCCATTTCATACTCTTTTTATAAAAACCTTTTCAATGATGTCAGTAAAAGAAAATCAGTGGTGCTAGATGTTCATCGTGTTTCACTGTTGCAGTCATTACAATTAGGTTATCCTGCTGGCAGGCTACCCACAGTCGGCCCGAGTTCCAAAGTCTAGATCCGGCGTCGGTTGCTATCACCTCCTCCCTGACGTCAGTGCGCCAGGAGTATAAAAGATGCAGCCGACGCCATTTTCTTCAGTCTTTCTTGCCGTGCGATGCCCGAAGCAAAAGCAGTTCGCAAGTGCCGGTCGGTCGACTTCTGAAGTTCTAAAATTCGAATTTCAGATCCGAAGTGACTTCTGAAGTTCTAAAATTCGAATTTTAGATCTGAAGTCTTCATTAAAGCTAAGTACCCCGTTGGGGAAACTTTTTTCTTGCTCCAGACTGATGTCAGAAAAAGTTAATAACTGTATTTCTTGTGGGAAGCAAATACCTTATAAAGATTTTCATTCTTACTGTATTCCTTGCCTAGGCCCTGACCATAACGTTGCTAGCTGTCGGTTTTGTGCTAGATTTAACCAACGCACTATTAAGCGTCAGTACGATTTTGCATTCCATTACTTTGGCAGAAGATTTGATTATATAATGCCGTCAGATCAGCCGACTACCATAGTTTACAAAAAACGAAAAGAAAAAGAAAAGGACAGGCATCCGAGATCCAAAACCGACGACAAGGCTTCTTCTAGGCCTGTCACCGGTTCTCAGTGAGGTGCTTTCGCAGCCCCTGATGCCTGCTACCTCAGAGCCACAGGCCGCTTCTGACTCCCACGTGGAGCCAACTGGGCCTCTGGAAACTCAAGGTATTGGACACTCGGAAACTATTCCCTCAGATGGGTCCAGAGCCGCTGAGCGGGCATCGGCTTCTGAGGGTGTTTTCAGGCCTACACAGTTATATGTGAAACCTACTTCAGTTACAAAGGCAAAGACTAAAGCAGCTCTAAAGACAAGTACAGCATTCACCTGGACAGGTCTCCATGCCTAAAAAACAGATGCTTAAAGTGGCCGAAGACTTTATTACTTTGATCAGGGGTTCCCATCCCCCTCCTGAAAAGAGGCCTAGGCAAGAGTTAGAATATGAATCTTCAGACCAGGTTTCCATTTCCTCTGATTCCTCCTCTGAACAGGATTACTCTATTCCTCCCTATGAGGATTCTGATGCTGAAGAATCTATTCCTTCAGCCTCTCCTCCTGAGGATTATTCTTTTGGGGAAACACTGCATACTATGAGGGAGCATTTCCACTGGGAGAGCCAAGACTACTCAGAATCCAAGAAAAGGCTCAGAGACTTCCTTTTATTGCCCCAGCACAGGCACCTTGCTATCCCACCTGTTTTAGACATTGTAGATGATGTATTTTCAGAGTCCTGTTTTTCTCCAGACTCTTTGCCACCAGCCCCTGTTAAGCCAGACAGATACTATAGAGTTCCTGATTTACATCAGTTTCTCTAAAAGAACCCTGCAGCTGACCCAGAAACCATCTCTCAGGGTCCCAAAGGGGTCAAGGCTTCTACTGCAAAAAACCCTATCCCCTCTGATAGGGATTCAAGGGTCATAGACAGATGGGGCAAAAAGATTTATACTTCTGCTACCTTGGCTGTAAGAGCCTTAAATTGCCAATTTCATATGCTTAAGTATCAGCAATATCTTATGTCTTTGCTTAAACAGAAAATGTCAGCAAATACAGAATGTGCAGACAATAAAGAAATACAGGATTTTATTGCATGCAGCTGAACAAGTTGGAAAGCATACTTTGCAATGTGGTTTTGATTCACTTGAGGCCTCCTGCAGGGCCGCTGTTACAGGTCCTGTCATTAGGAGGCATGCTTGGTTAAAAGAACAAAATTTGCCGGATCATGTTAAAGCAAAATTATTAGATGCTCCTTTACAGCATGATACTTTGTGTGGTGCTAAAGCAGAAGAGGTGTTGAAAAAAATGGAGGCCAAAGCTAAATCTATGCAACAGTCAAGGATTTCTTGCAGGTACAACCTCCCGGATTTAGCAGAAACTGGCCTACAAACAATTGGTCCTTTCCAGTGTCAGATAGACCACAAAGGGGCAGATACAGACACCCCAGAGGCAGATCACAGCCCCAAGGCTCATACAGGCCTAAACAATGGGGTGCTTCTACCTCCAAAAGCGGAGAGGAAAAATCACAGCCATACAGGAAACAGTCTCAATGACTTTCCATTTCCAGCACCAAGCACTTATCTTTTGGCAGCCCCTTTGGGGGGGAAGCTAGCACTTTTTCCACAAAATTGGCACATGATCACCCAGGACAAATGGGTTCTAAATATAGTTTCACAAGGCTACAGGTTCCACTTTCACACCCTGCCAAGGCAAAACGGTATGCCAGACCTGCCACACAATCAATGGGCAGAGGCACAAAAACAAGTTTCATCCCTCATGGACATATTGGCCATTCAGCAAGTACCAGAGCAGGACAGGGACAAGGATTCTATTCAAGACTGTTCTTGGTACCCAGAAAAGACAAAGCCTGGAGACCAATATTGGACCTATCTATTCTAAACACATATCTGGATATTCCAAAATTCAAAATGTTGACTCTACAGCAGCTTCTGCCCATGTTGGGCAAGAAGGCTTGGCTTGTGACTTTAGATCTAAAAGAGGCATACCTGCATGTCCCAATCAGAAAAACATACAGAAGATACCTCAGATTCAAAGCTGGCTTAATGCACTACCAATTCTCTGCACTGCCCTTTGGCTTATCTACTGCGCCCGGGGTCTTCACAAAGTGCCTGGCAGCAGTAATTGCATTTTTCAGACAAAGAGGAATACAAATATATCCTTACTTGGACGACTGCCTTATTCAAGCAGAGAACAAGGGCATTCTACTACAGCATCTGGCGTTTGTAAAAAGATTACTGACAAGTCTAGGGTACACAGTAAATGAGAAGAAATCAAAACTCGTACCCTCTTAAGAGATAATATTCCTGGGTGCAAGCTTCCCAGATGGCTTATCTCATGCCAGACAAACACAGACAACTGACTACTTATTTCAAAATGTTGGCAACAAAGACCCAGTTATCTGCAAGACAAATTCTGCAGGCCTTGGGTTTCATGGCATCCTGCATTCTGCTAATTCCATATGCAAGACTGCATATGAGGAAACTTCAATGGTATCTAAAAAGTGTTTGGACTCAACATTGCCACAGCCTGGAAACAATAATTACCCTCATTCCCTGCCTGCAACAGGAGTTTCAATGGTGGGCAAAAGCCTGTCACCACAACACGGGACAGCCATTCACCTTACCCACAGCCAGGCAGACATTGACAACAGATGCATCAGATTATGCCTGGGGGGCCCATATGGCAGGAAGATGTATTCAGGGCACATGGTCCGCAAATCAAATGCATCTACATATCAATCAAAAAGAGATGCTAGCTGTTCAGAATGCCCTGACAGCCTTCAAGGATCTATTTTATCCAGGACAACTACTAATAAAGATGGACAATACTACGGTCATGTGGTACATAAACAAGCAGGGAGGCACACATTCCTACCCCCTCTGCAGGCTACCCATGAACTTGTGGCACACAGCATTGACTTACCAAGTACATCTGCAAGCACAATTCCTGCCAGGAAGGACAAATACTCTGGCAGACAAACTAAGCAGAAACCTAATGGATCCCCACGAGTGGAAATTGGATCCACAAGTCTTCAGCATGATAACAAGGACCTGGGGATGCCCCGACATAGACCTATTTGCCTCCCCTCACAACTACCAACTACAAAGATTCTGAACAAGGACTTATCACAAGCAAGCATGGAAAGTGGATGCTCTATCTTTCAGCTGGAAAAATTGAACAGTATATGCCTTTCCTCCCCAAGGTACTCCTCAAGGTCAGACAAGAGAAACCAAAAATGATACTGATTGCCCCAGACTGGCCCCGCCAGCACTGGTACCCAATCCTAAAGAGCTTGTCTCACTGCCCAGCCTGGACATTACCTCATATTCCTCACTTATTGACCCAACAAGACAGTCAGATACTGCACAGCCAACTCAAGACCTTAAACCTGGCGGCATGGCAGATAATGTAGTCTCTCAAGACACATCTCTCTCTAAAGCAGTGATAGATGTTATTTTGGAGGCCAGGAGGCCTAGCACCAGAAAATCTTATGCAGACAAATGGAAGAGATTCTGTGCTTGGAACCAAGCACAAGGTATTGACACGATTGTTCCAAATATTCCTCAGATTTTGCAATACTTAACTGAGATGCTGGATAAAGGCCTTTCCTTTTCATCAATTAAAATTCATGCCTCTGCCATTTCAGCTCATTACAATACAAAACCACCTATTTTTTTTCATCCGTTACTAAGGCAGTACCTCAGAGGGGCCAAAAACATAAGACTTCCAAGGAGAGCACCAGTACCTGCATGGGACCTCAACTACGTCTTGGAAAAACTCACACTGCCTCCATTTGAGCCAGCCTCTGTAGCTGATATAAAATTCTTATCCTGGAAAACAGCTCTGCTCCTAGCAATAACCTCCGCTAGAAGAGTCTCAGAGTTACAGGCACTCATGGCTGTGGAACCTTTTATCATTTTCCATCCTGACAGGGTTTTGCTGAGGACAAACCCTACATTTATGCCTAAGGTAGTGTCCAGTGTGGCCCTTAACCAAACAATTCATTTGCCTACCTTTTATCCAAACCCACAGAATAAGGGTGAGAGAATTCTGCATTCTTTTGACATTCACAGACAGCTACGCTTCTACTTGGACAGAACTAAAGCTTTCAGAAAGACTGAACAACTTCTAGTGGCATATGCTGCAGCATCACAAGGAAAGCCTATCTCAAAACAGACTATTTCAAAGTGGATAGGCCACTGCATTCGTTTCTGCTATTCACAGCATGACAAATCAGTGCCTAAGGGCATTAGGCCACATTCAACCAGAGCAGCAGTCACTTCAGCAGCCCTCCTCAGAGGAGTACCAACCAAAGACATCTTAGAGGCTGCAACTTGGAGTTCAGTGCATACCTTTACAAAGCACTATCACTTACCTCTCTACTCTAAATCCAGGGCAGGCTTTGCCACTGCAGTTCTGCAGGGCCTGATAGCCTCTCCTAATCCTATTTAGCTCCAGCCTCCCAACCTTAGCTTTGGGATTCAACCCAATTGTAATGACTGCAACAGTGAAACACGATGAACATAGTACAGTTGTGTATCTACCATAACTGTAGATGTTCGAGTGTATTCACTGTTGCAGTCCAGGTTACCCTCCCACCATCCCCCTTTTTCTTTGCTGGGACCTATCTGTACTTTTTTACTCTATACAACCTATGTGATGTATTTGCTTGTAGATGAAGGAAAAGTTGTTTTTTGAGCATGCATGCTTATTGGCATACTTTAGCCTATCATTTTAGGGGCACCTGACATCTGGGGCAAGAAAAACTGAAGAAAATGGCATCGGCTGCATCTTTTATACCCCTGGTGCACTGACGTCAGGGAGGAGACGACAGCAACTGACGCCGGACCTAGACTTTGGAACTCGGGCTGTCTGCGGGTAGACTGCCAGCAGGATAACCCAATTGTAATGACTGCAATGGTGAATACACTCGAACATCTACATTTATGGTAGGTACACAACTGCACTATCTGTTGCTTGGAGCTGCTGAGTGAGCAGAAGAATGCAGAGAGGAATTTTCCACTGAGCTGCGACTTCAGTATATTACAGCCACATAGCATAGTGGTCTAATGAGTCACCATCACATTTTTTGTCTTCAAAGTTCCCATTAGTATTTCACTACTTTAACTACATGTTATAATGTATTTCTTGTAATATTTTCCTTTCTTACTTTAACACAAGTTTCTCTGTTTGTTTCTAAATGCCATATTAGATCCCTATGTTGTTACAAAGTGTGATGCATTTGATTTATCCCTTGACATTTGGAAATGTTGTTGTGATCTCTGTCTGTATCTTTTGATGACTAACTTAATGTTCACTTGTATATATTGCTGATATGACCTTTCTCTGCGTACTGTTCTATTATGCACAAAATACTGCTCAATAACAGTGTCTTTACTTTACATTATGTATTATTATCATTGTCTGTTGTATTAATTAAATGGAGCTTTTCCCCCAGGCCTCCACTGTAAATGGACCTCGTTCAGTTTGACCATCCCTGTTAACAAATGTAAAATAAAATAAATAAAAATAAATTTATGTAAGAAGATGGCTATATTAATGATGTGGGATAAATTTATAGAGTAGTAGCTAACCCTGTCCACTCCAGTCATAGAGACTGAGTGCAGCTTGTCACCTCTGGAATTTTGTGCACATAAAGACAGAGAACAGCCAGCAGTGGCAGCATTTCACTGGCAGCATGCAGCAGTCATCAGAATGACTCACTTTCTTTGTCCACTCATATTTACATTAATAATCACCAAATCCTGCCATGTACAAATCATTCAAAGATTTTATACCAAACTTTGATTAATAAGCAACACAAATGCATCTCTAACACTCTAAATAGGTATTAAATGTTGTTTATATGACACACACATGCACACACACACACACACACACACACACACACACACACACACACACACACACACACACACACACACACACACACACAGACTACTTGATTTTTCAGAAGAGAGTATTAATTTTTGCCTAGTAGACTACACCTCCTGCTTAAAGTTACCCTTCTTACCCAAAAGAGAGTGCTCATTTTTCTCCTACAATACATCTCCCACTGGAAACACACACAAAGATGTATTTGCTATCTTTAGTGTTGTGGTTAATATACAGAATGCATAATTGTTAACATGTTCTATGGTCCACAATTCTAATGCTCAATTTGCTGCTGTTGTACCATTCTTTCATGAGATTACAGTACATTCTTTGAGTTTTAAATATATTGTAGTTTGGTGAAACACAACTAGTATGCAGCAGCATCCCCAGAAAAAAGCATTGTGCAGGCCAGCTGAAAGATCTGTCATTTGATTTATGCCAAGTAATCTTTCTTAAGTGTTCTGAATTGTCAGAATGTGTGGGTATGGTCAGTGCTGCTGCTTCAGTGTTCACCATTCAGAGATATTCAATACTATTAGGAAAGATTTTCTAGCATGGTGTTAACCAAAACCACTACCCATTCCCAATAAGTTTCAGCAGTAAACCCTGAGGCCCTTAGGTTTAGCACTGACATCAAACGTTATATTCTTGTGGTAAAGAAGATAGTCTTTATGTCACTGGGCCGGGTAGATGTGTATTTAAAGCCACTATCTTTACATCATCTTTTCTAGAACTGAATGTTTGGGTTGCTTCAGGACAGGTCTGTTGTTGGTCAGATGACTGCCATATGCCTTCCAAGAAAATTCTGACAGTTTTATAGGAATAACACAACAATGAAAGACAGCAATTTATACACTGAATTCCTTATCCACATATTATTTTTGCAGTCCATTTCTAAATGAATAGCTGTCACATGCAGGGCATGCACAGTATGATATTTTAAACTTATTTTGACAAAACCAGCATTATAGTAAGATTGTGGTTCATAGTATTAGCTAACTTATAGTTAGTGTGTTTATTCCATTGTGGATGTTTTATGCCATACAACCATATGTAATTAAAATTCGATTCACATTTAATTGATTCTGAAGTATGAAGCTGAAAACAGGAGGTTTGGAAAAAAATCTTCATTACCTGGCTTAAAGAAATGGTAGCTCTGGTAAGTACAGAAACAAGTATAAACAGTATCATCGCTTCTTGTTATTAGTTTACAGTCGTACCCTTTGGAGGTAATTAATGTTCTTTTGACCCCCCCCCCCCCCCCAGTGGCATGCTGTTGCCAGCAGAGAGCCAGCATTTCAACGGCATCATGCAACAGTTGTCAGAATGACTCTGCTTTATTTGTTGACCTTGATGTAAACTTCCAGCACTGCTTACATGCTTGCCTTAACTGTTTGACCAGCTATTGTCCAATAAAAATGAACAAGCAAATACTTAGCATTAAAAAAGTTTAACACCAGCTCACTAGTAACTGATGTGAAATATAATTCATAAAGTAATATGTACTTCATTGCAGTATGTGTGGAGTGTTTTATTTTCTTAACACATACATGAATGGTTACATTTTCTGGTCTGTGATATTAAGAGTATAGTATTAATTAACAGATGTACTTTAAATGCAACATGAAGAAGAATTCCAGGTCATGAATTTGAGGTGATAAAAAGAAAGCTCAGTTAGGGAAAATTGTATTTATTCATGTACCCTTTGTAGACTGGGTTTGACTAAACTAGCAATTTGTTTTTGGGGGAGACCAAATATACATATTGGTTGGAGAAAATTTGACCAGGGTGCTGGGGAGCTTTCCTATTATTTTCAGTAAGTGCTGTGTGATGTTCTACATCCATATGAGCTTCCGCCATCTTGGGAAGATGGGACTTCAGTTTAACATCTCATCTGGAGAATGGCACACTCAGGAGTGCAGCACTCCCTAATGCTACACTGCAGTGTTACTTATGGAAAGTGAGTTCATTCACCTGAGGTGGGAATAGAACCCTAGCCTTCTGAACTCCCAGCACCCAAGGTAAGTGTGCTGCCTATTTAGCCAATGACAAAATAATGCACATACCTGAAAGACCTTTTCACTGTTTGTAGAAATGTATCTTCTTGTTAGGCAGAAGTTTACTTTGGTTGTGTGTACATATAATATCATTGTCATCATCTTATTTTCTATTAAAATTAATAATATTTTTAAATATTACTTCTTCCTTGACAGGGAGCTGTCATCACAGTGGAAAATGGACCATCTGGACAGAACAGCCAATAATTTCCGCCAGCAGGTTAGTGGAATTTGTCATGTTTTGTGTGTGCAAAAGCACGATGAGCAGACAAAAAAGGCACAGTATGTTCACTAACTCTTTTATATCGTATGTTTATTGTTTGGTGTGTTACACAATTCACAAAAGTTTACTTCCATGTCTAGGTTTGGAACAAATGTCTAACACTGGGTAACCTAAGCACTAGCTATGCTTGTAGAGCAAAAGGCACATTTCTTTTTTATCCCTGTTACAAGAGAAAAAGTTATTTTTGATTTATTACTGTAAACTGTGCCCATTTATAGATGTTGTGTATATCGTTTCAAATTGATTTGATTGCTTTAGCATACTGTACTTCATGTTTTACATTTGTTGAACTGGATATTGCAGAATACACTGTTATGTTGTAGATACTGTCGTATACAAAGTAAGTAGTAAACATTCATTTAAATCTGACAGAACAGTTACATTAGTACTCTTCCAGGTCTCACACTTCTGAGCAGCACTAACTGCTAACAGATGATTTTTTTTAATTAGAGGCATAATATTATAATGAAGGTTGGCAGCAGAGGTGAGAAGAAGCTGTTAATCAACTATATTTTGAGAAAAGAAGATTGCAGAAACGGGTAAAAGTCAGAGTTTAATAACCTTTTGTACATACGTTTACTTTAATAAGAGGCCTCTGACTTCTAATAAGGCAGAGCTTTTTGACTATAGTGAATGCTCTAGGGCTTGATAACCATTTGGCAAGTCCTGAAATAGGAAGACTGATGGCCACAAAAACAGACTTGCATTTAATAAGTCCAAGATGGCCATATCTCAGAATATTCTCTTTTTTTTTTCAGGCTATGGTGATCTCTGATTTGGTATGTATACGTTTGGGGATTGCAGAGGGGCTTCCTCCCCTGCAAAAAGCATGTTTAAAATAAGAGAGCAGTTTCCGCTCTTCTCCTAGAGTTTGTCTTTTTTGTTTCAGCACTTGGTATTCGAGTGCTGATATTTCAGTAGGGAGCCCTAGGACTCACTTTGCTCACAGGATCTCTGCTGGCTACCAGGATACAGGCTATCTGGATATAAGTTGCTTTAAAATCACACACAGATATACACCCAGTGTGATAGCAATGGGTCTTTCACAGCAGTCCATGTAAACTGTCAATGTTTAGTGCTTTTTATTTTTGATGAAGCAGTTATTGAATTATTTTTCTTTGTGCTAAGTATATTTTATTATATTTAGTCAAGTGAAATGTAGATATAAATTCCACCACTCCTACTACCTTTCTAGTAATTTGTAATGTATGGGTATTGGCCTTAGAAAGGTGGTATGTCATCTGGCACAGATTTTTCTAACACTGAATAAATTTCATAAACCCACTCAATCCTGTAAACCCACTCATGATTCTAGGCCTTCGGGTAATGTTCACAGGTGAGCATCTGGTGGTGATTTTCCCTCACATTATGGTTAAACTGTGCCTGAATGTGTTGCTTGAAGCCACTTTGTGAGCTCACCACTTCAGGATGACAGTTGGGGATATGTTGCAGTGCAGTTTGGTTTTCCTCATGACGGTGGTAACTGTGCTTGATAGCAATGCCCTCTTGACTTTGTAGTTCTACTGGATAACTTTAACGAAGATACTTGAAGAGATAGGATTGGGAGAAATGGCTCGGCTGATCTGATCCTGACAGAGGAATTGTTAAAAGACTTGTGTGCTGCTCATGAGCTGTCTATAACAAACACAGTGCTCTAACAGAAGGCTGCTAGTAAGTGCACTTGGTACCCGAGACTTTAGGTTAAAAGTTGATGATAGACTTTGTAACTGTGTCATTAGACACAAGAAGAGAGGTGCAGGTCTGTCAGCTGATCACCACGTTATTTGTGAGCTGGGTCAGTCAAATGGGGTGGTGCCAAGAACCCACATAGTTTGAGGGCATTCTCTATGGGATGAATTTAGATTCCATCTCCAGAAGAGCTTCTTATGTATACTGGAATGGTGGATATGGAGTCTGACTGGACCTTCTTCAAGACCTCAGTAATTGTGTTAACATCAAGGAGCTGTAGTAAAAAGGTGACTTAAACTTGTCATTGTGGTAACCTGGCAATCTGCAGGTGGATGCTTATAGGTTCTTAGGTCCTTACTAGGGTATTGATCCATGAGGATCTTTAGAAGCCTAACCCTGCATTCCCATGAGGTTTTTAGCCTTGTAGTTTAAGTGTGAATAACCCAAAGCAGGGCAGAACATCTACATGTTACTCCTATCCATAAGAGACAGTGGTGCTAAATCAGGAGTAAATTAGCATTTTCCACTCCATTTGTTCAGATTACGTTTGAATTCTCAGAGATACATGTCTGTCTCTCCAAAATGTTCTGTTTATGTTGTAGATGAGAATAAAATCTGTTATGAGGGTGTTTATGCCATTGGTAGACTTGTGGATACATAGTAGGTCTGAGAAGGTAAGGACTATTTAGGCAGAGTTTGCCCCTCAATAGCCTGTATGATATTGAGAAACAGGACATGGCTTTGAAACAGTTAGTGGAGTTATGATTTAAGCCCTTGATTTTTTTGGTGAGAAAGTGTTGTGGTCATTCAGATTGTGTTAAGTGTTTGAACAGGTATATGCCAAAGGGGGCATTATACTCGATGATCAGCCTAATAAGCATCAAGTACAGTACTGGACTCCATACTCTTACTAGTAAACTGTACAATGAAAAAGGACTTCCTTACACGAGTGTATACACGGTGATTTAAGGACAGCTTGTTGTCCACATAGTTTCCCAAGTTCCTAATTACTGGATCAGTTTTCAGGTGTGTGTTGACGTAGTTACAGGGGATGTCATGCTTGGCAAAGGAGACTATTATACATTGTTAGCATTTAGTTTTAGTCCATTATTATGCCACCACATATTTGTTTTGGTAAGGCCCTCTTGGAAGGTCTTGGTGTCCTTTGAAGATTTTATGATGCACTAAGTTTACAGTAATCTACAAACTTGTTCAGCCATAAATTGTTAATATTAGCTTTGGCCTTTGAGAAGTAAATATCAAAGAAGGTTGGTCCAAGCACTGAATCCTGGAATATACAACTAATGACAGTTTTTGTTTGAGGAGGTAAAGCCATCTACCAAAATTTTCTGGGTTTTGTTTGTGAGCCAGTTGGCTATTCAACAAGTTACATACGCATTTACATTTACCTGGAAGAATTTGTCAATAATACTTGAATGTGAGATAGTGTCAAATGCCATTGTGAGGTCTAGGTATGTGGTCTGTACTGTTTTTCCCTCATCCTTTGCTTCAGTAACTTTTTTGAAGAAATTGACATAGTTAAGCAGGCAGGGAATGCCCTTGCTAAAAATGAAATGGCTTGGGTCAAGAGTTTGTAAGTTGCCCATGCCCTTATTTATTATTCCCATTAATAATTACCATAGCCTTACAGATGAGGCTGGACAGACTTATGGCCCTGTAATTACCTGAGTCCACTGACACCCCCCCACCTTTGTGCAGGAGAATGACTGTTGCTTTCCTCCATACAGCCTGCACAAAAATTCTTTGAGGCTGATAACTAAATAGGCATCCTAGTATGCTATCTAGCACAACTATAGCAGTGTTCTTGACCTTGGAAAGTCTTTTGAGGACTTGTTCTTGGGAGATTGGGGATGTAGATGCGTGTATGTGATCTGAGAATGTAGGGTGGGGAGAGGGAGGAGTGAAGATGGAGCTAAATTTATCCGTCAATAAATTGGCTATGTCCTCAGAATCTGAGTATGTGACATAATTTACTGTTACCTCTGTGCCGTGCTGGATATTGTTTCTGAGGTTTTTAACATAATTAAAGAAAGCTTTGTAGTTGTCTTTTGCCTAAGTGGCTATTTTTACCTTATGTGTAGCTTTGGTTGATTTGATCAGGAACTTGACTTCCTTAGAGTATTTTTGACATCTTGAAAGTTACATTTATTAATGTGTGCAGCGAGTTTTGTTTGTAGAACCTATTTATGTTTGTATTCCACCATATAGGTTATTTTTTAAATTTGTCAATGTATTTACTTTGAAGGGGGACACATATATATCTGCATATAATTTGTTTGTAAAGGATTCCATATATGCAGTGGGATCTTCAGATTGAAGGGAAATTATGAATTAGCCAGGTTATTAGGTTAGGTTACTCATTTTTAGCCAGTTAGTCTTTGTATAATGTCTAAGTACTGCGTTATTTGAAAATGGGTTTGGCTTTAGTTTTATAGTGAATGTGACTGATTTGTGGTTCATTTTGACTAGGGAGGAATTTACAACTTGTGGGGAATGGAGCTGTCCCATATTTGTGGGTTCATCTGTGATTTTAAGAACAAGAATCAAAAAATGAGCCCAGAGTACAGTCAAGTGCAGCAAAAAATGTGCAAAGGTAAAAGTATAAACTGCATGTAGACTTACAGAGCAGAAACTTTAATAAAACAACAAAAAAGCAAAGGTAAGCGTTTTCACAACTCACAGGTCGCTTCTTTAGACAGTTGTACTTGCTAAAAATGTTCATTTAAATAGTAGCTTACCATCACAGCTTAAATCATTAACCAATTAACTAAGCTAATAATTTAATAAAATACTAAAAAAGAGAGGGAAAATCTCAGAGACTTTTATAAAAGACATCTTAAAAACAAATGGTATGTTAAAAGCAGAAACTGAACTCAGCACAGCTCAGAGACCAGAAAAGACAAACTTTCCAGATTCTAAGTATTTTATTCTGCATTTAAGCCTTTCAATTGCTATTTCTGCCTGTTTTATTCTGCTATTACCTGTTTTTACTGTTTTTAATAGCTTGAATTGTTTATTGCACTTGCTTGTTTAAGTTTTGCTTAAAAGTTTACAGCATTTATTGTATTTTCTGCCTATCTGAAAATTGTTTTCCATACTTTCCTAATAGTTTGTTCCAGTGATCTACTGAGCTGCCTGTTTGTCCTCAGAGGTTTATTGGCCATTTGGGTCATTTCCTGTCTTTGTTCCTAGAGCAGCAGAGACCAGAAAAGACAAACTTTCCAGATTCTAAGTATTTTCAATTGCTATTTCTGCCTGTTTTATTCTGCTATTACCTGTTTTTACTGTTTTAATAGCTTGAATTGTTTATTGCACTTGCTTGTTTAAGTTTTGCTTAAAGTTAAACAACACACAGCATTTATTGTATTTTCTGCCTATCTGAAAAACTTGAAAAAACAAAAAATACTCTTGTTTTCCATACTTTCCTAATAGTTTGTTCCAGTGATCAGATTTTGCTGATCCGAGCTGCCTCTTTGTCTTCAGAGGAGTGGTTTAAGGCAGTAACTTGTAGTTTATTGGCCATTTTGGGTCATTTCCTGTCTTTATAGCACGGAGTTGCCACTGTTGCACACTAGGGCAGCGCCCGGTTAAACAGGTTTAAACTATTAAAGTCCACTCTTCAAATTTTCCCTTAAAACTACCTTCCTAGAACTATACTACTGATCTAATCAGCGTATCCTATAACTAAAGATCTTCTCTACTTGACTCCAAGTAGACTATTCTCTATCTGTTAAACCTAGCACTTGCTCCTCTTATAGATAGCACCCCAAAAGGCAACCCCCATTTCAATCTCTTTTAAAGTTTTGTCTAGTCCTTCTAGCATGTCGAGGATCAGTTGCTAGTGTCCTCTCCTGCTCAGCTGGTGAACCTGGGAATATTGAGGCAATGTTACAATTGCCTCATGTACAACCCTCTCCTCCTCCCACAAAACACAAATACAGGCTGAGCTCTCTCAACATAGGACTGGCAAGACCAGTCAGGAGGAAAAGGTTACCACACACACTATACACCCAGTCTCACATAGTACCATCTCAACCTCAAATCATACACATAAACACACAAAGACATGAAAACAGCAGAGGCCACCAAAGCAGACACCCAAACAACCACCACCTCAGAACACAACACCTGCTACACATAGACCACACAGTCAGAGTGTCAAACAGTCACAGCCCTTAAGGCCAAACACAATGCCAGATACACTAGTCATTGGTGACTCCATAGTCAGACTCACTGGCCAGACTGAGTAAGGAGAAGGTCACAGTAAGCTGCACATAACACATGCACTCAGGTCTCTCAACAGCAGGTACAAGTACGACTCAATCATTGTCCACGCTGGTGTTAACGACCTGAGACATACCTCCTTGGACTACATGAAACTCTCTGATTATGTAGCCCAAGCAGGTATGACCCTGACCTTGAGCAGTATCCTACCTTCACCAAGAATGATGCCACAATACAGAGATAAGATGATCAGCTTTAACAATTGGCTTAAACTCTGGTGTCATTCAAAGGGGATCCAATGTCTGTCTGCCTGGGATGACATGCTGAACAAGCACGCTGCTGCAAAGGGACGGCTTGCACCTGTCACCCTGGGATTCGGATATTGGCAAAGGCTCTTGCCACCCCATAGTGCCTTTTTAGGCAAGGCTCAAATTCTAAACCTACCACCCTAGAACACAAAAAGAAAAAACTAAGGGTAATGCTGCTCAATGCCAGAAGTCTAAATCTCAAAATGCGAGGCCCTTCTCAGTATGGAGAACATCGATGTCTGTGCTGTGACAGAAACCTGGTTCAAGGCTCCTGAGAGCACCTCAGCACTATCAGGTTTTTATATCATGCGTTCGGCCCCAAAATCCGGAAAACACCAAGAAAGGAGGGGGGGTATCCATATTCATCAAGGACACCCACACCTCCAGACTGGTGGCAACGCACGATGCATCGGAAACCATCCAGGTGCAATTAACCATAGGCAAGACTGCTCTGCAAATTGTAGCATGTTACAGGCCTCCTCACAAACTCAGGAACCTCACATGGTCTTCCTGAAAACACTAGAGGGATAAATGTATCACCAAACACCATCATACTAGGTGACTTCAATTACCCTAATATAGACTGGGTACACTACTCAAGCCCAAACACCCTAGCCCAAAAGTTCCTGGAATTCATAAACTCAAATGCCATGGAACAACTAGTCACCATCACAATAGGAGAAAACATACTTGATCTCATCATCACGAACATGGGAGCACAATGTTCAACACGGAAGTATACCCCTCACTGGTGAGATCAGATCACAAACTAATCTCGCTGGAGGTCCTCATCCCACCCCACCTGAAATAAAAAGACCACAGTAAAGAACTTCAAAGCCGACTTCACACTTCTAAAGACTAGTGTGGTCTCAGAAAACAGTACTCAAGCCGCTGAATCACTTACAAATGCCTTCTACCAGCACCTGCAGGACTGCATGGATAAGGCAATCCCAAGCAAAACAAAGACTCTTTGTACCAAAGGCAAGCGTCCAGTCTGGTGGACCCCAGCCATAAACAAACTCTACAACAAAAGGAGGAAGCTACTACAAGATAGAGCAAAATCCTTAAAAGGTAAGACACCCTTGATCACTATAAGTAAAAAACTAAGAGCTCTCATAAAATCATCCAAAGCAAATTTTGAGAGAAAAATAGCTAAAGACTCAAAAGACAATCATAAGGCCTTCTTTAGCTATGTTAGAAACCTGGGAGGAAACTCCCAGATATGTTTAGAACTAGTTCAAAATGATGTGAAGATTACTGATCCTACAGACATTGCCAACATACTGGCTGACAGGTTCAGTGCAAACTATCTTTACCAAGCGATTGCAGCCCCCAAACATCTCCAGTGAGAACTGCTCTCTCCAAAGCAAAACACAGCATCCATGGGACCTGATGGTGTCCCCGGCTGTGTGCTCCACGAACTCAACAAGGAATTAAACCCACAGCTAGGACAGCTGTTTAATCATAGTCTTACCTCTGGATATGTACCCAGGACTGCAACTGTGGTCCCACTTCACAAAGGCGGTGCCTCCACCGACCCTGGAAATTACCCCATTAGCTTGACAAGCCTTATCTGTAAAGCCATGGAGAGGATCATAATGGACCTCATAAATAAAGACATAGGGAATTTGCAGACTTTGGATCCATCCCAGTTTGGCTTTGTCAAAGGCAGATCATGCCTTCTAAACTTGGTTGACTTTTGAAACAGTCACCAAAGCCATTGATGAGGGAAAGGCAGTCCATACAGCCTACCTCGATCTGGCGAAGGCCTTGATACAATACCCCACTCGGGTATCATTGAAAACTCATCAGCTTAAATGTTAACCCATACATCACAAGATGGGTTGCAAATTGGCTGAGTGACAGAACCCACAGGGTCAGAGTTGCTGGCGCCATGTCAGACTCAAAGCCTGTCACAAGTGGTGTACCACAGGGCTCAGTCCTGGGCGCTCCTCTTGTTTTCTCTACTTCTCAAGTACAAGCAAACACAGGAGGGTTATGGCTGACAAAGTTTGCAGATGACTGCAAACTGGGCCATAGTAGAAAACACATCTGACACAGATATCCTTCAGAAGGGTCTCACAGAAACGGATAACTGGTGCCAGAGCCATGGCCTAAAGTTAAATGCCAAAAGGAAAAACAAGGTTACCCTAGCTACCAAATAGGTGGCAATCCACTGAGCACAGAAGAAGTTATCAGGGACCTGGGGACCCAAGTTGATAGTAGTCTGTCATTCGACACCCATGTAGCCAAAGTAGTTAGGAAGACCTTCTACATTGCCCACCTTATCATGAAGGGATTCTCATCTAGATCAAGGGAGGTCATAGTCTCCCTATACTCATCACTCTTCAGACCAATGATTGAGTACAATGCCCCATTCGGAATGTATCTAACCCGACACTTGCAGCAGCTTGAGAGGCCACAAAAGTTCCTCACCAAAAGGATAAAGGGTCTCAAACATCTGTCCTATGCTGCCCGACTGAAAGAACTTCAACTCTATTCAGTCGTCACACGCCTGCTCAGAGGTGACCTTTCCCCCACGTACAAGCCCATGTGAAACCCAGATTTGATGAATGTGCTTCACGTCAAAAATCTAGATCCGTCAGAGCCACAAGGGCGGAGACTTAAACCTGGAGGGATAGATTCATCACCCAAAGACTCCCTATGCTGTGGAACAAAATCCCGGTATATGTGGGGCAGAGCACCTCGCTGGCCTTATTCAAGAGAAATCTTGACCAATGGATGGGAGATCGCAGATATACCCCAGGGATTACCTCAGTGTCACTGCTCGACAGAGGCACAGCAAAATAATGGGTATAGTTCCCCATACTAAAGGGGTGGCGTAAGCCACAAAACTATGGGCTAGGCTTGTAAATGCCCTCGGGCAGATAGCCTAGTATGAACCTATGAACCTATAAAGTAGTGTGTAACTACTTATGTTGAAGAGGGCGTGCTTTCAAAAAGGGTTTTAAAGAAAACATATTGTTCAACCCAGGATGTTTTTCTGCATTTAACAAGAGGATCCACTTTTGCTCAGCAGCCTCTGTTTGATTCTCTATATCACCCCCTCTATTGGAACAAATGAGAACTTGTAAAATTAAAAACTTAAAACTATGTGTCGAGTCAGTATTCATAACATGTACTGCCAATGCATTAGTTTCCTTCTTGTTTCTAATGTCTCCTTTATGTTCTAAAACTCTGTTTTTGAAGGTTTTATTTGTTTTTCCAACATAATAAGCATGACATTTTTGGCATTAGGCAAAATAAACAACATTCTCAGTTCTGCAAAGTGGTTCTGGGTATGATTCCATCAGTTTCAGCCGTGGGTGTGAGCAAATCATTTATTTCGACAGTGGTCCTAGGTTTTGTTTGAGGAGAGGCAAATGTGACTAGTGGACTGGTTAAATAAAAAATAAGTAAATGTGTAATCTGAAATTTACTTCTAGAAGCTAAATATCACAACGATATTTTCTCCATGCATATTGCCTTAACCAAGTTGTGTGACTGGAAGACTTTCTTTTACCATGTGTACTTATTTCCTTTAGGGTGTTGATGGGCAAAAATGAGTGTTCATGTGATATCTAAGTGACATAAATTAAGAAAAACAAAGTGTAAAAGGTCCTCAGTCTATAGTTGTGAGATCACTGAAGGTATTTATATATGTATGTTTATATACTCACATACACACACATATGCATATATATATATATATATATATATATATATATATATATATATATATACACACACACGTATAAATAAATATATATATATATATTTATATCTATATCTAATGTGTGTGTGTATATATATATATATATATATATATATATATATATGTATGTATGTATGTATGTATATATTTTATACAAATAAACAATGAGCAGCACTTTTATTATCAGTTATATAGGTTCACTTCAAAAGGCACAACTTCACTTAATTTTTTTAATTTAATAATAATAATGATAATAAATCATTTTGCACTGTTTGCATTCTATGAAGAGTCTCTTTGTCTAACGTTTTATTGTGTTGTGTATCTGTTGTGTAATAGTCCGAAGAGAGATGGTCATAGCTTCCTTCCATTGTGAAGTTATACAAACTTTTACAAATGTGAAAAACAGGTGTGTGCATTATGCCATTTTATACTGCTCTGCATTAGGAGGCTAAATAATGGCAACAGTTTATTTTGTGTAATTCCAGTATTAAGTTTTGTCACCAAATCTGTACGGTCACAATATTAATTGCAGGTGACTTTTTTGTTATTGTTAGGGATAATGGAATAGTTTGTTTGGAGAAAATGTCAAATGTACTGTGCTACAGTTTTAGTTACGACACATTAGTGTCAACAGTGTTTCGGTGATCTGTGTACTGAGCAGACATTGCGGAAGTTATATGAAATACCAAATATATAAGCTTCACTGTTGTACCCCTAATAGAGTCAGTATGGTTGTAACATCTACTTTTAAAGTAAAAGAAAATAATCTTAACTCACATTTGTTCTGATGAGGATACCTCAGTTATTGAGATGGGTTTGTGTTTGGATGTGTTAAATATGGTAGGCCATAAACAGGTGCAAGAAACTTCAAGCCAGGCTACAGCAGACCAAGTCGTATACAGAGGAAGATAAATCCATCCTAGTAATAGTAATAATAATAATAAAAAACTCACTGTCAAGATTTGTGTACTAGTGTAGGTATTGTAATCTGTCCCAACATACAAGGCAAGACTCCAAAAGTCTTGCTGTTTTTTTAATTTCTCCAAGTCTTTTGGGTTTCTAATAATGTGACGGGAATGGACCCCATTCCTAAGTCAAAGTATGATTAAAGTTCTTGAAATTAGTATTGTTTCAATCTTTGATATCAGCCATTAGTGCTCTTCGCAGCACTCGCATTGTGACCAGTAATGACTCCTTCTGCAGTTTGTATGGTGTTACATTTATTGATAGCATATCTAAATACGATTGTAAATTCTTTTTTATAAGACCCGTTGTTCCTACTACTATTGGAACTGTCTGGGTATCTTTCTTCCACATTGCTCTCATTTCTGCCTGCAGATCCTGATATTTTATGACTTTGTGTCTCTCTGTGCAATACATTGTAGTCACTGGTTGTAGCAATTTCAGTGATCAATGCTACTCTTGTCTTTTCTTGGACCATTATATCTGGTTTTCTAACATCTGTCTTTTGAACTGTTGGTAATGGGTGATCCCATGTGATATAGACTTCTTCATTTTCTGTGATGCTTTGTGGCTCATGTTTCCAGTGTTTTTCTGCCACTTCAGTACCGTAATGTTTGAGCAATCCCCAGTGCAACAGTCTTGCCACATTATTATAAAGCCATTCAGTATACAGTCCTTCTGCCATTAGTATGTCGCAACCAGCAATGAGGTGTGCAACTGTTTCTAATTATGTTTTACAAAACCTACATTTGTCTATTTCTCCCACATGTTCAATGGACTTTATAAACCAACGTGTACGCAGCCCACTATCTTGGGCTGCCAGTATTAACCTTTCATCTCTTGGTTTGAATTCGCCTCTCCTTAACCATTCCTGTGTTTGTTCCTTATCAACATTAGGTTCTTCCAGAAGTTTTCTATACTTGCAGTTGTATTTATGCTTTTTCCACATTTCTTGCCTTCTCATCTGATCCTTCATCTTATATTCTTTCTTTTGTTTTTTGGCACATTCAGTTGCTGCCTGATTTTTATCTACTTCTAGTTTGATTTCCATTCCTGCTTGACGCCGATAAGCTTCTGCTAGATTAAGCAGAGAAGTCATCTTAGATTTGTTCTTCTCATGTTTCAAAGCTTTCACTCTGTTTGGGGCTTGTGAGGTCAGCAGATATGTGTGGCGTCCCTCAATTGCAGATCTGTACATATAATTAATTTAAAGGCGGCCCATCCCTCTTTTGGAATGGGGAATATATAATCCTGGTATGCACTGATTTTTATGAATCATTTGGTGAGTATGAAGCATCCTTCTTGTTTTCCTGGCTAATATATCCAACACGTTTTGGGGCCAGTTAATTACTCCAAAACTAGACGTTAGGACAGGAAGAGCAAATTGGTTTATAGCTTGGATTTTGTTCCTTGATTTCAGTGCTGTTTTCAGGATTAATTTAAGTCTTCTGAAGTATTCCTTACTAAGTTTTATTTGCATTTGTTCTTGTTTTATTGTTGATCCTTCATCAATTCCCAAATATTTATACACCCCTTTTTGCTCAAGTTCTTTTATATCACATTCTTGCCCCAAACTGATGTTTTCCTGGCATTGCAGTTTTCCTGCTTTAAAGGTTGCTTTTGCACATTTATCAAGAGCAAACGACATTCTTATGTCATCTGAAAAAGTTTTGACAACATTGCAGTTGTGCTTTCAGTTCCTCATCTGATGAGCTATACAGTTTTAAATCATCGACAAAGAGAAGGTGAGAAGTCTTTAAACTTTGTTGATTTCTAGGAGCCAGATTATAGCCATGGCTTAAGCAGTTGAGTAAACAGCTTAATGGATTAAGAACAGTAACAGTGACAGAGTGTCACCCTGGAATATCCTCCTTTGACTTTTTGTCCATGTAATAACAATTTATCCTTTATTATGGCTTAATTGCAAAGTGGTCTTCCACTGTTTCATGGTCATTGTAATTTTGTTGATCAGTTTGGGGTGTATCTTGTACATTTTTAAGCACTCTTTTATTCATGAATGAGGGATACTATCAAATGCTTTTTTTGTAGTCAATCCATGCTATACTTAGATTCTTCCCCTTTTAACAGTTCTCCACTATGACTGTAACAACAAATGATCCTTTGTTCCATATGACTTTCTTTTATTGCCCTTTTGTTCTACTGCCATAATTGAGTTTTTTTCTAAATGACTATAAACTCTGTCAGCATCAATTCCTGTGTGTAGTTTATGTCATCAGAAGACAAGTTATTGGTCTATAATTTTTAGGGTAGCTTGCAGGTTCACTCTTAAGTGGAGCACTGTTTTTCCTGTTGTTAGCCAGGTTGGTGTCTATTCATGGTGCACATGTAAATAGTTTTTACTCATAGCTAAATCTTCGTGCAAAGATGTCAGTACTTTTAACCAAAAGTTAGGTACTGCATCTGGGTTTGTGGTTTTCCAATTAGAGGTTTTTCTTAACTTTCAATCTCTCTGGCTGTTACTTCATCCCATTGTATATCCTGTACCTTTGAACTTCTTATTCTTTCTTTTACTTCTTCTGTCCATTTAGCATCTTTGTTATGTTCCACAGGATCTTCATAGAGACTTCTCCAAAATGTATCCATTTCTTCTTGTTTTGGCGGTCTTTCAATTCCTTTTACTTTCTTTCCCAGTTCTCTATAAAACCATTTTGGGTCATCACTAAATTGCTTATTTTGTACTTTTCCTTTATATTTATCTTCGTATCTTCCATGTTTTTCCACATGTGCTGAAATTTTTAGTTTGTTTGCGATAGTGCATGATAGATCCTGATCTGTTCTAATATTGCACATTGCTTTTATCACAGCTTTCTTAGTATTTTTGTTGATCTATTCCCTCTTCTATAGTCTTCTAACAGTGACACTTCTTGTCTTAATTGCTTTATAATTTTCTCTATTTGATATTTCCATGATGGTATTCAATTTCTCACGTTCCTTTCCCTCACTACCCTGTGTTCTTGTGGTAGAACTTTATCTGTTATTAATTTAGCTGCACAGTAATATATCCTGTTTACTTCTGTTATATCACATGGATCTTTATGGACAGTCCTAATTACTGTGTTCATTGTTTTATCAGAATTCTGACTTTTTGGGTTTTATTAACCTTCTTCATTCTGTTTCTTTCATTGACCTTGCTATATCTGTCCATGTCTGTTAAATCAAGCGGTTCTTCTCTTAGTTCATTTTCTTCCAAACTGAGGGCACGTCTGTTGTTTTCCAATTCCTGTGGGCATTCTGTAGAAGGTTCTATAGCATCTTCCTGCGACACAATCTCATCAATTTCATCCTGTGCTGTATGTTGCTCTATCATAAGGGAACTCACTGGCCTATTACTCCTCAGCATTGACTGCATCAGTTTCCAGTTTCTTGTTCCTTCCCCTACTGTCTAGCTTCAAGTGAACATTTATATGGGTTTCCTGTGGAAGGCTCCAAATTATCTTCATCTTCCTGTTCTACTGTTTTCCCCATAATTTGGATATCAATTACTCTGTCCTGTTGTGGTGCTTTCTGCATTAGATTTTGTACACTAAATCATTCACTTTGCAGGTACTCCATAACCTCAGTTTCTATTTTTTTAACTTCTCCATTACTAATCTCCTTTTCTACTTTTCCTCTTTGTCTTCTTGTTTTTTGTATCATAAAGTTTTCCATGTCCGGATTCTTTTGTCTGTATTTCTCTTCAAATACCTTTGGTGCTGCTTTTTTTGTATTGGTTAGTTTTGCTTTCTCTTTTGCATAAATATTACACCATATTAAATCTCTTTTTCTTTCCCATGTCCATATTTCTTCTTCAGATGTTTCCTGATCTTCCTGTTTCTCCCTGTGTTGGGGAGTCGCTCCATCCTGCTGTGATGTAACCTGTTTTAGACCTTCTACATTAAATCCTCCACTTCGCAGGCACTCCGTAACTTCAACTTCTATTTTTTTTAACTTCTGCTTTGCTGATCTTCTTTTCTACGTTCCATCTTTGTGATATTATTTTTTTATTGTGAAATTTTCCATATCTGGATGCCTTTGCCTGTATTTCTCTTCAAATAACTTTGAGGCTGCCTTCTTTACATTGATTAATTTGGCTTTCTCCTTTGCACAAATATTGCACCATATCAAATATCTCTTTCTTTCCCAAGTCCATATTTCTTTTTTATACTTTTCAACTATCTCTTGGTTTTGTTGTTTATATTTTTGCACTTCCTCTGATGCTTCTTTTTCCAAACAGATCAAGGTTTCTTGATCTATATAGTGTTGTTTCACAAATCTGTTGTATTAATAACACAAATTATCATTTGAAAGTTCTGACAGTTTTTGTTGCAGAAGTTTTTTTCTTTCCTCTAATTTCTGTCTTAATCATTTTGCATATCTTGTGTCTGGAAATTATGGGCTTTTTACATAGTAGTAACAATACATAATTTATTTCTTATCCTCAATAGTCCACTTTATTGTATTGATGGCTGTTCTTTGGCCTCTCAGTTGTTGTGATTTTTGTGGACTACTACTTCCTTCTGCAACCGGGGGCCACCCTCAGTAAACAGTAGTACTGTTTTCGTGCTTTGATGATTCTACACTGTCATCTTTTCAAGTCCTGGCACCAGTGCACCTACCAGGATGGGCACTTTTTTATCCTGGGTCTTGTGCACCCAGCTGTCTTTTTTTTTTGTTTTTGACTTACTTCTATCCATGATATATGCTATGTAAATACAGTCTATATATCAGTGTCACCTTGTTGAGGTTTTGTGAAAACGGGGTCCACTACGTGAAGGTACTCACCAAGACTTGAGGATGAATTCAATTTCAGCACTACTACTCTCCTTTGCTTGCTGACTTTTCATCTCTCCATTATTCGGACCATTCTTGCTGTCTATATAAGTGACTTACTGTGGTGTAATGCTGCTTTTTAGATAGGCGTTACACTGGAGTAAGTCACTTAAACTGAGGCCTTACACCGGAGTAAGTCACTTAAACTGAGAGCAAGTCTTTTGGAAACTGGGCCACAGTCAGGATAATTTTGTGTGAGGTGTGCTTAGTGTATCCCCATATGTATGCAACAAACTGGATATGCTGTAACTTCTTAATTCAGAAGTAAAATAATTAAGTCAGAGACCAAACTTTGCACACATTAAGACTGTATGTGTTCAGATGCACATAAAAGTGCAACGTCATCCTTTGGAAGAGACTTTAAACTGAGGCTCTATTATTTATTTATATATTTATTCATTTATCCATCCATCCATTCATTCATTATTAACCGGGTTAGTCCCACTAGGCCATTGTCCTCTTTCCAGGGGAGACCCGAGCTGGTATTCATACTGACTAGGGGAAATTTGAGCAGGACAGCAGTGAGCTTCCTGTTTGATGTCTTGTTACTTTATTTCTTATTTTTAGCGTTCGAAAGACATGCGTGCATGCGTAAATGGGCATGCCTTTGTTGAAGGTTGGGCGTCGAGCTGGCACCTCAGCATTTCGTAAAAATCTACTGCCAGTTATTAGTGGACCGGAGTTCCGCTGTGGCGACCCCTTACCGGGAAAAAGCCGAAAGACAAACAAGTTATTCCATGACATGGTTAAATAAGAACCTGTTTAGGGCCAGCCCACATAAGTAGTTACCAGAATAAGTAAATCGGGAATCCATTTGCAGAAATAGTTCGATTGATAGAAGGTTTGCAGAGATGTAGTCAGTAAACAGTGGGGGAAAAGTAGTGGCATAATACTGACCTGCTTGGTGTACCACAATTAATTGTTCCTGTATCTGATAGAGAAGAGGCCAAACTGATTTGGAAATTTTCATTTTGTAACTCTTAAACCAGCTAACAGTGGCAGACCCAAAGATAAACTTGTTTAGTACATTAAGTAAGACGGCATGGTCCACAGCTTAGAAGGTTCTAGTCATGTCTTTGAATACACCAGCTGTAATATGTCCATTGTTCAGGTTCTTGTAGATTTTGCTGGTTGCTATATAAAGATCAGTTCTAAAGCCTTTTCAAAAGCTGAGCACCACAGAGTAAATGGAGTTTGTGATTAAATATTGTTGTATATTCATTTTTTCAAAGTTTTTATTGCAAATAAATTGTTAGTGGGATTTTAGTGTTGCAGTGAGACTGGGATTTAGGTGAGGGTACTTTAACTGTGTACATGACCAGGTAAGGGACTTTACCTGATGTCCATGAGTGATTAGATATGTAAATTAGCGGTTTGTCAATATACTTTGTTGCCATTCTAGGGGACACGGGATTTAGCGTATTTAGTCTGGTACCTGATTATTTTGTTTACTTTTTTAAAGAAGTGTTGAACTTCCTGTTTCGATTTGTTTGAAGTAAAATCTGGGGCCATTTTCTGCTAACAGATATTTCTTTGGTAGGCAGTAAGGAAGACCCTGAGAAGGAGTGACTTATGTAGCAGCCATCAGATTTTGGCTTGTACTTGATGAGATTAGTAAAATACTGTCTGAACTCATGTGCTGTGCAGGTCTGACAGTCTGCATTTAAAACTGAGGGCTAGTAACCAGTCTTGTACTGCCTACATGGTCATCTGCAGATACAGGAAAGCTGACAAAGCTGGAGATGTGCAACATTTCCAAGATATTGTTAGAGTTGTCTAAAGTCCTGGAAACTACATGTGAGAACTAACTAATTCCCAAGCATATAGATCACTGTCTAGGGCCCTTCACTTTCCCAACTCCTTACTGGATTTTCTTCGCATTCCTTAAACAAATTTTCTGCAGTAACAAGTCTTTCATAGTCATTGTCCCTAAACTCTAGAACAATTTTTTTACCACAGTGAGATCACTAATCTACCTTTCTTTTTTATTTAGAGGTCCTTGCAACACATCTGGTATCTGACACAGTATGTCACTGTCCCAAGTTAGGCAGTTCTGAAGTAATGCAACTACCATTATATGGAGGTGGTGAAAAATAATTGTTGTAAGAATGTGTTGAAAACTATAATGTTGAACTATTATTCTTTATAAATGTTTTGTTGGATATTTTGTTACTTTATTTATTATTTTTACACATCTAGGATCAGCCTACATAAGTAGTTAACAGAATTAAGAAATTGGGAATCCATGAATATCATACCACAGATTCCAAAGTTATGCTGTGTCTTAAGCATATCAGTAATAAAAAAATGGTGCTACTGAGTTATTGTATATTTTGGTGGTAATCCTCTGTGACCATCCCATCCCCTCAGCTCCTACTAAAATAAGATGTTAATCATTATGCTCACTGCTGCAGTAGCTTTAGTTATATGGGTTATAATCTGCTAAGGATATAACAACTGGTCAGCTTCCAAAGCTTTCAGGGCACCTTCCAGACATCCAAACCATTGGTCAGCTTGAGCTGAGCTGATTAAAAAGTCAGGTTTGGGTGCCAAATCTTTTAGAACTTTCCTGCCGTAGAAGACCACACTTCTTCCAGGCTTTTTGAGGATTGACAGTCCGCTAAAGCTGCTCTTGCCAGGCAGATAAGCTCACACTGGGAAAAAAAACTTCCACTTAACTTTTTGTTGCATTTTAATTTTAAAGCTAGGAAAAGTGTTTAATGACTGTCACGGGAATCTTACTTTTTTACTTGTGTGATGAAAAGTTATTAAAATTACTTTTTATGTATTGAAACTGTGTTATTTTTGGGAGTTGGGGTAAGTGTTCTAAGAGCTTTTTAGTGTGTTTTGATGTGGAATAACATTTTTTTTCAATCTTACCTGTTGACTGACTACTGATGCCAGGCTTCCTCATGAATCTGGCATATTTTTCAGCTTAATCATGGAACAACCCTACTAGTTCCTTGGTTCTTCCTTCTAGTTACAAAAAGAAGAACATTACTAAATGACTTTTGCTGCCACAGCAGGCTTCTAAAGTGCATAAGCCCCAGGTAGATAACTCTGCTGTGGCCAAGACTGGTTCCTCAGACCATTTATGTTTAGTTGTCTTTTGTTAAGTGGGTTTGTCCAAGTAGGCTAGTGGCCTCTCTTCAAGGGAGACCTAAAGTGGTATTTGTACTATTAGGAGAAATTTGGCTGGAGCTTCAAAGAATTTCCAGTACTCATTTAGATAGGTGCTGTGGGATCGTTTACATTCACCTGAGCAGATGTGAACCTTGGTTTAATGTCTCATCTAAAGGATGACACACTCAGGGGTGCAACATCCTGCTTATACTACACTGCACTATCAGCAATCTATCTGGGGTAGGAATAGAACTCATAGCCTTCTGCACCAAAGGTGTACGGGGTACTTGCTACACCACTGACGCTGCAGATTATCTGTGCTTGATCTTGTCAAAGTCGACCTTGTAACATAACTCCATGTATATGTATACATGGGTTCACTTTATAATCTCAAAATACTGAAATATCGAATTTCAGTATCGAGACTATAAAGTCGAAAACTTACAAACCCGAAAACAAAAAAACGCAAGATTCAAAACCGTGAACGTCAACAAAGCACTACACCACACAAACACAAGTTACACCTATCTCCCAACACTACAACAAAGCAAAACAACAGAAATGAACACAGCAAAGCAAACACACACACCTACCCTTCCTATAAGCAGGGGACAAGCCCCCCCTGCACCACCCATGTGGGGGGCTGCACCCCCCACTACTTATATATACTAACTCCAAGGTCACACTAAACACTGAAAGACCAAAAACCCACACATTCTGCATCCCCCCCTTGCACAAACACACATCACATACATACAAACACCACCAATCTCAATACTGACATACTCACACTCTTACCTACCTACCCTAACCCACACCTAAAACTCCCCAATACACTCACAAACTCTCCCCAAAACCCTTAAAAAACATAAGACTTACCTAATGCGCCATCAGTACCACGGGTTCGACATTTCCGGGTTCGATATTCTGCAGTTCCGCGCAACTGCAGATTTGACAATTTGGTCTTGAGATATTGAAATTCGACATTTCAGTATTTCGAGATTCCAAAGTGAACCCATATACATGCATACACACACACACACACACACACACACACACACACACACACACACACACACACACACACACACACACACACACACACAGACATATCTTCCAATTGTTTTGTTGAATGGTGATTTTATTACTTTTTAATGGTAAAATTATCGGCGTTTAAGCATTTGTCTTAGTGTGTCCGTTTAGTCAAATTTGGGTGTGTTTGAGTGGTGTTTTGTTTACATGGTGTTGGTGTCTTAACAAGGAGGTTGGTTTGTGGATGTTAACTGTAATTTTTGGGTCTGATACCATATGTTTCAGAGATAGTGAAGCTTTCAGCATTAGTGTATTGGAGTTTGTACACAAGTATTTGTTGGTTACTTTTAGAGTAAGGGTAAGTGAGGGGATAGATTTAATGTAGTATATGTGTGATGGTGGTTTGGATGAGGAGTGTGTGTGAGAGAGTTTTGGGTTAGACTATGATTGTTGTGTATGTTTGGTACTGTGGGTGTTATGTGTAGGATTAATGTTATGGAAAGGTTTTTCTTTGGTACAGCGTAGGGCTAGGGTTAAGTTAGCATTCATTAATAATGCATGCTGTCTCTAACCCTGCCCTTATCTCCAGCCCTACGTCTTACCTTCGTAAAACCCTTTCTGTAACACCACCACTATAAGACAAATTTGGTCAGAATGTAGTGATAGGGTTTTATTTCATGGATTGCAAAAGGAAACTAAGGAAACTGTCATTGTTTTGCAGTCTGTTTTTATTTTTATTGGTTTTCATCTTTTGGTATGCTGTTTTTTCAAACTGAAAGTGCTGACCTTTTATATTTTTGTGTTTTTGCATTCTGATTAATTGTCATAAACCGTTTGTGTGTGTGTATGTGTGTGCGTATGTATGCGTCTATATATGTGTATATATATATATATATATATATATATATATATATATATATATATATATATATATGGATTCACTTTATATGCTCGAAATCCTGAAATATCGAATTTCAGAATCTCAAGCCCATAAAGTGGAAAACCTAAAACACCGAACACTCAGAAGCGCGAAATTCAAAATCTTGCATTTCAGAGATGTTGAATTAGTGGTTCTGGTGTTGCGCTGTGTTCATGGATTCAGGTAAGTGTTTATAGTTTAAGGGTTTTGGGTAGGGGCTGTAGTGTGTGTTAGTGTGTTTTGTTACTGTGGTGTGTGTGTGTGCAAGGAGGATGTAGCTTGTGTGTTGGTAGTTCGTGTGTTTGTGTATGTAGTGCGACCTTGGAGTTAGTATATTTAAGTAGGGGGGGGGTGTGGGGGAGCAAGGGGTAGTTAGGATTGGGTTGTATGTTTGTTTGTGAGGAGGAAGGTGTGTATATGTGTATGTGTGTGCTGTGTGTATTGTATAGAAGTTGCAATTTTGAATTTCGTGCTTCTGAGTGTTGAGTGTTTTAGGTTTTCCTTTTTATGGGCTCGAGATTCTGAAATTCGATATTTCAGGATTTCGAGCATATAAAGTGAATCCATATATATATATATATATATATATTATATATATATATATATATCTATATATCTATATATAATTTGTATATATCGATATAAAACAAAAAAGAAAAAAAACAAAAAAAATCTTGCTTTTCCCACTTTCTGAAATTTAAGAAAGTTCAGTTACAGATTTGCTGTTCTGAACTGTTTGTAAGTTTCTTGGAGGCCAGTGCTTGCTTGGACTAAAGGGAAGTCTCTGTGTTCACCAGTGGCAGTGGTTAACACTGAACAGCCTGCCTGTCCCTGTAGGAGTGGTTACTGCCTAGAAGCTGTAGTTTTATTGGCCATTTTGGGTCAATTCTAAACTCCTTGATCTCTGTCTCTTAAAACCCTGCTGCCTCATGGTTTTGGCGTCTTTCCAGGCTTGCTAGTTGTTGCTGAAGCACCTACCAAGGGGAGAAAATGCTGAGAGGAGAAGGGAGCCACTTTTGAGATTTTAAGTATTTTCTTCTGTTTTTTTGTTAAAAATTACTGCTTTGCCCTACTTTTATTTTCCAGCTTGCTAAAGTTTATATCTGTATTAGAAACAGTATTTAGAATACATCTAGAGCCTGTTTACTGCATTTCCTGTGTTGCACTTAATTTAAAATCGTTTTTTTTCTCTTAAAACTGCATTTTACTTGACTTTGGCCTAACACTCAAGTGTGGGGTCATTTATTGTACTGTTGTGATTATTTTGCTACTTGTGTATCTCTGCTACCTTTAAACTAAAACAAAAAAGAAAAAAATCTTGCTTTTTTCCCACTTTCTGAAATTTAAGAAAGTTCAGTTACAGATTTGCTGTTCTGAACTGTTTTTAAGTTTCTTGGAGGCCAGTGCTTACTTGGACTAAAGGGAAGTCTCTGTGTTCACAAGTGGCAGTGGTTAACACTGAACAGTCTGCCTGTCCCTGTAGGAGTGGTTACTGCCTAGAAGCTGTAGTTTTATTAGCCATTTTGGGTCAATTCTAAACTCCTTGATCTCTATCTCTTAAAACCCTGCAACCCTCTTTTAGCGCGGTCTTGCACACAGAGCAGCATCGGGCAGCGCCGCTTAAACAAGCTTAAACTATTCCCGGCTCCACAAAGTCTACTTTTCACTTTTTCCCGTAGAACTGCTCTAAATCTCAAATTAAGCACTCTATTCTCATTCTAAAGCCTTGCACTTGCTCGTATAAGTAATCTCATAGGTAAGCACAAACTAAAGCACTACATCCTCTTATACTCCTTCAAAGCACTTGCTCCCTATTGGTTCTTTCTGATCAGTCAATAAGTAGTTCCCTATATTATTCAGGCATGTCCAAAGGTTTCGAGTTTACTCTCCAGTCCAGCTGGTGAATCTGGGAATCTTGAGGCAATGTTACAACTGCCTTATGTATACAGACCACCCTCTCCTCCTCCCAACAAGCTCAAATATATGTGAGAGATGCAACTATATAGCCAAACTGGAGGCTAAGTTCTCTCAACCCAGTAATTGCACAGCCTGTCAGGAGGAGAAGGTAACCACACACACCACAAATCCAGTCTCACATAGACCTATCGCATCAGCAAACCAAACACATAAACACACAAAAACATACTCGGAGGCTCTAAATAAAAATCTGCCTAAGCAACAGAGACCTCCAAAGCAGACATCCAAGCAACACCTACCATGAAACAATATCCACGTAGCACATAGCTCACAAAGTCAGTGTGCCACACAGTCACAGCCCTTAAGGCTAAACAACACACCTAATACACTTGTAATAGGTGACTCTATTGTCAGACACACTGACGTCCCACTCACCAGGCTGAACAAGGAGGAGGTCACTGTAAGCTGCCTGTCGGGTGCCAGGATCCGCCACATAACGCAAGCACTCGGGTCACTCCAAAGCAAGTACAAGTATGACTCCGTCATTGTCCATGTTGGTGTGAATGACCTGAGACGTACCTCCCTAGACTACATGAAAAAAGACGTACAGGAGCTCTTTGATCATGTAGCCCAGGCCGGTATGACCCTGACCTTGAGTAGCATTTTACCCTCACCAAGAATGATGCCACAGTATAAAGACAAAATGATCAATTTTAACAATTGGCTAAAGTATTGGTGTCATTCAAAGGGGATCCAGTGTCTGTCAGCCTGGGATGACATGCTCGACAAGCCACGTTGCTTTGCTAGGGACGGCTTGCACCTGTCACCCCTGGGTTTTCAAACACTGGCTAAGGCTCTTGCCTCCCCATAGTGCCTTTTTTAGGCAAGGCTCAAAAGACAAACCCACCCCCATAGACAACACAAAGAAAAAAAAACTAAGGGTAATGCTGCCCAACGCCAGAAGTCTAAACCTCAAGATGCATGCACTTGAGACTCTCCTCAGTATGGAGAATATCGATATCTGTACAGTAACAGAAACCTGGTTCAAGGCTGCCGAGAGCACCACAGCACTACCAGGCTATACTTCATACCATGCTTTCCGGCCCCAAAACTCGGACTGAACCACAAAAGGAGGGGGAGTATCCATATTTATCAAAGTTATCCACACCTCCAGGCTAGTGGCACTGCACGAAGCTTCGGAGACCATCCATGTGCAACTAACACTGGGCAAAACTGCCTTTCAGTTTGTAGCCTGCTACAGACCACCCTCCCAAACACAGGAACCTCACTCGGCTTTCCTGAGAACACTGGAGAATATGAAGGTCTCTCCAAACACTATTATATTGGGTGACTTCAACTACCCAAACATCGATTGGAAAAACTACTCCAGCCCAAACACCCTCGCCCAACGGTTCCTAGAATTTATAAACTCAAATGCTATGGAACAACTGGTCACCACTCCCACAAGAGGGGAAAACATACTGGATCTGGTCATCACCAACATGGGGTCTCTATGTTCCACACCAGAGGTATACCCCTCATTGGTAAGATCAGACCATAAAAAATCTCACTGGACATCCATATTCGGTCCCCACCCCTAGCCAAGGAAACCACGGTGAAGAACTTCTCAAAAGCAAACTTCACACTTCTCAAAACTGAGGTGGAATCCTTCAAAGCCCCCGAGCCAGTGGACAATACGGCCCAAAATGCACGGGCTCTTGATCATGTAGCCCAGGCATGACCTGACCTTGAGTACATTTACCCTCACCAGAATATGCCACAGTTAAAGACAAAATGATCAATTTTAACAATGGCTAAATATTGGTTCTTAAAGGGATCCTGCTTCACCTGGGAACATGCTAAAATGACTACCAGAAATAAGTATATCTCAACTCCAGATAGAGTAAAATACTGCATGTACTTTGAGACCAGCTAGAATTTTTCATTGTTATATTTATTACTTTTAACAAAGGGGGTTATAGTAATGGTAGTGTGCTAAGCGTTGTAATGTATAGCATGCCCTGTTACAAGAGTAGTTACACAGAGAGTCAAGAAACAAATGGAAATACCCATGTACAAGTAACCTATCCAAGGAATTGTCTTATGATGTGGATTAGCTGAGTATAGTCACATGAATATGATTTCTTCAATGCTTTATTTCAGTCTAGTATTTAATTGTGGTTCAATTTCAGAGAAGACTTTGACATCTATTGATAGTCTTAAAGAATAACAACGACAAAAGTAAAGAGAGCACATGTAAAACATTTCCAGTCTTAATAATTATTTGCAGTCTGCCCATGAGCTCACTAAAACACAATATAATGCATTCTAATACAAAAATGTTACGTTACTGGAAACAAAATGCCATAAAATTAAAGTGTTTTGTTTCTACATTTTCCACTAACAGTAAACTTATTTTACTACAGACTGGATATGATTTTCTGGTATTAGATTTTTAGACTGGACACATTGCAGATTTTCCCGGTATCTATTAACCACAGTGCACCCCCACACCAATTAAGCTTGAACACACACACTAAATAAACGCGTGGAACCACATCTTGTGTACTCTGTTCCTTCCCCTATCAGAAGGCACTGTCCAGACCCAGGCTACTGGGGCATAATTATCATTAATATCGCCCTATCACCAACTTATCATTAAGGATCAGTGTAACTCTGCATCAGTGATTAAGCCGGCCTGCTGCGATTAAATGTGTGCACAAGACCCACAAGTGACAACAAGTTAGCCATACGGAGCAGCTTACAAAATACGATTTATTTAAACAGCTAGTTGCAGTCACTGAAAATAGTAACATGTGCAGATTTTTTTAAATATTAAAAAAATCATTCCAGACAGATCCCTTCTAGTTCTACTGCAAAGTTTAACTTCCAACATTTTTCTGAATCGACTTACCTTCAAAAGTCAAGCCAAGCAAGGGAAGCAAACAAGAAGGGACACGAGGAGAAAAAAAAGCGAAAATCCAACTTGGTAGCCCGCATGTTGTACAGGGAGCTAGTCTGCTGATAATCCACGCCGTCCAGACAGTCCACTGATCAGGAACAGAACAGGAAGTATGTCACTCAGCCAATAGATACGCCCGCCTCTATCTCGGCAATGAAGAAAGGAATGAGAGGCGGGTGTGAGCTGTATTATATGCTCTGGATTGGAGCAGCAGCCAGGGACGTCATGGTATGAAAGCATCATTGATTGCTTTAACTCGTCAGGGGAGGAGGGAGGGAATGGAATAGCTAGCACTGTAGGTTCTTCTATCAGGTGCTGTGATGAATGAATTATGGAAGTGGGGGAGGGCGCAATGCTACAATGGGGCTGGGCGCAATGCTGAAAAGAGAGATTTTACAACAAGTATGAAATTGCGCCCTTTACCATGCCGGCCTTTACGGCGCCCTAGGCGGTCGCCTAGTTCGCCTATGCCTAAGGCCGGCCCTGCTGGTGTTGCGCTGTGTTCATGGATTCAGGTAAGTGTTTATAGTTTAAGGGTTTTGGGTAGGGGCTGTAGTGTGTGTTAGTGTGTTTTGTTACTGTGGTGTGTGTGTGTGTGTGCAAGGAGGATGTAGCTTGTGTGGTGGTAGTTCGTGTGTTTGTGTATGTAGTGCGACCTTGGAGTTAGTATATTTAAGTAGGGGGGGTGTGGGGGAGCAAGGGGTAGTTAGGATTGGGTTGTATGTCTGTTTGTGAGGAGGAAGGTGTGTGTATGTGTATGTGTGTGCTGTGTGTGTTGTATAGAAGTTGCAATTTTGAATTTCGTGCTTCTGAGTGTTCAGTGTTTTAGGTTTTCCTTTTTATGGGCTCGAGATTCTGAAATTCAATATTTCAGGATTTCGAGCATATAAAGTGAATCCATATATATATATATATATATATATATATATATATATATATAATTTGTATATATCGATATAAAACAAAAAAGAAAAAAACAAAAAAAATCTTGCTTTTTCCCACTTTCTGAAATTTAAGAAAGTTCAGTTACAGATTTGCTGTTCTGAACTGTTTTTAAGTTTCTTGGAGGCCAGTGCTTGCTTGGACTAAAAGGAAGTCTCTGTGTTCGCAAGTGTCAGTGGTTAACACTGAGCAGCCTGCCTGTCCCTGTAGGAGTGGTTACTGCCTAGAAGCTGTAGTTTTATTAGCCATTTTGAGTCAATTCTAAACTCCTTGATCTCTCTCTCTTAAAACCCTGCAACCCTCTTTTAGCGCGGTCTTGCACACAGAGCAGCGTCTCAAGCAAGCTTTGACTATTCCTGGCTCCACAAAGTCTACTCTTCACTTTTTCCCTTAGAACTGCTCTAAATCTCAAATTAAGCACTCTATTCTCATTCTAAAGCCTTGCACTTGCTCGTATAAGTAATCTCATAGGTAAGCACAAACTAAAGCACTACATCCTCTTATACTCCTTCAAAGCACTTGCTCCCTATTGGTTCTTTCTGATCAGTCAATAAGTAGTTCCCTATATTATTCAGGCATGTCCAAAGGTCAGTTTCGAGTTTACTCTCCAGTCCAGCTGGTGAATCTGGGAATCTTGAGGCAATGTTACAACTGCCTTATGTATACAGACCACCCTCTCCTCCTCCCAACAAGCTCAAATATATGTGAGAGATGCAACTATATAGCCAAACTGGAGGCTAAGTTCTCTCAACCCAGTACTGGCACAGCCTGTCAGGAGGAGAAGGTAACCACACACACCACAAATCCAGTCTCACATAGACCTATCGCATCAGCAAACCAAACACATAAACACACAAAAACATACTCGGAGGCTCTAAATAAAAATCTTCCTAAGCAACAGAGACCTCCAAAGCAAACATCCAGGCAACACCTACCATGAAACAATATCCACGTAGCACATAGCTCACAAAGTCAGTGTACCACACAGTCACAGCCCTTAAGGCTAAACAACACACCTAATACACTTGTAATAGGTGACTCTATTGTCAGACACACTGACGTCCCACTCACCAGGCTGAACAAGGAGGAGGTCACTGTAAGCTGCCTGTCGGGTGCCAGGATCCGCCACATAACACAAGCACTCGGGTCACTCCAAAGCAAGTATGACTCCATCATTGTCCATGTTGGTGTGAATGACCTGAGACGTACCTCCCTAGACTACATGAAAAAAGACGTACAGGAGCTCTTTGATCATGTAGCCCAGGCCGGTATGACCCTGACCTTGAGTAGCATCTTACCCTCACCAAGACTGATGCCACAGTATAAAGACAAAATGATCAATTTTAACAATTGGCTAAAGTATTGGTGTCATTCAAAGGGGATCCAGTGTCTGTCAGCCTGGGATGACATGCTCGACAAGCCACGTTGCTTTGCTAGGGACGGCTTGCACCTGTCACCCCTGGGTTTTCAAACACTGGCTAAGGCTCTTGCCTCCCCATAGTGCCTTTTTTAGGCAAGGCTCAAAAGACAAACCCACCCCCATATACAACACAAAGAAAAAAAAACTAAGGGTAATGCTGCCCAACACCAGAAGTCTAAACCTCAAGATGCACGCACTCGAGACTCTCCTCAGTATGGAGAATATCGATATCTGTACAGTAACAGAAACCTGGTTCAAGGCTGCCGAGAGCACCCCAGCACTACCAGGCTATACTTCATACCATGCTTTCCGGCCCCAAAACTCGGGCCGAACCACAAAAGGAGGGGGAATATCCATATTTATCAAAGTTAACCACACCTCCAGGCTAGTGGCACTGCACGAAGCTTCAGAGACCATCCATGTGCAACTAACACTGGGCAAAACTGCCTTTCAGTTTGTAGCCTGCTACAGACCACCCTCCCAAACACAGGAACCTCACTCGGCTTTCCTGAGAACACTGGAGAATATGAAGGTCTCTCCAAACACTATTATATTGGGTGACTTCAACTACCCAAACATCGATTGGAAAAACTACTCAAGCCCAAACACCCTCGCCCAACGGTTCCTAGAATTTATAAACTCAAATGCTATGGAACAACTGGTCACCACTCCCACAAGAGGGGAAAACATACTGGATCTGGTCATCACCAACATGGGGTCTCTGTGTTCCACACCAGAGGGTATACCCCTCATTGGTAAGATCAGACCATAAAAAATCTCACTGGACATCCATGTTCCGTCCCCACCCCTAGCCAAGGAAACCACGGTGAAGAACTTCTCAAAAGCAAATTTCACACTTCTCAAAACTGAGGTGGAATCCTTCAAAGCCCCCGAGCCAGTGGACAATATGGCCCAAAATGCAGAATCCTTTACAAAAGCATTCTATGGACACCTACAGGAATGCATGGAGCATGCTATCCCAAATAAAACCAAGACTCACTCCTCCAAAGGCAGGAGACCTGTCAGGTGGACCCCAGCCATAAATAAGCTGTACAACAGAAGGAGAAAGCTACTACATGACAGAGCAAAATCCCAAAAAGGGAAGGCGTCACTGATCAGTAGTAGCAAGAAACTACGATCCCTCATAAAATCTTCTAAGGTCAACTTTGAAAGAAAAATTGCACAAGACACTAAAGATATTCACAAGGCCTTCTTTAGCTATGTCAGAAACATGGGAGGCAACTCCCAGATATGCTCTGAGTTAGTGCAAAATGACAAAAAATTCACTGAACCCACAGACATTGCCAACATCCTGGCAGAAAGGTTCAGTGCAAACTTCTCCCCCTCTTCCCCCCCAAAAGAGCAAATGTCTATCCCAACAGAGTGTAGCCTTCCTGAGATCACAGATGCACAGGTGAGAGCTGCCCTCTCCAAAGCTAAAAACACAGCATCAATGGGACCAGACGTTGTCCCGGGCTGCGTCTTACACGAGCTCCAAGAAGAACTAAACCCTCATATAAAGTCACTGTTCAATCTCAGCCTTACTACAGGATATGTTCCCAAGGAATGGCATACAGCAATAGTGGTCCCACTCCACAAAAGTGGTGCCACAACAGACCCCGGAAACTATCGCCCTATAAGCCTGACTAGCCTGGTCTGCAAAGCTATGGAACGTATCATCATGGAAATCATAAACAAAGACATTGGGAACCTCCAGACACTGGATCCTACCCAATCCGGCTTCGTTAAGGGCAGATCTTTCCTCTTGAACCTGGTCGACTTCTTTGAAACAGTTACCAAAGCCATAGATGAAGGGAAGGTAGTCCACTCAGCCTACCTGGACCTCACAAAGGCCTTTGACACAATACCCCACTCGGGCATCATAAATAAGCTCACCAGCGTAAATATCAACCCCTATGTCACAAGATGGGTTGCAAACTGGCTCAGGGATACAACCCACATGGTCAGAATAGCAGGTGCCATGTCACTCTAAGCCAGTTACAAGTGGTGTCCCACAAGGCTCAGTCCTGGGACCTCTCTTGTTCAGTATATATTTCTCCGAGGTACAGGCTAACATGGGTGGACTATGGCTGACCAAGTTCGCAGATGACTGCAAACTGGGTGCTATAATCGACTCTCTGACACAAGCATCCTCCAAAAGGGTCTCACAGAGACAGATAACTGGTGCCAGAGCCATGGCCTAAAGCTAAATGCCAAAAAGTGCATAGTCATCCCCTTTGGAAAAAACAAAGTGTCCACAAATTACCACATAGGTGGTAATCCATTAAGTATGGAAGAAGTAATTAGGGACTTGGGGACCCAAGTAGATAGCAATCTCTCCTTTGACAATCACATTGCCAAAGTGGTTAGAAAGACCTTCTATATAGCCCACCTTATCATGAAAGGGTTCACATCTAGATCAAGAGAGGTCATTGTGCCCCTCTACTCATCACTTATCAGGCCCATAATTGAGTACAATGCCCCGTTTGGGATGTACCTTACCCGACACCTTCAGCAACTGGAAAGACCCCAAAAGTATCTCACCGAGAGGATCAAGGGGCTTAAACAGATGCCCTATGCAGTTCGGCTAAAGAAACTCCAGCTCTACTCAGTTGCGTACCGCCTACTCAGAGGCGATCTGTGTCTGACGTATAAAGCCATGTCCAACCCAGATTTAATGGACATGCTTCACCTCAGGAAATCTAAATCCCTTAGAGCTACACGCTCCAGGGACCTGAACCTCAGCACAGAAATAAATAGGACATGCTGGAGGGACAGATTCATATCCCAGAGGCTCTCCTCACTCTGGAACAAAATCCCAATCCATGTCAGGCAGAGCCCCTCACTGACCCTCTTCAAGAGAAATCTTGATGAATGGATGGGAGATCGTAAGTTTACCCCTGGGATCTCTTCTGTGTCACTGCTTGACAGAGGTACAGTAAACAAACCTTAAAAGGGCTACCTTCTGTGACCTACTATACAGAGGCACAGTCAACTAATTTAAAAGGGTGGCGTAAGCCAGACATACTCTGGCTAGGCTTATAAATGCCCAAGGCAGATAGCCTAGTATCAACCTATGAACCTATGAACCTATATGCATTTACAGATACCTACATTATGTCACATCATTGACTTGTCTCATCACAACTCCTAGATAAGTTTAAACGTGAATTCTTAAACATGCACACACACCTTTGGGCAAGTGTTTGTTTGTGTAAGTGAGTGTTTGCATTTATTTGTTGTTATTTTTATTTTTTACTTTGTTGTTACTCTTTCACTGAAGAATTACTTACTGAGTGGCTCCAAAAATATGTAGTTTTCTTTTGTTTTAAGTTATGTTTGTTTCTTTATTGTAGATAATTTCTCAAGCCAAAGTATGTAGGATCACCACTGAATCTGAAACTGTTAAAAGAGTCCGTTTTGCAGTGCAAAACAAAGATTTTACGTTTAAACCTGGACAGTGGTAAGTGTTTTTGTTCACCTTGGTACTGCAGTAACATTCATTTATTTTTGTATTTGAAAATTATTTCAGTTAAGTTTTAGTAACAGCTTAAATACTGGCAGAATTTCACAGCTTTTGTTTCTTTTTGCTCAGGACAGTCGTTTTGTCTTGGATACAGTATTTCACAGTTGTTGATTTCTGTTGAATTTCTGTGAAGTTATGTACTGGTTAGGCTTAGGTCTCATACAATCTTACTTTAATGTTATGTGCTTTTCTAGCTAGGGACTGAGGGATTGCCAGCTAGCTAGCCTTTGCTTTATGTTTACAGTGGGGGAAAAGTGCACAGATATAGCCAGCAACAGCAGATACATTTTAGATGGGATGTATTATTTTTGTTTAGGTTATTGACTGCAATGAAAATCTCGTAGGAGGAGTGTAAGGATATAAACTTAGATGACTTTACTATTGTTCTGGCTCATTTTAGGTATTACATTTTATGGCAAACCTACCAGACTTACAGTACATTTCAACCAATTCTCTTGTTTTCTTGTCTTCATAATAGTACCAGCAGCATTGGAGTACCATTACTTGATTGCATTCTGTTAAAAGTAGATTGCTTTATATTAATGTTCATTTAAACTTTAATCAGAGGAGTCCTTAAGCAAAAACCTTAGAATCCATCCCAAACTTGGTTGTAAAGCTTTTAGCTGGGCCTTAAACTAAAATTAGTCTAAGAGTAGAGTAGGTGATTTAAATACATTTTTTTGTTTCTCATTTTCTCCTGTTATACATAAAGTTGAAGTATTAAGCATTGTTCACAGTTTTTATTCCAGTTCTTTCTTTGAGGGCTGTTGAAAAAAATCACCCTGCCCCAATCTACTTCACCTTACTCAGTGTCCTGCTTATCATTTTTGGTAATGTATCCTTACTCATGTCCATTTTTCTTGAAGTTCAGATAAGATGGAGTTAATGTGAGGGTGGTACACAAAGCAAGGTAGCTGGGAGTGGTTGTTGATAATAACCCTTCACGGTCTCAGCAACATTTTAATGTGGTAAAACCACATGATTGTTGTGGAGTCAATTGCTTATCTACGGGAGTAACTGGAGGTGGATATCTGTCTTTATTTTATGAACTCCAGAGCACAATGAATGTCCCCAAGGCATATCTGAACTCTTCTTTCTCCTAGGACATTGTTCCATTGAACAGCTAAAAGGAGGAATAGCCTGTACCATTTTCAGCTCTATTCTGCTTTAAGAAAATGTGTTCATTGACTCTAACTAAATGACTTCAGGAGAGGGGAAAGTACCCAGTATGACAACATTGTTTTTTCTCAGGGGTGGCATTTTTTTTGTTTGTTTTTAGTTTGGAAATTTCTTTAGAGTAATATTGCATTTTTAATTACTTGTTAGTTGATAATGCTGAGATCTGTAACATTTCCAGAAATGTGTATAAATAACTGTGCTGTAGAAGACAATCTATGTTAAAGGGCTGCCAGTTGTAGTATTTATTTTACTTGAAGGGAAATGTAGTAGCCCCTCAAACCAAAGTTAAAGTGACAAAAAAAAGGTTATTTACTTTAAAGTCTGTAGCAAGCCACTCACTATATTTGTAGAAAACTGCTTGCTAAAAATTCCACCACTCCTGAATCGCTGAAGCAAGTGTAACAGAACTAGCTTTAGTAGTTGAATGAATTTCTGTGCCATTCAGAAATGCTAATACGGAAATTAATGCCTGTACTGTACTGTCTACTGATTTGACATCTGCCGAACACACCCCTTAACGTCTTGTTCCTGGGGTGACTGCCTCTTTCAACCTGTGTTTATGAACACAGCTCATCTTTAAATTAGAAAATTCTGCTACATTGAGCGCAAAACCTTAAGAGCCTCTTGGAGCCCTAGAAGCTTGCAGTGCCGGCACAATGTTCATTTTTTCCTTTCTGAAGAGTAGAACTCCCTACTGGTAGACATAAGCTTAAAGTTTCACCAGTAAAAGAGCAGCAACTAAGGATCTTAAAAAAAAAAACTCTTGGCTCTCTGGTGTAAAGCGGCCCTCATACTGGCGTAATTGTGCATGACAGAAGTGGCTACACTACATTCTTAACTGGATTAGCTCCCTTTCTTTGTTTCTTTTTTTGTTGCAGGAGTGTGACCCTCAGCTGAGTGTGCTAGTCCCTGATACAGCTCTCATAGTCATTAGAGTTTGAGATCCTTGAAAGAAGTCAGCAAAGATTATACCCCAAAGAGTTAGGTGGCAGAGAGAGAATGTGTCGTTATTGAGTGTTTGGTTTTGTAGCAGTATGATGATGATGAAAGGCTGTTGGGATGATTTGTTCACTCTCCATCCCACAATCTTCTATATCCATAATCATTCTTATCCTAACCCTTTGAAGGCACACTACAAGATCCTTTTATCTTCTACTAGCAGCCCTCTGTTGATAAACATGAGACTCTAGGCTGGACATTAGCTTTGGGTGTTTGACTGCTGTCACTTTTTTGGTTGTGTCATCAGGGAACTCGGACCAAAGTACACATCCCAACACTTTTGGTGCAAGAAGTAACATAAATCCCAGTCATTGTTCAGTCACAGGAATAGGAGCCTTATAATCAAAAGGAAGAGGCCTTGCTTTCTTTGATTTTAGAGTGAATGCCCCAGGGCTAGGCACTCCCTACACCAGTGCTCACCTCTCTCTCTCTGATGTGTTTGATTATATGAGGTTTGTATCTGTCCACACTAGAACACAGAACAGGTTTAATCCCTAGGCTACACAGCCCTCAATCTCTGGAGTGGCTATGACCATGAAAGGTATCCTCTTCACCTGACTCTTATAGCCTTGAATGTGAGTAGGAGAATTTGGCCTACTCAACCCTGACTGATAACATGGTCAGTGAGTTATGAGAAGAATGATGAGGATAGTCTGTCTGTAGGCTTCCCTTCCTTGTCTTTATGGTAATGATGTCATCAGCTGTATAAGCCACACTAACGTAGCCAAAACTCAGTTATTGTTTGTTCTTAAAATAAGCCAGTAATTGAATATATATCCACGTACTAAGTATTTGTATTGTAACAACAGCTTGGTCATTAGCTGTTCAGAGGTAAAAGCCAACTGTTATTAGTGCACTATTCCAGTGTACATATCCTTAGGCTAATAAATCACCAGCTGCAAGCATTTGAAACTGATAGTAACATTCTTTACTTCAAATAAATAAAACTGTTTAACTTGATACAGTCAAATATTTTAGCAGCTTTAAACTTCTACAAAGAAAATTCAAAATAAATGTGTTTTAAACAGACAGCTGACATAAAGAAAACTTCAAACAATGTATCTGTTTCTTCCACTACCATTAATTAGCTAAAGAGATATATGTCTATTTACCCATGACTCTGATGTCCAGATTGTAGATTCATGATTTCACATGCAAAATGGAATCCAATTTCAGTTCCATCTTGAAGTGCAATCCACCTTCACGTTGCAGAAGTAAGACAGTATCTCGTTGTGCAGTTTTTCTCTCTCTTCTTAGAAGAGTCCATGATAGTCTTTCCTGTTTGGATTCAGAAGTGTCTTCCTGGTTCTAGGATCATTTAGCTCTCATGGTGGTTAGAGGGTTTGAGTCAAAAAACACCTACATGCGGAATTGTGGCAAGGCACTACAAATATTTGCACTTTTGAATAGCACATGTCGTATCTGTTTCAGCAGTTTTGTTGTCTTTCCACTGAAAGCAATTTTACACTCTGTAAAGTTGTGTTTTTTTTTCCATTCTATGCATTTTATACATGTAAATGCTGCAAATCCTGCAGCAACCAAATATTTATAAAAAAAATGCATTTACTTTAGCTTAGTACATTTCTGTATACCCCTTCTCAGTATCCATGTATTCCAGTAACCATCTTGCAGAAGGATACCCATCTTCTAGACGGTAGAGAAATTGTGAGTAGAACAGATAGTGCAGCTTGAGACATAATAAAAGTCCTGGAAGGATAAGATTGGCTACTCTAAATAACAGAAATGTAGGTTAGGGGGTAATTCTCCTCTAGCTAAATAGTGATGACAGTTAGCCACCTGTGACTGCCTCCATTTCTCATCTAACCAATTCTTATAGATATATCCAGTGCCCTTTTTTGTAACGGTGGTGCCATCTGACCACTGATACTTTGGCATGGGATGTAGTGGTCACACATTCCATTAGTTTTTGCTCAGTTTCCTCCATTTCTGGACATATTCCTCCATCTGTTTACACATTTTGTCTTTTCTCAAGTATTTACTAGCTTGCAAGATTGTAGAAGTTTGTACAGTTATTAAAAGAGGAAAATGGTTCTATTCATCACTCTTTCTGCTCCTCAGAAATGAGAAATAGTGGTGCTGTTTATTTATATTTACTTATTTAGTTTATTTACTGGGGTAGTAGACAATAGACCATTTGAAGGCACAGCTGAGGGGGATATTTCATCAGTGTCCAGCCTAAGCAAATATGTGGCAGTGAACAAAAATTCTAGTTTCTCATTTTGGAGCGTCTTTTCTCTTCTGGTAATGAATGATGTTTTCCAAGTTACCTTGGATATTAAAAACACTTATCTGCACACTTGTATTCTCATGGCACATACACTGCTTCTCAGATTAGAAGTGGGGAAGTCACATGCTCAGTTTACCTCCTTGAACTTTGGCCTTTCTATTGTACCCATGGGGGTTAGCAAAGTGCATGGCTGCAGTTTTCTTACATCAGAAACCGAAAGGGATCCACAATTACCCTCCTCTGGATCACATCCTAATTCAGACATCCTCCATACTTTAACTCCAGAGGGTCTTGAGCCTCACAACTCATTGTTTTTAGAACATCAGAATCTGTCAAATATTTAAAGGTCCAGTCTGAAAACCTGTACAACAAAATATATTTTGGGGGGCCATACTGAACAAGGTCTCATTACCCTCAGTCAGAGACTATGTTTATTTCATCTGACAGAGTTCATACCTATCTGTAGAACTTTTTGAAGGCCCTTGGCTTTATTTCCTTTTTTTTTCTGCTGGTTCCTCGCACATGATTATGTACAAGGATGATCTGGTGGTACCTGCAAGAGTGTGTGACCAGTATATGTAACTGTTAGAATATGTCTTCTGTTTGAGCTGTGCCATAGCAAAGGAATTTGAATGGCGAGGTTAACAAATGACCAGAACTCAGCACTCACTTTTATGCACCGGAATTGATTCAGAGTTTCATTACAGATGCAGTAACATAAAGATGGGACCTACTTGCTCCAGTACAATGTATAGGGCAGATGGTCCAGAGAAAAAAGAAAAAAGTGTAACATCCTGTTGGAGGTGGTGGCCATCCATAATGCCATCTTTGCTTTTCAAACCAGTCTGAAATCATGGACTTTGCAGATAGCCGCAGGCAACACAGCAGTAATGAATGTGGTGCATCAGCAAGTATAGAGGTGCGTTCTTGTACTCCCTTTCTAGGTTTTCCATGATTTTATGAGATGTGGCAGCTAGCTTTGTCATGCATCATGAGGTAGTCTATATTAAATGTAGCTGAAACATCTTGACAAACCACATGAACCAGGAAGCCTTAACCTTCCATGATTAGAAGGTGGACTTGGAGACTTTCTGGAGATGAAAAATATGCAGCAGGCTGATAATCTTTTGGTCCGTCAAATCAAATGTCAAGTGATGTTCTACTCAAGGATTCTGTTTACTAGTCTTCCCACCAGTGGTTTCTCAATCAGGTGGAATCAGACAGTGCTTCTTACTGAATGAAACTCATTCTAAAAGGTATTACTTAAATGTGAGGTAATAAAAAGCAAGGCTTATTCTGATAGCTCCTAAGTTGCCGAGACAGGCCTTCTGCTCCCAACTGATTCAGGTAGCTGTAGTTATATAAGGAATAGTAGCCCTTTCTGTACAGTGAAGACCACTGACCCAAGAAGAAAGGAGTCTGTGTACCTGTTTTTTTAAAGAGCTAATGGCTTCATATAATATCTTGAAATATTTCAGGCCAATTCTTCACAGCCACTTATTCATCCTTAAAGTGGTTTGCTTCTTTCAAGAACTGGGAAAAAAATTCTGCTTATCTATGCGGCATAGATTTTCCCACTGGTGTGGGGGAAAAAACAATTTAACCCAACTTTTTCTGCTGTTCCCGTGCTTTTACAGTACCTTTTGAGTTACTCAACCAGGATTGCACTCAGTGTTATCTCAAGTTACCCTTATTTGCCATCTTTGTCTGTATGTCAGTAGACCCCCTCTTCCAGTCTCAGTGAGCTATGCATTGAATTTGCTGTTAACGGGTACTTTGCACCTCACCTTCCCCATGTGACTCATCTCATCAGATGGGATATCACTTTTGTTATTTAAAAGCTGACACTTCCTCCTTTTGTACCTGCCAGTATAGCTGTTCTGACATAGTTTCCCTGGAAGACTGTTTCTGGTGACCATCACTTCAGCTGGGAGAATCTGTGACTTAGTCCTTAATGTGCAAAGCATCTTCTAGAGTTCATGCCTAGGGTGGTCACTGAGGTCTATGTAAGCCAGTCCATTCACCTGCCATTTATTTTATTCTAAGCCGGAGAACAAGGGAGATGAGCTTCTGCATATTTGGGATCTATGCTGGCATCTCAGATACTGACTTATAACATCATGCAAAATGATCAGTTATTTGTATCTGTTATTCCAGAAAAGAAATGTAGACTAAAAACAGATTATTTGTGAATATTTAGCCAGCTGTGTAATCTTCTGTTATGGTATCCATGCCAGGCTCCTGGCTGGTCAAATTAGAGCACATGGAATACTCCACAAAGGCAACTGCTTCTCAAGAATATATCTTCCCAGTATTTATGAAGCTGCTTGGATTAATGTACCATCCAAGTCCAGGATCTGATACTTGCACAGCTTAGTATTTTCCCATCCATAGTGTTGGTAGTCTCCCATTCACAGTGTTGGTAGTCTCCCATTCACAGTGTTGGTAGTCTCCCATTCACAGTGTTGGTAGTCTCCCATTCACAGTGTTGGTACTCTCCCATTCACAGTGTTGGTACTCTCCCATTCATATTAGGAATACATTGCAGATGTTGCCCTTATGACGAATGTATCAGTGTGAAGGTTCTCAATATAACTGTTGGTGTATGATCATTACTGGACTAGGAACACCCATTCTTCTAATTTTTTGAATAATTCTTTTTCTAAGACACACACACATAAAACCTTGTATATGCCTGCTGTTTGTGTATTTGTTAATGTGGGTTATGTAGCTGGTAATCTCTTCAGTAGTTGGGCAGGGGCAGTATTTATTAGTTAGTTTAGAACCCAGCTGAAGTAGCTAATTAGCTTGCACATCTACCTCTTTGTTTTCATAGATAGGAGCTATGATAGTATCCATTCTCCCCTCAGTGTGCCAGTTGGATGGGAGACAGGAATACACATTGGTGGCTGTCTACTCCAGTAAAGACTAAAGTGGTGTAATGGTGTGGGGAATGCTGTATTTTACAGCCATACATATATCTTGCTAATAGCCATGACAGAGGTTACTGCACTTTTCTCCTGGAAATATTTCTTCTGACCAGATTTGCATAACAGTGACTCATATATATATGATGGCAGCTTATTCCATTCTTGTTATGAATGGACTGTAACAGTGATTATTTTATTAGAACGTCTGAGGTTTTGGTGAACACCGCCACATACCTGTACTTTCTATGTAGTTAGTCATGTTCCTGTGTTAAGTAGTCATACTCATCTCTTTTAGGCCTCTGGTTGATCAATACAACAGTATGAAGTAAATTTTCACCAGAAGAAATGCAGGAAAAATATGCTTGATTGAGTTGTTTGAATGCTAAATGAGACTGTTACAGTCTTGTTTTGGTACTACAGCATTATGGTCTTAGAGTATAATGTGAGAAAATGCGTGTAATAGCTGTAAACTTTTTTTGTTAAACTTTATTGAATTATTACTTGTGGCTTAGGCAAAATTACATTTATATAAAAGTAATGAAATCATATTAACAAGTTCACATTTAGAAACAGTATACATCATGTAGATTGTTCTATACAGTATAATCAATCCAACATTACATAAATTGTTCAATTCCTGTCTTCTGTTAAACCTCATTCCTCTTCCAGAACATTTTTCTGCGTGTATTGTTTCCACAATTTCCATTTTTTTCTATGTAATTTACCCCTACCCTTTTCTAAAGATCTCACTTCCTGTTCTTTAATCTCTGTTACAATATTCACTACTTCAATTATGGTTGGTTTAGACTTTGATTTCCATTTTCTAGTAATTGTTTTTTTTTTGGCATCCACCAGAATTAAACTTAATAAGGCCTTACTATGTCTAGGCAATCCAGATCTTGTATCCCAGTTCAAAAAAGTATTTCTTTAGTTATGTTCACTTGCTCACCCAGTATTCATGACAGAGTAATATGTAGGGAATTTTTAAAGTCTGTCAACTCCTTACACTCTGAAAATATATATTCCGGAGTACCTCTTTCTTCCCTATTACACCAACAATATTTTCCATCTCCCTGAGGAAAAATTCTTTGGAGTCTTCTTGGCATATAAAAGTACATATGCAAAAACTTCTAGGCAAAAATCCTAAATCTTCTAGACTTTGTTTCTTATTTACTGCTTATCTAATCTCTATTCCCATTCTTTTCTCACCTCCTTTGATGATTCCAAGCTGTTGTGCAATATTTTATATGCCCTACTAATTATCCCTTTTTTAACAGCAGCTTCTATTCTATATTCAGCTAAAACTCAACCACTGTATGTTTTTTGCTTAGGACTCTCCCATTCCTTTCTCTTTGTTTGTACTCTGATAGGGAAGGCAATCTCTAGCCTACAGTTCAAATGTGTTCTTGGCATCTTCCCATTCTTTTATCTTTCCCTCTCTAATTATTTGTTCCCAATACCTTGGTTCTTTTGCCAGAGTCCTTCAGTAAATTCCAGTCCCCTCTTGTCTGTTCTCTGTACTCCTAATTACAGTCATGCCTATTGGTAAAATCTCCTTTCTCCATTCCCATGTTGGCTTAATTTTTAGTATACTTTGTTACTTAATGAATCTAATATTCGAGTATAATTGTTATTCTCCTTAAGGATCTGCATTCAAAATTTCGCTCTGTCCTAATTTCTTGAATACCCCACCCTCGCTTTATAATCATCCCTTCCCATTTTGAATTGTAGCTTTCTGTTTGTGTTATGCTTAACAGCCTGAGCTGCGTAGCTCTAAAATGCATCTTCAAATCAGGTAATCCTAAACCTCCTTGTTCTGTTGGAAGGATCAACTTATCCCACTTGATTCTTGCCATCTTCCCCTCCCAGACAAAATTAATTGCTATTATTTATTTTATTTGATATTTGTTAATCGGGTTGGTCCAACTGAGCCAGTGGCCCATTTTCAGTGGAGACCCGAGGAGAAAACCTCCAATACAGAGAAGTACAGCACAAATCTTAAAGGTATTTTGTACTACATAAAGCAAATAGCAAGTAGAAAATATAATACATAAAGCAAATAGAAAATCAATACACAGCTATAATACAAGTATAGAGAAGACATTTAAAGTAGCAATGAAGTATATACATATTTACATGTGATGTAGTGGTTAAACATTTGGGTCTAAAAAGTAGTAAATGTATGTGTTAAAAAGGAAGAATAAGGAATGGTAGAGTGAGGTGACTGAAATGAAATAGTGGTAGTGCATTAGTGAGAGAAGAATTAGGTAGGGTCATGACAGGACCAGGGCTTTCTGTTCAATAGGAGTAGTCTAAGTTCCTTTTTGAAGTGACTAGGGTGGGGGATGGATCTTATGTCTAAGAGGAGTTTGTTCCAGGCTTGGGCTACAAAGCATTTATACAGTACTTTTCCACTATTTTTGTTAGGTTTATAAATATTGAGGAGTTGCTGATGGGAAGTACGGAGGGGATGAGTGGGGTGTAATAAGATACAAGGGAGGAGAGAGAGTGGCATAAAGATGTTTTTTATAGTATTGAGTGTGTGATTTGAAATTGTGATGATAGGAGTTATTGGGGGAATTCCACCCATTGAAGAGAGTTGAGTGCAAAGTAGTGGTGAGAGTTGTGTGGTGAGTTAGTGACAAATCTAGCTATTTTGTGGTATGTTTGTTGGAGTTTAGCCAAAACTGCAGATTGCAAGTTAGTAAGGATTGGAGTGGCATAGAGAAGGGAGGGGTGTAGGAGAGCCTGACCACGGCGAGTCTACCATCAGAGGTAAGAAATGTTTGATTTCTGTGTGGTAGACAACGATTTTGGTGTTTTTTTTATACGTTGAAGAATATGCAAGTTAAATTAAGGTCATTGTCAATGATGGTACCTAAGAGCATAGTGTGTGGGGGTCAGGTTTAATGGTGGTTTTGTCAGAGGATGTGTTGACAAAGGTTGATTTGTGTTGAGAGAGAGAATGTGGGAGAAAAAGCAAGAGTTTAGTTTTTTGGATTTAAGATGAGCTGATTATCAGAGAGCCAATTTTCAATGGATAGGAAAGAGGACTGGGTGAGAGCATGGTGGTCAGAGATGTTGTTAGAAATGGAGATGAGTGTAGAATCATCAGCATATTGAATAAGGGAGGATTGTTTGCAAGAGGTATGGAGATCATTGGTGAAAATATTGAACAGAAGGGGGGCCCAGGATAGATCCCTGGGGTACACCTGATGTGATGGGTAGGAAGGAGGAGCAGGAAAAGAGCCACCTGACAGATTATTGCCTGTTGGTGAGGTAGCTGGTAAACCAACAAAGAGAGGGACCAGAGAGATTGAGATCAGCAAGTTTAGATAAAAGTATAGAGTGAGAAACATTGTCAAAGGCTTTGAAGAGGTCAAGGAAAAGACAGGATACAAGTTGATTATTGTCTCTTGCCTCAGCTGCAGTGTGTGTAAAAGATAAGAGTGCAGTGGAAATGCTGTGGTTTGGCCGGAAGCCATGTTGAGCTACAGCTACCTCTAACCTTTGTCATATTTAAGTCTTCCATAAATATTTCCATTTGTGCTTTGTCTTGATTTCCGCATTTCTCTGCGTTATACAGATGTTCATAGAATTTCTGAAATGTCTGTAATACCGCTACAGGGCCTCTGATTATTTTTCTTATTAATGGCTCCCTCTCCCTAAGCTAACCAACAACACTTACTTTCTGCTGCGTAAGTTATTGTACCAAATGTTTTTGTGCTCTGGAGTTATCAGGAAACAGTTGTTTAACATCAGTCTTTCTAAACTCATGCATATTATCCAGGTACTCCCTTATTTTCTGTTTAGCACTCCTCTTGTTCTGTAAGATTTAAAACTTGAACATTTATCAGCATCTCTAAATAATTCTTGTTACTTCTGAACCGTATCTCCTTGTTTTATTTTTACCCTATTTTTAAACTCAGCTTTCATTTTATCCCACTCACTAGCTATAACTTCTGGAGTACTTCTTATCTTCCTCAATAACTCCTGAATAATTTCCACTAACTATTCTTTAAACTTCTTTCATTTAACAGGTAGGTGGGGAAGCACCAGTGTCTCATCTTTACTTCATTACTTTGAATTTTTATCTTGGTAGTTACTGTCACATGATCTGAAATAGTTATTGGATGTGTGTCAGATGTGCTCTGAATTAAATGCACATGTTCCTGTGAAATATAATTTCTGTCCATTCTCGTCCAGTTATTATACCTTGGGGAATAATATGTAAATTCTCTCAAGAGTTCCTACTACTGAATTCACTTCTTCCATACCAAATATTTTCATAAATTTCTTCACAAATCTACTGCCTTTTAGTACAATCTCCCTTCTATTATATATGACAGCTTTTTTGTAGATGTCTGTTTCCAGTTTTTGTGGTACATCTATCCATTAATGTTTGGCAGGTTGATCCTTTATACAGTTTTTTTCTTCTTATCAAGCACATTAAAACCTATGTCAAAATTTTCAAGACTTTTTGTCTTAATGAAAACCCTCAAAAAAAAATAAAGAAACAAACACATGCCCCCAGTGTACCCCTATAACCTGTTAACTTAATACAAACACACACAACTATGTACAACTTCAAGTAATGAATTTTAACACTCCTAATAGGAACAGTTGTCCCAAATAGACAGCTGCAAACACAGGCCTCAATTAACCGAAAGTTGAGGTTATTCATGCTAAGATACATGTTATTGCATGTTCTTTTATTTACAGTAATTGGTGTCTGTTATTTTTTATCTTTATTCTCCTCACAGATGTGGAAAACAACTTGCATGCTTTCAGAAGACTTACTTTATCTTTTAGACTTGAAGAAACCAGTATTCTGTTTTTATTGTGCTATAGTCAGCTTGTCTCCATGAAAATGTAAGAGAAAAAAATGTAGTCCTCAGCTGCAGGCTTTTAAAAACAAACATTTATTGCTAAAGGAAAACTTTTCATTATTTTTAGGTTTATCTTATTTACTTGTTCCACTTAAAACTTGTTGTTAGATTAAACCAAGGGTCTTAATCCATTCACATATGCAAAAGTAAGAGAAAACATGAGCAGTGACTCCTTTTTGTTTGTTTTACTCATGAATTGAATGAATACTTGACCTTGATCTTTGGCAGTACTGAGTATAGTCTTTTAATGTTATATCCTTTAGTTCTGTGCTGCTATGTATTTTAATATTGATATCTATTTTATATTTTATTCAATTTTTATCCTGTAGTTTTGTAGAACTGTATATTTTATTTTATTTTTATTTTTATTATTGTCTGTAGTAATACTTCCAGAGAGAATGACCGACAGATGCCCTTTTAGGTCACTGATAACTTAGGTTCATAGGTAGGTACTAGGCTATTGGCCCTAGGGCCTATATAAGCCTAGCCAAAAATGGACCCTGGCTTTCGCCACCCAAGAAAATTATTTTCTTGTGCCCCTGTCGAGCAGAGCGACAGAAGTGATCCCTGGGATGAATTTCCTATTTCAGTTCATAGGAAGTTACTAGGCTAGTGGCCCTAGAGCCCTTACAAGCCTAGCCATTTTAATCCCGAGTTGCCTCAGTTGTCCTTTGTTAGATGGATGTAATTTGCAGTGTGAGTCTATGATCAACACCGACTACCTCATCCATTTGTCTAGGTTGCACTTGAATAGGGTCAGTGAGGAGCTGTGCTTCACGTGCATTGGAAGTGTATTCCAGAGTAGCACCAATCTCTGGGAGATATACCTGTCTCTCCAGCATGTTTTGTTAATGTCACAGGCTAGGTTAAGAGGCCTAGAGTGAGTGTTTCTTGTGCCATTTGATTTGCAGATATGCAGCATTTTCATTAGGGCAGGGTCAGATACTGCCCTGTAGGCCAGGCACAAGTCACTTCTCAGCAGCCTGTATGATACAGAGTACAGTGACAGGGCTTTTAGTCTGCCCAGGTAAGTCATGGTTTGGAGGCCATGCATTTTCTTGTTGAGAAACCTCTGTGGTCCCGCCAGTTGCTGCAGGTGTCTGGTGAGTTACATGCAGAAGAGAGCACTATACTGCATTAATGGCCTGATGATGGTTGAGTACACTGGAGTTAGAACATCCTCAGACCTGGATGAGATGCCCTTATTTATGAGATTCACAACACAGAAGGCTTTCCTTACCATTGTGGAAACTTGACGGTCGAATTTCAGATTGTTGTATACCCGTGTTCCCAAGTCTCACACCACTGGGTCTGAACTTAGGGGAGTGCTGTCAATATTGTATTTACCAGGGAATTTTGCTTTGCCAAAGGGGATAATAATGCACTTTTTTTGCATTTAATTTTATACTGTGGCTTTGGCAGCAGTTATTTGTATGTGGTAGCCCCTTCTGTAATATGTTAACATTGTTGGGGACTCAAGGCCATCTACTTTAGCCTGGACTTCGAGAAATAGATTCTAAACAGTAAAGGACCCAGCACAGATCTTTGTGGTATTGTGGTATGCCACTGGTGATGGGTCTATTGGTAAAGGTAGAGTCACCAGCTTTAACAGTATGTATTCTGTTGGTGAGCCAATTGGCTACTCATGAGTAGCCAATTGGCTCACCAGCAGAATACATACTGTTAAAGCTGGTGACTCTACTTTTACCAATGATTAATGTAAGGGTTAATCTCCAGCTGGGAGAGTTTCTCAATGATACCTGAGTGGGAAATTATGTGAAAAGCCTTGGCTAGGCCAAGATGGGCAGTATGCATTGTCTTACCTTCATCCAGAGCTTTAGTGACTTTCTTGAAGAAATCTATTAGGTTTAATAAGCATGATCTACCAACATAAACAAACTGGGTTGAGTCTAGAGTTCAAAGATTGCCTGTGTCCTTGTTGATAAGGTCTATGATGATTCTTTCAATGGTCTTGCATATGAGGCTAGTTAGACTTATGGGTCTCTAGTTCACAGGGTTGGTTGATGGCCCCCCTTTGTGCAAGGGGATTACTGTTGCTGCTCTCCACTCTGCTGGAACAAAGCCAGTTCTCAGGCTGTGGTTAAAGAGAATGCCAAGTGGGTCAGCTAGGTTCTGTTTTAGATTGCTTAGTAAGCAACCTGGGATGTTACCTGGTCCCATTGAGTCTTTTTCTTGGCCTTAGAGTGTGCAGATATGACCTGATCTCTAGTGATACTAGGCAGAGGAATGGTGTCAGGTATGCTTTGGGGTATAGCTGTTGGGGACAGGAGGGTGAAGTTTGCACCAAATTTGTCAACTAGCAAGTTGGCAATTTCCTCTAGTATAGTATGAGTTGTACCATCTACTACCAGTTTGGCAAGTAGCTGGGCATTCCCTTTTAGACATTGGACGTAGTTGAAGAATGTCTTATGATTATCCTTAGCTAAGGATGCAATTTACCTTTGTAATTAGCTTTAGAGGACTTTACAAGATTTTTGATTTGCTTGTTCAAACTGTGGAGGGAATTCTTCCTCTGCTGAGCCAGTTCCCTGTTGTTCTTGAACATCAGTTTCTTCCTTTTGTTATGTAACCTGTTTATACTTGAGGTCCACCAGGGTGGCTTGTTTTTTTGAAGACCTGGTTTTAATCTGGTCAGGTACAACAGCGTCTATACAATTGCTTAAGTGTTTATATAGGGCATTTGTTTACACCTCTGCGTAGGAGTCATTGTTGTCTGTGATTGCAGGGGGGTATAAAAATGTTTATACCATTGCTTAGTAGGCTGAAGTTTGCTTTGGAACATTTTTTTTAGTTGTTTTTGCTCCTGTGGTGGTGACAGGTCCAATAGTTAAATCGAATGAGACTGATTTATGGTCCGATCTTACCAAAGAAGGCATTACACAGGGGGGAGTGCAGTGACCCCCCCCTCCATGTTGGTGAGTACTATCTCCAGGACATTTGAACCCCTTGTGGGGCTGCAAACCATCTATTCTAGAGCATTGTACTGACAAAGTCCAGGACCGTCTGGGCAGGCATGTTCGTTCTCGTGTATGTCACCCAGTCGATGAAAGAATAGTTGAAATCTCCCATGATTAAGTTTGTAGGCTGCATGGTAAGTGACTCAAGTAAGTCCAGGTTGGTTGTGTGCTTTTCTTGGTTCATGGTGGGGGACCTGTAGCCGACAATGATGGATAGGGTATTTTGCTTATAGTTAATTGGACATGAAGTAATTCAAGAGAGTCATACTGTTTGATCAATCTCGAGGTGTACTTGGCTTTAATGAAGATGGCTACAACTCCACTTTTGGTTCTTTCACTCTCATTTTGAGGTCTGAACATGTGGAAGGCATTATTGGCTTGCATGGCTGGGGTGCATTCCATGTTGTTAAAACATGTCCCATTGACTGCCCGGATGTCAGCATCTTCCAAGGAGAGGAACGCTTCCTCTGAGGATGATGACAGTGTCTATGTCTATCGCAGAGGATATCTTCTTTTGAGTACATTCTGCACCTTGTGAAGGAATATTTCACATGGCCTTCAAATAAATGCTCATTTTAATGTATCCATTCCCGGAGAACACCCATTCTGATTCAAATAATTCTAAACCGCTGAAACTTTCAAAGCTGACACCTGTTGTTATTCTTCCAGTAATTCATTTTAAGAGTGTTGTCCTTTTTTGTTTACTAACAACTCATAAACTTCCTGTATGACAGCAAGGTGCTGTTTCCCTTGGATCATGGTTTTGACCACATCACAACACTAAACCAGCCCTACTTCACTTCGATACGGTCAGCCAAAACAGAAACTGCAGCACATCATCTCTACTCTTTTCCTGCACCTGTCTTTAGCCTTTGATATAGTTTCCCACCAGCTTCTCCTCCACAGGCTACATCTCCTTGGCTTGGCATCCTTTTTCTGTCAGCTGGTTTCCAGCTACCTTATTAATCACATTCATTTTGTCAGATGGTAAGACTCTCATTACAGCTTCCTCTAAGTCAAAGCAGGTGTTCCACAAGATTCTTTACGGGTGCCAATTATATTCAACATCTTCATCACTAACCTGCACAAAGAATCAACACAATCAGTCATTCAAAATGCTCATTATTCTACTTTGGTCTGGTCTGCTGTGTACCCAGTCCAACAGGCCATCACCCAGAAAGCCTTCATCTTTGTTGAAAAATAGCTCCAAAAATCCCAACAACTCTTAACCCAAAGAAAACCAAAGTACTCCTATTTCATCCCGAGCATATGACTCCAGATAACAGCCTCAACATTGTTGCCTCTAATAACATTAAAATCGAGCTCACCAGCCATAATAATTTACTAGATACATTTATTAACAACAAATTAATTTTTAATCTTCATATAGACACAGTAGTCAAACATACACATCAAGCTGGGATCTCTATACAGAACCAAGCAGTTTTCTTTAATGAATACATCAGGAAAATAGCAGTAACCTCCCTCCTCCTTCCCTGCTTCATGTCTGCCTCAAAAATATTTACAAATCTTCACTCTTCCACCTAGGCCAAACTGTTAACAGTATTATAACTAAATTAATAAATGTGCATGTAACCTCCAAAATCAATCCAGTCACTGCACATCTCCAGAAGCACTCAGCTGTCTTGAATTTCTCCATTAGATTTCTTTTATCCAGCTAGTCAGGGTGTACAAGATACAGCATCACCCATCCAAAACTCCCTTACTGACTAACCTCATCCAGTGGCATAAAAATCTTCGATCCAAAGAAATTTCTTTAGTTGTTTCCTAAAAATCAAAAAACTTTTAGTGGGACTCATTCTCTGTTAGTGTCTTCAGACACGAACAAGCTCTCAAGCACAGCCAGACTCTTAAACAATATCATATCAACAATTTTAAAATTAAATTAAAAAGACATATGCAGATATCTAAACTCAGTAACGTAACTGCAGCACACCAACAGGCTGACATAAAGTATATTTTATCCTTCTCCCTCCTGCGCCATCCTCCCTTTACTCTGTCATCTCTCCTTTCCGCAGCCTTTTCTATCCTCTTTTTCACATATTGTCATAGTATAGACAAAAGGAGCATTTGATCTTTCTTTACTGCATATAATCATAATGCTGCCACATGCAGAAGTACATTTTCCTTATCAAGCACAATGTTGATAACTTGGTTATACCACACCTGTAGGTTTATATTATAATTTATAAGAACTGTCTTTGTTATTGTTTATTTCCTTTTGAAGCTTTGCTCCCTGGACCTCCACTAAAAAAGTACTTCCAGTAAAACCTTCCAGACAAACAAGAGCAAATAAAGTAAATAAAAATAAATATGTCATTCCTTGTTTTCTTTTAATAAACCTGTTCGGATATCATTCCTAATTTATTCATTGAGCCTAGTTCTTAGCCACCTGGTACTGAGGAACATTATTTATTCATTTTTAAGAAATCTATGTGTGACCCGTATCTATATCTAGCGGGCTGCCTATTTTAAGTATATAAAAAAGGAAATGGCTAACAACTGGACAAGAGCAAGCCAGATTATCCTAAAAAGAAAAAGAACAGATACATGGATGACTCTGACACTTCCATCTTAGAGAAAGTTTCTTCAACAAAAGTACCTGTACTGACTATAACTTCCCCTTGCCCAGAACCTTTCTTGTTGACTACTCCATCCAGATTGGCTTTCCCCCTAGACTTAAGTTGTCTGATACCATCAACTCCACTTTCTGGAGCAGGCTTTCCACTTTCTATCCTTGTGTCCAGTATCAGCTGCATCTTTTTGTTCTTTCTGGTCCCTCCAGACTCCTACACAATTGTATTTGAACAAAATGATGTCTGCGTTTCTAAAGGCTTAACTTGGGTATTGTGCTATCTCACCCTCTCTGTTTTTAGTGTGGCACAAAAAGAACCCCAAACCATTTTCACTGCACTTCCACTCCCCAATCCTGTTTCAACTCCGGGAGCCTTGGAACCAGTGAGAGAGCCTAAGATAATGTTCTCAGCACCAAAGGAGAGTTTTTATTCAACGTTTATTTCCTTGGCATTAGTGGAGGTGTCAGCATCAACTCTTTTGGCGCTGATCCCCTTCAAGGCCCGTGGGACCCAGTGCCAACTCCTGTCCCTACCCTTTTGGGAACATTGTTGATGTCATCGCTTTTAAAGTTCAACTACCTGGTGCCAAAGTCTTCCTTGGTGGTGTTGACCCTTGAAATGTTAGTGTAGATGGTCAGCACTGGTGCCCATCCTTCAGTATCGGCGCAGGTACATTTGGTGTTGATGGCTTCAGGCCTGATTATCTGTGTAGCTAGATCAATGCAGATGAGATCCGAGGTGACCTTTGTGCAGGAATGGATACAAGCTGCACATTTCTGTCTGTAGACACCATTGAAATTAAGACTTCAGCCATATGTTTATCTTGCCCCCCCCAGGACAGAAGATTATATATACAAGGATTGTAAGATATGAGATCCCTTCTGCTCCAGATAGCTCAGACGAGTCTCCCAAGAGCCCCCCTAATAATAAGAGAAAGTGCAAAAATACTTCCCCAAGGCTCATCCTGAAGACACCACTGTTGGTGAGGTCCTGGAAATGATGAGACAGTGGGGATCCTGGCAAGTTGACCCCACCAACCTAGAAGAAAAGATCTTGCAAGAGATTTATATATCCTCACCCATAGCAGTGTGAGTAGTTTCATCTCCAGACAAACGTATTGATATGGTGCAGAATTGGTCACAGAGAGACCACACAGTGTTGTGGACTTCCAAGGATAGGTAAAATAGAGCAAAGGTTCACTTACTGATTCCATAGAGGTGTCAACAGCCACCAAATCTGAGGTTCTGGAGGACACTTGGGATATTCATACTCCTAATAAACAGTCAGGGATGATGGATAAACATGTAAAGTGTGTATATGCGTTGAGTACCTTTTCATTCAGAGAGGTGAATTACTTGACATTTATGGTAAGGTTTTAGAGGAACCTAACTGATAAAACTATAGATACTTAAACAGTTGCCCATGGTTGAACTGATGATACATCTAGACATCCAAGTGGCAATCATTAACTGTATTTCTTCACTAACCATGGACTTACGGGTCTATATTAGAACATCAAACATTCAAAATGTCGGGTGAACTAATATCGAACCCTAGCAATCGAAAAAAACCCATTGAACATTCGGAACAGCAAATTTTTTTCCAAGGGAAAAAATTTGCTGTTCCAGAACACATACACACAACACAAGCACACCAAACAAACAGCAATCCACACACATACACCTAAACTCTTAACACCTAATCCTACACTAAACTATACAAACACCACTAACTATCCACTTACTTTAACCCAAACCCTAACCCTAAGGTCCGTCACTATCGCACAGTCACCTCACCTGCGCCCTAACCCGCCCTAACCCACACGTCCACACAATCGCACACTTACCTGACCTTTGCCCTAACCCTAACTAACCCTAACTCACATGTCCACACAATCTCACACTTACCTGAACCCAACCCGTAACTTGCCACCAGAGCTCTGAAAATACAGAAGCAACAGAAACGGACAACCGAATTCTTTCCCTAGGAAAGAATTTGGTTTCCTGTTACTTCGATATTTTCAGCGTTCGCTGAAAAAAGGTCGATATTAGAACACCCGACATTTAAAATGTTCGGTGTTCTAATATAGACCCGGACTTGCATTTGAAAACTCTAGCTTGGTTAGTTTTTTACCAATTGTTTTGTCTGTATGAGTCTTTGATTTAGTTGTTACTTGGGATATTTTGCAGACACCTTAATGGTTATGAACATTAGCTGGGTATAAAGAGCATGTGTTTCTAGAGTATATTTATTTTATTTTACATTTGTTAACTGGGAAAGTCCATCTGGACATGTATCCTTTTTCAGTGGAGGCCCGTGGGGAAAAGCTCCAATATCAAATAGTACTGAGTATAGTTAACACACATTAAAAAACATTAAGTTGCTACATTTTCTAATACATCAGTACATATTGTAACACAAAGTAGGTAATTATAATAAGACTATTTACAATAGTAATGGTTCATAGGAGTGAAAAAAACAATAGGAATTATAGCAACAGCATTTAATACATTCTGAAGGGTTGTACTTAATTTCAAAACAGTGTAAGAAACTTCAGTCCATATATTTCTAGTTAATCACTATATATTAATCAGATCAGACAATAGTAGTAGAAGAAGCGAACTTAAACTCGTCTTAAGTCAAAACAAAACAAAAAATAATAATAGAAAATATATAATTGTACAGCATTACTAAGTTTTCGAAAGTAATCCAAGCAAGGCAGGCAGTCTGTTTCCAGTCGAAAATCCTTTATTAAGTACACAGACAAGCGATCCAAGTAAAACATAAATAGTGTAATAATTTCCTCACAAGCTTTCTAAATATATATGTACTTTTTATCAGGCATGGGAGTGGTTTATTGTGCTGTAAAACAAAGTGTTATTGGTACACATGATAAATTCACATCCCTTCCCCCATCAGTGTGACATTCAAGCTGGTCCTGCCCTACTTAGTAGCTGTCATAATAGTATATAACCCTTATGTACTTTAAATAAAATTTATAATGATGTGGTACCTCTTATTTAACCAGATTATTAAGTAGATTATTAAGTCTGTGATTTTATCCAAGACAGCATACTACATGGCTGGAAATATATCAACCTTAGATCATTTGGCAATCAAAAAATTAATATAAATATATACATATACATTTTGCATGTAAAAATCAATTTCTATTTTCATAACCTATTGTTAACAAAGATCGCTTTCGTCCTTCTAGACTTCTTGAGGTCTGTGTACAAGAACCCTAAAAACAATTTATAAAAATATATATAATTGTATAATTAGTTAGTATTGAATATTTAGGGTTCTTGTACACAGACCTGAAGAAGTCTAGAAGGACGAAAGCGATCTTTGTTAACAATAGGGTATGAAAATAGAAATTGATTTTACATGCAAAATGTATATGTATATATTTATATAAAGTTTTTGATTGCCAAATGAACTAAGGTTGATATATTTCCAGCTATGTAGTATATTGTCTTGGATAAAATCACAGACTTAATAATCTACTTAATAATCTGGTTAAATAAGAGGTACCACTTCATTATAAATTTTATTTAAAGTACATAAGGGTTATATATTATTATGACAGCTACTAAGTAGGGCAGGACCAGCTCGAATGTCACATTGATGGGGGAAGGGATGTGAATTTAACATGTGTACCAATAACACTTTGTTTTACAGCACAGTAAACCACTCCCATGCCTGATAAAAAGTATATATATATTTAGAAAGCTTGTGAGGAAATTGTTGCACTATTTATGTTTTACTTGGATCGCTTGTCTGTGTATTTAAAGGATTTTTGACTGGAAACAGACTTGCCTGCCTTGCTTGGATTACTTTCGAATACTTAGTAATGCTGTACTATACAATTATATATTTTCTATTATTATTTTTTGTTTTGTTTTGACTTAAGACGAGTTTAAGTTCGCTGCTTCTACTATTATTGTCTGATCTGATTAATATACAGTGATTAACTAGAAATGTATGGACTGAAAATCTTTCACACAGAGAAGTTCCTTACACTGTTTTGTTTTTGGACCCACTACACTTTAGTGGGTTGTTTTGAGACTTGGGGGATACCACGGAGATTACTTGTTTTTGTTGTACTTAATTTCAGTACGTAGAGTTTTCAAACAAAGATATGTCAGTGCGATTGAACATTGGTAGTCGATAGAGAATAAGTATGATATTAAAATCAGTAAGGTGTTTGTTGAGTGGGTTCAGTGTTGGAGGGGATGGTGGAGTGTAGGAGGTTTGGAAGGAGTTTAGTAGATCTAACCTGGGCTGTGGCAGGAGCAGAGCCAGGAGTTTGTAAGGTTGGTTTTTAGGAGTTCTTTAAACTGTTTAGATGAGGAAGTGTTCATAAGTGGGTTGGGCAGAGAGTTCTAAAGTTTAGAGATATAGTTGTAGAAGAGGGATTCACCTGTTTAGTTTTTAACTTTGGTGACTTGGAGGAGTAGTTTGTTGTTTGAGCGAAAGGATCTGGATGCAAAGTATGGTTGGATAATGTCCTTAAGGGCTTGTTTTTTTTCTGGATGATGGAGGATTTTGTGGACTATGGTTAGTTGATTAAATTGAAGAAAAAGAGGGAGTTCTAGCCAGTTGAGTTGTTTGAGAGATTGACAGTGATTGGATTTATAGGAAGCATTAGTGGCAAATTTGGAGATTTGTTGTAGCAGGTTTCAAGCTTGGCAAGGTCAGTTTTACGGAGGTTTGCAAGGATAGGGGATGCGTATAAGAGTGTTGATAGTAGGTGTGTTCTAGCAATTGTAATTTTTGTATTCTTAGTTAGAAATTGTCTATTCCTATATAGGAGACTAAGATTCTTGTGAACTTTTTTAATGGATTGGTCTATGTGGAGGTCAAATTTCAGGTTATTGTCAATAATAACACCTAGAAGTTTGGTATGGAGGAGTAGGAGTGATTGTGGTTTTGTTCTTAGAGAAGATATTAAAGGTTGTGGAAGAGGAAGGATTTCTGGTGGAGTGGAAAAGCATAAGTTTAGTTTTATTGGGATTTAATATAAGTTGGGAGTTTGTTAGCCATGTTTCGACAGATAGGAAGGTGTCTTGGGTGATAGATTGCAGGTCATCAAGGGAAGAAGCAGTGCAGATCAGAATGGAGTCATCAGTGTATTGAATGATCTTGGCTTGGGGAGTGACAAAGCGGAGGTGATTGTTAAGTAGCGAGAAAAGTAAGGTCCAAGGATGGAGCCTTGGGTTACACCTAAGGTAACTGGTAGGAGGGGTGAGAGGAACTATCGCCAAAGGACATTTTGATGACGATCTGGTAAGTAGCTTATATATTATAGCCAAACAGTCCACTTATGTTGTGCTGATGATTTCATAAGAAGGCTGAAACATGCATATCCACAGCTAGTGGGGTTTGGCTTTATTGGCCTGAATGTGTCCATAAAGGCTTAAAAAGGAAAAAGTCATGGAAATTCAGAATCCATATAGCTAACAATGAAAACTCTAGCCTGGCTAGGTTTTCTTGCAGTTTTTGACTTGAATAATGCAGCTGATGGAGCAGCAGGATCAGCTGGCTCAGAAATTGCAGTCTGTTGCAGAGCACTTTTAGATGGCTGTTGTCAATACTTCCTTTGATGAAACGTCCTTGTTTGGGCAGAGGACAAAGGAGAAACTGCTATAATGTGAGCAAGAGGACAAGATGCTCATAGCTGTTGGCGTTAAGTTTTCAGTCGCACAGAGATCCTTTCAAAGGAAACAGAAAGCTGCAAGAATCATCATAGGGCTTATGGATCACGGAAATCATATACTGGAGCTACTATGTGTCATTTATAAGATTACCCAAAAAGCCATCCTCCCTATCTATTACTAGTAACACTCTTTCAGATGAGGGCAGCACAACATATTCTCATTTTGTCTTGGTGCCCCCCCAGGACCTCAGATTAGTTTTGGGCCTCAGTTTTCTGAGTAAGTATTTGAAATGAGTCATTCTGGATGGTCATGGTGAAGTGTATTCTGCCATGCTTACATGCTGAAGACTGGATGTGCTCTTTGGATCTCCAGGATGCGTACTTAAAGGTAAAACTAGCAAAGTCTTCCATAAGATTCCTACTCTTTCAGGTGGGAAGAAGTCGTTTTCAGATCAGAGCTCTGCCATTTGACCTCATCAAATTCCCCCAGGTGTTTACCAAATGCATGGTTTCTTTCGCAGCCCGTATGTGTCTGTTAGGAGTGAGACTCCTTGCTTAGTTGACTGATTCATTGTTGCATCTTTTATGGAAAGACTTAATACAGCAAGGTAATATTTGCTTCAGATATACCTTTCCTTGGGGATTATGGTCAATCTAGCAAAGTCACAACTGGATGCCTCACAATTTATAATTTTTATCAACTGCCAGTTGGATGCAGTGAGCCAGCAGGCCAGGCTACCACTGGACAGGATTCCCACCATAGTCAGGCAGATTTAGATCAGCTATGCAGTGCAGCTGCAGTTTTTCAGGCTGCTAAATATTACAGCAGTTTCACTTTAGAAGTTTCCATGTGCCAGACTCCAGTAGTGGACCCTGAGGACACAGTGGAGTCAAGCAACATAGCCCATATTGCATACGTTAAGACTTTCAAAAGTATGTATCAAACACCTACTTTGTTGGTCAAATGCATGCATTCTCAATATAGGGACCCTGTTTGCCCAACCTATACCCACCACCACAGTAACTATGGATGCATCCTTACTTTGGGGGGGGGGGCATTGATAAGACCGGACAGTTCAATGGACATGGACCGCACAAGATGCCAAATTGCACTTCAGTGTCTTGGAGATGAGACCAGTCCTTCTAGTGTTGCAGGCAATTCAGGGCTTGCTTCCTCTAGCTACAATATCCATTTATTCAGATAATATGGTACTTGTATGGTACATAAACAAGCAAGGGGGAACCTGATGTTATTCCCAATGCAGAGTAGCTGTGAGGGTTTGGGAATGGGCCATAACATCACTTATGCTTTTCATACCTATGCACACAGTGGGGACTTCCATTATGATCGCAGACAGGTTGAGGAAGCTAATCTTGTTTCCACATGAGTGGTCTCTCAACTATTCAGTAGAACTAAAGATTTTTCAAAAGTGGGGGAGATCATGCTGTGTCCTGTTTGGTTCACCATTAAACACCAAATGTGACAGGTTCTACTCTGTCATCCCCCAGGAGTGACCGCCCCAAGAGATGCATTTTCCCACATTTGGCCTCCAGGCTTTCTGTATGCATTTCCGCTCATAATCAAATTCCTCCAGAAAGCCAAAATGTGCAGAATCAAGGTCATTCACATAGCCCACTTCTGGCCCCACCAAATTTGGTTTCCCCTGCTGTGGTCTCATAATGAAGAGAAGATCTCACCTCCTACCTTTATCTTTTGCTGTCCCACCAATCCTGGCAGCCACACCAGAACATTTGCTCACTTCACCTAACTGCATAGTTTTTCCACTTGATGGCTAGAGGTCCTTTATTCCAGTCTGAAGTTGTCAGTCTGATTACAGTTTTAGAAGGGCCATCTGCTAGAAGTATATATAAAGGGAAGCAGAAAAAGTGCTCAGGTTGGGTTATTTAACAAAATGTAAACCACTTCTCAGCCCCATATCCCAAGTGCTAGTCTTTTTAGTGGGCATATTTAAAACGGGGATAGTTGTTCTTCTGTTAAAGTTCATTTAACTGCTGTATCCTCATATCACCACATTTTTTTTCTTGCCACACATAAATATGTAAAGCATTCTTGAAAGGAGTCTTTCACTCCGGTCTCCATTTTGCTTGCCCTCCTCCTCCATGGGATTTAAATTTCATTCTAGAGAAACATACACTGTTCCCCTTTGAGACTACTTACTACACTGATATTACATTTCTGTCATGGAAGACTCTTTCTGGTAGCCAGTACTACTGCCAAGTAAGTTTCAGGTTATCCTTATCCTTTGAATTTCTTTTTGTTGATTTTCATAAAGACAGAATGACATTGAGGATTAACCCATCATTTATTCCCAAACTAACCACACAGACAAGTTTGAGGCACTATGCTTATTTCCCATTGATCTTTCTAAATCACTCTAACAAATGTAAATATCAGCTGCTGTGTTTAGTTGTGCACAGACTACTCAGACTTTATAGAACAAGAGAATTCAGGAAGGATCACCAACTATTCGTCTCCTTCTCGGATACCAAAAAAGGTGACAAAGTCACTAAGGTCACATTATCTAAATGAATGTCTGACTGGATTACCTCCTGCTACTTTTTCTGTAGCAGATCTGTGCCATCTAGACTGAAAGCACACACAGTCAGGTCTCAGCTATGTCTAAGGCCATTTTCCAAAATGTACCCCTAGAAGAAATTTGTCCTGCTGCTACTTGGTCTGGTATGTCTTGCATACCTGTGGGAAATGTTATAGATTAGATATCCTGTCCAGAGCTTGGGCTCCATTCTCAAAGGCTTGTTTTCTTAGGCAGCCCCAGGTCTGCCAGGGATTCTGTCCTCCATTTTCAGTATCCGGAGAGGAACTACATAAATATGTAAGTTATGTACTTATCACAAAATTAGATTTAGCTGTTATTTATTCGAACACTAGAACAACCCACCCACCTAACCCCCACCAAATTGTTGTATCCAGAGGAATCTGCAAGAACACCAGAGGCTTGGTTCTTGACTTTGTGGGTTTCTTGGTATACACAATTACTTTTCATGTCATGTCATGGTTATTATGGGGTAAATGCTTGTAAGTCAGAATCAATCAATCAATCTAGAGTTTCACAGGCGACCAAGGGCGTATGGGACAGAGAGAAGCTCAAGCTCAGAGAGTTGTTATTCTCATAAATACAGACACCAGCTAAATTTAACATTCTGGCAAGTACATAATTTACATTTTGGAATTACCTTATAAATTCAAGAATTACTCACGTTATCCAAAGAAGATACAGATTGTCTTGGTTCCCCTATTACAGCTAAGGAAACTGTTCCTATAGTCAAACACTTGGGGCTGGTGAAAGCATCGCTTAAATTCTTACCTGTTACAAAGCTCCACGAATATCTTGTTCTGTACTTAGTTTGTTTTTGCCAGTATGTTTAGGTTAGACATTTTCATCATAGTTAATCTTAAGCCAGGAGAGGCTTCATCCATCCCACTATCCTACAAGACTGCCTGTCTCTTAAATATGGAATCTAACACACTAGCAAAAATCTTAGCTATTCTCTTGTAAAGGATTTAAAGGAATCGCTGAGTGCTGAACAAGCTAACTTCATTAAAAGTTGTACTGTCTCTGATCAAGTTAAAACAACACTTAACCATCTTGGCTGAAGTAAAGATCCCCTGTCTTTAGTTTGTCTTGATGGTGATAATGCTTTTGACAGAAAATTAGATTTTTCTGTTCACTCTTCATGCAGTCGTGGGCTTTCCAACCTGTTTTTATTATATGAGGAAAGGCTTCCCTTTGAAATGTTGAAAACTGAAACTGTAGCAGTCCAAACATTTTAAAAATGGGAAACTATGAAGCATTTTTTTTTTTGCTGGGGTGTGGGCTGCCCTCTGCAGTTGTGTCTTGAGAACAGGGGCAAATTCAAGACTTTTTTTTTTAATTTTGGTCCATAACTGTTTCAAAGCTCAAGTGTAATGGGGAGCTTTGTAAAAATGTCTTCATTTCTCAACAACAGCTAAGATTAATTAAGATGGAGTCTTCTTTGCACCCTTTGCACTTTACTTTGGAACAAGGCAATGATGTTTCGCACCCCCCCCACCTTTCTTTTTAATGTAGTTATAGAAGCTTGTGTAGAAAGATTAAAAGTAATAATAAACTTGCACCTGCAGCTGTAATTGGCATTTCTATCAAACTTGTAGCATATGCAAACATCATCTTACCTTATATTCTTAATTTACTGTTCCTTCTTAGTTGCAGTATTGTTAGAGGCCACAGATGGTTATAGTCATTTTGCAACTACAAATTAGAACAAAATTTTGCATATATTCTCGGCATAACTAACAGTAGATGAGATTTCACATAAAACCAGTTGCCCTCGATTTTAAGTTATGTGGTGGCTGAGTTCAAAATCTTACCTTATGAAAAATGAAACCTTAAGTAATTTCATTGCCAAATAGGTATTAGATCTGGTCAGATGGCTTAATTTGCCTTTATCATTGATGGGAAAGATTAATGTTTTAAAAACGAATGTCATGTCTCACTTACTATGTGAGTGATATATAGTGCCAAGGTAGTTCTTACACTGAGTTGTGTTGTCCAGTAACAGAAAGAGATGCACACACTTGAGTTTTGAGATCTCATATTGGTGTTGCAGTGTAATTGCCATCTTGACTTGTGTTAAATATGCTAGGAACAATGTTTACACTGTTTGGTCAGAAGCAGAGAAATCTGATTTATGTTCCACATCTTTCTCATCACATCTCAGTAGCTGTTATGTAACCTGTAACACTTCCAAATTATAATCTCAGTTAAGTCTAGCTCTATATACCCTACTAATATGTGTCACATATTAGTAGGGTATATAGAGCTAGATTTAACTGAGATTGGATCCCTCCTGTTTTCGATATTTATAAACATTGTTCTTACCAACATTACAGTAGTTAATCTCACATTGTGTATGTAAATGATGATGTATTACCCAGCTCCTCTGCTAAAGAAAAGCTACAAAATGATTTTGCAGTTGTCTGTAACTGACTACTTGCCAATAATTTGGCTAAACTCCAGAAAATGGGTGGTTGTGGTTTTTGGAATGCACAAAAATATTCTAATATCCCAAGAATCGTAATTTAGGATCCTGTAGAGGTAAGATGCGAACGGGTTGAATACTAGAAGTATGTTAGTTTTTTTCTGGATCAAACTCCCGTCTTTTACAGCACACATAGATCGAATTTTGGAAAAAAAAAGTCCTGAACTAATCAAAACATGTTTGATAGTTGTCCTTGTAAACCAGTGATGCACATCCTGTGATGGGACTTAATGTCCCAATTCCAAGTCTTGAGTACACACTGCCTTTTTGACCCTGAACTTACTTGGTAATGATTCACACTGCCAAAATTAACATATGCCCCTATATTACCATTTCCCAGAAAAGAGAACACTACTAATGTCTTTCAAATGACAAGGTGTTTACCACAATTGCAAGGAAAGCTGTTGCCAGTAATAACTGCTTACATTTATGGTAGCATACACCCCACCCATCAAAATCATAACATACTAAGAGATCAGATGGTGAGAATTAGTAGACTAACCACAAATTATTCTGGTTTTGAAAGAGAAACGGTCAGTCTCAAAAGAATGTTTAAAGAAAAGGGATACTCTGTAAGTTCTATTGAGGAGCTGGCCAGTGACACAGAAAAAGGAAGAAAACTTCAGTATAAACCATTGATCGACAGAGAGGAAGAAGATGCTAATCCCTCTGTGATGGATGTTAATGACACAAACAAGTATGCTTTAGTTTTATTATTAACTTATGCACTTGACACTCCAGCAATTCATGAATAGTGACAAATAACCTTTTGAAATGCAGTGGATAGAGTGGTTGGGCGCAGCACCCATTAATATAAATAAAAAATGTTACAGCATTAGGAATATTCTTGAAAGACAGAAAGGAGAAGCATAAATAAGTGATTTAATAAAAGGAAAATATTCATGTAATATGTGCAATCAATGCAGGTTTGTAGCAAACAGTGCTTCTTTTTTCTCTTTGAATACGGGAATAAGTTATGCTTAACCAAAATATTCCAACTGTAGTACATTTAATGTAATTTATATTGCTGTGAGTCTGTCATGCCAGGCAATTTATGTAGGCAGGACTATAGGAAACTGAGTTCAAGAGTATATGAACACTGCCATGCAATAAAAAGAGTAGCAAAAAATGCTTTGTATGGATATACTTTAAAATGCACAAGTTTAAAAAGTATATTTTTTATGTGTGAGATGCTATATAACCCAGTATGACAGGCGGGAATGCTAAGAAAGTGTTAAGACACTAAGGAATAAGAGTGACAAATAAGAATAAGTGCCACAAATTTGGCAGGCTTGAATGACCATATTAATTTTAAATGCATTTTACATAAACAGCTGCCTAAGACCTAGTACAAGAAATGATTTTAAAGAAGCAACACGATTGGCTGTGTCCGTCCTGTGGTTTATGGTCAAGTAAAAGAGATGATTTTAAAGAAGGAGTTGATTGGATGTGTTTTAGATGATGTCATGATTTTTTTACTATTTTATGAGCCAGGTCTTATTTTATAATCGTAGAAAGCTGAATATGAACAGACAAAAGTGCTCACTCTGTGTTGGTTTGAAAGAATGTCACGGTAGATTTCAGATTTTTCTTGTTTAAAAAAAAAAAAAAACTAACAAAATTCTGGATGGTCACAATAGTCTATTCTCCCTTTTTTGAGAGAGGAAGACTGGATGTGTTCGATATGTCCTTTAAGATGTGTACTACCACAGAAAGATAGACAGACACTCCGGGAAGTATCTTCTTTTCTGGCTTGGAGCCAGACATTTTCAGTTCAGAGCAGTGCTCTTTAGTCTTACCACAACCCCCCCCCCCCCCATGGGTGTTCAGCACATGTATGGCAGGAGCAGCAGCTCATCTCCGACTGCAGGGGTTCTCGGCGTTCTATTATTTGGATGACTGGCTCATCACCTCCCCTACCATGGATCTACTCAGCCAGGCCAGGGATTCCATGCTCTGTCTGTGTTCAGACCTAGGCATTATGGTGAATCTAACCAAGTCCAAACTTCACCCATCTCAGTCATTAGAGTTCATGGGACCTCAGTTGGGCACAAGGCTCCAAACTGCAAAACTTCCCCAAGCAAGGATCATATCTATTCATCATCAAGCTGTAACTGTCTTGTCCTGTCAGAAATCATCAGCAAGAATGATTCTCCATTTTTTAGCCTCCATGGCAGTTTTGATCAACCTGCTTCCTTGGCCGGGTGCTACTTGCAAAGTCTACTGTGGACTCTTGTAGTCTAGTCCAGTAAGTCAGCAACCAATGTCTTTCCAAGTATTTTTAGTGAAGATTTGCAAGACACATATTTGATGGTGGTTGGAGTCACCACATGTTTCAAAAGGATGTCCTTTCGACCTTCCTTCTCCCCAAGCCACAGTGACCACAGACTATTTGAGCTGGTGGTGGGTGAATGGGCATTACCTGGGAATGAGTTTCCGAAGTATGTGGTTACAATCAGAGGCCAGTTTTCACATCAATGTATTTGAGATGAGAGTGATTCTACTAACACTGAAGGCATTTCTGGACTCTATCTCCTCAGAAATGATACCAGTCCAGACTGTTAACATGGCAGTCATCTGGTATGTCAGCAAACAGGAAGGAACCAGATCTTATCCATTATGTCAGGAGGCCATGAGAGTATGGCAATGGGTGATATCTTCTCACTGCTATCTAATAGCAATGTGTATCCCAGGGAAGTCCAGTAGTCATGGAGCAGATATTCAGCCATTGGGGGAAAACTTGCTGTGACCTCTTTGCATCTCCCCACAACACCAAGTTCAGTAAGTTCTTCGCTGTGCTCCACCAGGAAGAGAAGTCATTGAGGAATGCTCTGGCCCAAAATTGGCCCCCAGGACTCCTTTATGCTTTCCTTCCTATTCCCTTAACTGCAAAATTTTTACAGAAAGCACCTGGTGAAGAAAATCACAATCATCCAGATAATTCCTTACTGGTTTTGACAAGTATGGTTTCCCTTCCTTTGGCCTCATCCAGTGCACCCTTCCTTTGTCCTTGTCTTGGCTGCAGATTTACTGTCTCCTGTCGGGGTTACCTCACCCTGACAGGAGACAGTAAATCTGTCTCCTGTCGGGGTTACCTTACCCAGACATTTAATCCCTCAAATTGACCACAAGGTTTCTCCAATTCCATTGATGGCTAGACAGTCCAGGGTTTCTTCTTCAGTTGTTCATATTTTGATTGTTTCCCCAGAAACCTTCAACACATAAGATTTGCAAAGGCAGATGGAAAAGGTACTCTATCTGGGAAGTTAAGAACAATCTTGATCCTTTTCAGCTCCTCTTCCAGCCATCTTGGAGTTTCTGACTTATCTTTTCCACAATGGAGTCAGCCATTCCAGTATCAAAGTACAGTTTGCAGCCATATCTTCCTTTCATATTGGCTAGAATCACACGCCCATTATATTTTAAGGCCTGTCTTAGAGGAACTTTTCACTTACAGCCCTACTTAGAGATCCAGTCCCTTCATGGGATATTACCATGTTATTGCAAGCCCTAAATCACCCTCCATTTGAACCTGCTGCCAAAGTTGATTTAACATTTTTATCATGGAAAACTCTGTTCTTAGTTGCTGTTACTTCTGCTGCAAGAATTTCTGAACTCCATGCCTTGTCTGCAAAGCCTCCATACATTGTCTTTCATAAAGACAGTGTGTGTTTGAGAACTAACCCTTCTTTTCTTCCAAAGGTGGCTTCTGAATCTTTTGTCAACCAATCTATAAATCTCCCTGTATTTTTTTTTTCAAATTTTTCAAACAAAGGTGAATACACATTACACTTACTAGATGTTCACTTTCAATTAAGATTCTGTTTATATCAGACTAAGGCCTTCAGGAAAATGGATCAGTTAATTGTTTATTACTCCCCTGTCAAGATGGGAAAGGGGGTATCCAATGTTACTATCTCCCATTGCATGTCTGAATGTACAGCTTATGTTTACAAAGAAAGGGGCCTAGCACTGTCTTCACCTCCAAAAGCCCATCCTATTAGATCTGTAGCTTCATCAACAGCCTTCTTTTCCAGAGTACCTCTTGATGACATCTGTGCAGCAGCAACCTTGCTCAAGGTCCATACCTTTTATCTCACTTTATTTATTGGACATACACTCCAGATCAAGAGCCTCTTTTAGTTCAGCTGTGCTCCAGGATATCTTTCCATAAGACCACCCAAGTGTTACAGTAGCTGAGGACTTGGCCCCATATATTGAGGAGTGGACAGAAAAGACATTAAGTTATGTACTCAACATAACAATAGGCCTGTGTTGTCTGTTTCCATCCTTCCTCAACTTCCCACCCTCCTTCCCCCTTCCATGTATTGTATGGTATTTGGATTTTAATTCCTGGACTGCTCTGTCTGACTTAGCTTTGGCTCCTAGGGGGTCTTATTAAGACCAAGTGTTTTATCTGGTTTCCTATTTCTGTCTTAGACCCTGTATACTTGCCTTTTTTTCTTGTGGGCAAACTCTATCTAAGCTAGCTGGGTCAACACTGAGAATTATGGGTAAGGGGAAGAGCCTGAGTACCAGATCCAAAGCTTGAAAGTGGCCAAAGTCTGATCCATCTCAAATCTGAAGAACACATATTGAGGAAGAACAGAAACAATACAGATCTATCGTTATGGTGAGCATAGCCGGCCTTAGGCATAGGCCAACTAGGCAGCCACCTAGGGCATCACTCTAGCAGGTGCACTTTTCCAATAATGTATATGGTGTAGGTAGACCAGAATGGGGGCACAGGGTGGTGTTGAGGGGTGCTGTGGAGACCTTTTGCTTAGGGCACCAATTGACCAAAGGCTGGTCTTGATGGTGAGTACATAACTTTATTGTTTTATTGGGATGGACTGACTGGTTCGGCAAAGTAACCTCTTTTCAGCTGAGGCCCAAGGTGAAAAAATCCTTACATCAATATGACGTTAAATGGACACATTAACTAAATGGTATGCAGAAAGACAGAAAAATGCATTTGTGTAAAGTATCAGGTCCTCTGTTGCGTGATTTACCACACATTTCACCCACAAAAAAAGGGATGCATCTGATCATTTGTTTACTTCTGGACTTAGAGACTTGAGTAGTCAGTGGAAGTCATCCTTTAGGGCAACTTTAATACATTGCTTAACATCTACAAGACCATAAAATGTAACTTGCTAACCCATTTGATTAATAAAATGCACGTTGGAGCTAGTAGCAGCTGTCTGTAGTGTGGATTGTTCTGTATAGCTTTTGATCGTATGCTGTGTTCATATAATAAAGTGCAACATACATGAATGAGACATTGTTTACTCTTTGGCAGAAACTGTTAGATATGAACATTGCTGTCACAAGCATATTGTCTTCATTAGGAATCTTCCTTCCTGGGATCACCAAGGACATTGAAAAATCAAGGGATATAATAGCTTTAGCTGGTTTAGTCTTCTGAAATCATGGAAACATTTTGTCATCTGTAACCGTGACAAATAGACATTGGAATGAAAACTAATTGTGTTTCTATTCATAAAGTCAGCTGGCAAGCTTCCTTATCAACCGTTTTTCGAATATCTACTATAAATTACTGTCTGCTTTTGTTGGAACCACAGTGCTGGAAGGGACAGCAGGTGGAGTGATACCTGGGAAAAGAGCTCTCACACTTACCTTGACCTTTCAAGGAACAAATCCCTAATTAGTCTTTGGCCTTGTTTTGAGGTGGTTATGCATTATTCAGGACAGACTGTATGTTAGGATCTATTTTATGTGCATTTTTCTCTTATTGCAGCTAGTGCAATATGAATTATTCTAGTTATTCTCTTGACATAATCACTGCCATCTGACACTGACAGCAATAAGCGTGTTTATCTTCTTATCTTTTAATGAATGTAAAACTTAAAAGCTTGTTACATTGAGAGCTCTCACACTGAAACTAAGCAAGCCTGCGTTTGAAACATGTTAGTAAGCAGTTGAAAAATGTACTTCATTGTACTTCTTTGAGAAAGAAAACAAATTGTCTACTGTATACCTGTGTGCCAGGGAGCTAGAAATAACCAGCTAAACACATATCTGCTTATGAGTTTAGACACAGAAGAAAATAGGGAAATAGGCGATTTCTGGAGAATTCACCTTGAGAACAAGCTGCAGATTAGGTCAAGCCATTTATTGAGCTGCCTTGCAAAGCAAAAAAAAAAGTTTACCATTTGAAAATAGTTGCTGTTTTTAACGAAAGCTTAAAATATTTTACCTAATGTTACTGCTTTTATCAGAAAATAACCTTGCCATGTATACAGGCTTTTTGAAGAAAAAAAAACATATGGAACAGTAATTTTATAAGTGGAAATTCAAGATCATTTATGACCTTGCTTGAAAGCAGGAAATAATGTAGTTCTGCTGTGTGGGAGTTTTTATTATCTAATTCCATTTACATTTTTTTTATTTAAAGTTATAGTCTCTAATGCTAAATGTGCATGTTTATAACCAGCTAGCAAATTTATGGTGAGAATGATTTTTCTCACTGAGCATTTTTATATTTTTCAGGGTAGATTTCTTTATTCCTGGAATTTCAAAAGTTGGAGGCTTCTCTATTTGTTCAAGCCCGAGACTACTGCAAAAGGATGGAGTATTAGAACTAGCTGTAAAGTACAGCACTTATCCTCCAGCTAAATGGATTCATACTCAGGTAAGTGTGAAAATAAGATTTTTTTTTGTGTGTGTGTGTGTGTGTGTGTGTGGGTTCTGGTAGCTCCAAGGGCTGTCTAGAGAGTTTGTAAACTTTTTTTTGCCTTTAGCACTGATAATCATCATAAGGATCATTACTGAAGGAATTGTGGTGCAGCTGGGATATTAGCTGAAGAGGGCACCAACAGGGACCTATTTCAACAGAATCAGGGACAAATTCAGAAATAATCAGGGGCAATCAGTGCCACTTTTAAAATATTAGCACTATTATCTTGAGACATTGGCAGAATAAGACAATGTGAACTGATATAAATTTTCTGAACTAAAAAAAGTCTATAGCTCTAATTACTCTCATTTAAGCGCAGTTCACCACCTCTTCTCCAACAGTCACCAGTTTTAAGAGGGACACACCTAACATTTGAGTCAAAATTAGGGACACTTGAGAGTTATGGAAGACACTGCTCCTCCACCTTTATTTTTTCATTAGCCTGAGCCTGCTATAAAGGACAATGTACCCCATACCCTTGCACATTTCTTTTTTTGCAGCCTGATGACACCTTTCACTTTGCTGTGCCTTTTAACTTCATAATTTTCTCTCATTCTTGATCTTGGAGTGCTAAGTACTGTTAACCATTTTCACTTCTTGCTTAAGTTTTTAAGGTTGGGGCTAGCGCTACAATGTAAAGTCTGCCAGTACAAACAGCAAATGCCATCAGCAGAATAAAAGATTTGGTTCTGCCTGTTGTCCTTATTGATAATGTGTCCCTTTCTCTTACAAACTTAGAAAGTTGCTAGAATAACTGCATGTGTGTTTGCTTGCATTTTCTCTGAAGGATGCAAACACTAAAACTCAAATGTATGCTACTAATCAGTGACTTCAACCCTTCTATGATTTGTTTGAATACCACAGACTTCATGAGGAATAGATCAAACAAATGAAGCAAAAACCTGGACATTTTGTGAAAATCTGGACAGTTTGGCTAAGTGACTAAGTGCATTACGGCTTTAAAAGCGGGTAAAACACTTAAGCATGTTTTTTTTTTTTTTTGCTATAACTAGTAGTACATGGAGCAGATAAAATTGTATGCACTACAAAGAATTATGATGGAGTCTCTGATCATAACCATCAGTTATGTGTGCTCAACATGGATGTCAAAATTTACCTCTCGAACTTTGCTGTCATGGTGAATTTCGTTGCATTCATGTCTTGACCTGATCATAATCCTCTACATAATACATATTAAAATAAGCATATGATCAGTAGCAATTAAGTCAGTTTTGTTATATAATGTATGTATTTCTTTTAGTAGTTACTCCGATGAAATCTCCATACATAGTGCGGAGACAGAAGTGCTAAACATTGAAACTTGGGTGTGTTCCTGTTATGTGCTTTTAGGTTCATAGGTTCATACTAGGCTATCTGCCCTGGGGCAATTATAAGCCTAGCCCGATTTTGTTTGGCTTACGCCACCCCTTGATTTGAGAATACTGTGCCCTTTTTACGGTTTAGTTTACTGTGCCTCTGTCTAATAGTGACACGGAAGTAATCCCCGGAACAAACCTACGATCCCCATCCACTCATCAAGATTCTTCTTGAAAAGATTCAATGAGGTGCTCTGCCTAACATGAATTGGAATTCTATTCCAGAGCGAAGGGAGCCTCTGGGTTATGAATCTGTCCCTCCAGCAAGTCCTATTTATTTCTGTGCTGAGGTTCAAGTCCCTTGAGCGTGTGGCTGTAAGTGATTTAGATTTACTGAGGTGGAGCATGTCCATTAATTCCGGATTTGACATAGCTTTGTATATCAGGCATAGATCGCCTCGAAGTAGGCGGTATGCAACTGAGTAGAGCTGGAGTTTTTTTAACCAAGCAGCATATGGCATCTGTTTGAGTCCCTTGATCCTCTTGGTGAGGTACTTTTGAGGTCTTTCTAATTGCTGCAGGTGTCGGGTAAGGTATATCCCAAAAGGGGCATTGTATTCTATGATGGGCCTGATGAGGGATGAATAAAGGGGCATGATTACCTCTCTTGATCTAGATGTGAATCCTTTCATGATGAGGTGGGCCATGTAGAAGGTCTTTCTAACCACTTTGGCAATGTGGTTGTCAAAGGAGAGATTGCTGTCAACTTTGGTCCCCAGATTCCTAATTGCTTTCTCTGTACTTAATGGTTTACCGCCTATGTGGTAGTTTGTGGGCACATTGTTTTTGCCAAAGGGTATGACTATACACTTTTTGGCATTTAGCTTTAGACCATGGCTCTGGCACCAGTTATCCATCTCTGTGAGACCTTTTTGAAGGATGTTTGTGTCAGCCGGAGAGTCGATTATGGCGCCCAGTTTGCAGTCATCTGCGAACTTGGTGAGCCATAGTCCTCCCACGTTGGCCTGTACCTCGGAAAAGTATATACCGAACAAGAGCGGTCCCAGGACAGAACCTTGTGGGACACCACTTGTGACTGGTTTCGAGTCTGACATGGCTCCAGCAACTCTCACTCTGTGGGTTCTGTCTTTGAGCCAGTTTGCGACCCATCTTGTGACATAGGGGTTTATATTTAAGCTGGATAGCTTATCTATGATGCCCACGTGGGGTATTGTGTCAAATGCCTTTGCTAGGTCTAGATAGGCTGTGTGGACTATCTTCCCTTCATCTATGGCTTTGGTGACTGGTTCAAAAGGCAGGATCTGCCCTTGACGAAGCCGAATTGGGTAGGATCTAGTGTCTGTAGGTCCCCGATGTCTTTGTTTATGAGCTCCATGATGATCCTCTCCATAGCCTTGCAGACTAAGCTAGTCAGGCTTATGGGGCGATAGTTTCCAGGGTCCGTGGAGGCTCCCCCTTTGTGGAGTGGGACCACTGTTGCTGTACGCCATTCTGTGGGCACATATCCTATAGTGAGGCTGAGATTGTACAGCTGTTTTATTTGAGGGATTAGTTCTTCTTGGAGTTCATGTAGAACGCAACCCGGGACGCCATCTGGTCCCATGGAAGCAGTGTTTTTTGCTTTGGAGAGGGCAGCCTTCACCTGAGCATCAGAGATGTTTTTTTTTTTTTTTTTTAAGGTTGTTTTAACACAATTTCCACACCATGGATTTTTGATTCTTCTTTGGTTTGTAAGGTTACAGAGCCTGGCACTTGTGTTTTGTGATTAGACAGTTGAGTTCTCAGTTAATTGCTGTCAAGGATAAAAGTCCTAAACAGCACAAATAAAAAAATGAGGGTTATACTACTCAACGCCAGGAGTTTAAATCTCAAAATGCACACGCTCGAAGCACTCCTCAGTATGGAGAACGTCGACATCTGTGCAGTAACTGAAACCTGGTTCAAGGCTCCACAGAGCACCCCAGCACGACCGGGCTACAACTCATACCACACATTTTGGCCACAGAACATGGACCGTAACACAGAAGGAGGGGGGGGTATATCCATATTCATCAAGGATACCCACACCTCCAGGTTAGTGGCACAGCATGATACCTCTCAGATCATCCATATGCAACTAACATCAGGCAAATCTGCAATGCAAATTGTGGCCTGCTACAGATCACCCTCCATGACCCAGGACCATCACTCCACCTTTCTGGAGATACTGGAAAACATGAAGGTCCTACCGAACACCCTGATATTGGGCGATTTTCAGTTGCCCTACCGTTAACTGGGAAAACTACTCAAGTACAAACTCCCTGGTCCAGTGCTTCCTGGAATTTATCAACTCAAATGCCCTGGATCAGCTGGTAAACTCCCCTACCAGAGGTGAAAACATATTGGACCTGGTCATCACTAACATGGGCAACAGGTGTTCCGCACCGGAGGTCGACCCGTCACTGGTTAGATCAGACCATAAACTAATCACTCTGGATGTCTACACCACACTGCTAACCCCAACCAAGGAAACCACAGTAAAAACCTTTCTATAGCAAACTTCACCTTACTTAAGACAGAGGTGGTAAGTTTCACAGCATAAGGATAACAGTGTCTAAGATGCAGGAACCTTTGCAAATGCACACCACATGTTCCAGAGACCTCAACCTCATTACCACAATTAACGGAACATGCTGGAGAGACAGGTTCATAACCGAGAGACTGCCAATGCTATGAACAGACTTCCCATAAATGTCAAGCAGAGCACCTCACTGAACCCTCTTCAAGAGAAATCTTGATGAGTGGATGGGAAACAGAAAATTCACCCTGGGGATAACTCCAGTGGCTCTACTCGACAGAGGCACTGGGAACTAAGATCGGGTGGCACTATGCCAGGGTAATCCTATGGCTAGGCTTGTAAAGGCCCCAGGGCCATTAGCCTAGTACACACCTATGAACCTATGTTAGTGTTTGTGTATTTGGACCTATAACAAGGTGCCAGTATAGCTCTTTACTACAGTGTAGCAAAGGTATTTGACACATTTTAGAAAAGAGCTGTTGTGTAGCTACTTTTTTAGATGTAAATGACAGTCAGTGAACTGTAACAAGGAGCCATTATAACTTGCTACAGTTTAGCAGTAGAAATTGTGGTCACTGGCAGTACATTCTAGACCTGTCAAGACTAAATAAGTTCTTTAAGTGGCCAAGTTCTAAATACTGGCACACAGGCACTGCTCCTCATATTAAACCCCCGATTTTTTATAGTAACTCTGGATCTAAAAGATGTCTATCTTCCTATTCCAGTGTTAGGTCTGTGGTAGTGGAGACATTTTTATTTTACCTACTTGCTCTTTTTTATTTAGCTAATGTGCTAAAAGTATTTACAAAATGCTTGGCCTCTTTATTAGTACAAGGGTATCTGCATCTACCCTTACCTGATGAACTATTTGCTTCAGGTTCAGTCCATGCAGGAGATGAGGAGGACTTTTTAGTATAACTTGCAATGCCTTATAGGACTGGGCTTCATTCAGAACTAACACAAGTCTCACTTGATCCCCCAGCCTCCGTGTCATCTTTCTAGGTACCCTCGTAGACATAGCACTTTCCACATCATTCTTACCAGTAAAAATGTGTAGCATCCCTCACATAACTCCTTAAAACAGTAGTGAAACACCAGTGGATAGCCAGGCAGATTCTCTGTTCTCAGTCTACATGGCTTCCACCATGTTACCTGTACACGCTAATCTTTGGCAGGCTGATCTCTTTTACAGTTGTTTCTTCTCATCTCCATTTGAACTTGTGTCACATTTTCAGTACTTTTTGTTTTAATGAAAGTCCTCAAAGAAAAAAATTAAGCATATTTTCAGAACACTCACATCCCTTTTTTACTTAGACCAAATGGATAAAAGTATGTAAATCTTCACAAAATGAAGTTTAAACCTCCAGATAGGAACAATTGTCCCAAATTGTTATCTGCACCCACAGCCATTACCTAGCCTAAAATTAAGGTTACCCACACTAAAGCGCATGCTACAGTGTGGGTTCCCAATTGCATTGATTTCTGTCTGTTCTTTTCTTATCTGTATTCCCCTCCGCACTGCTAGACTTTATGGAGTATAATCCATGCATTAGTAACCACGTCTCTCCAAGGCACTCAGGACAGCAGATCCAGGAATAAAAATGCCTTTAATATCCAACAACACAGTAGTAACAAAAGTTCACAGTAGTACAAATCAGTTTAGCGTGCTTTCACCCAGTAGAATGCCAGGCTTCTTCAGAACAAAGAAGCAATCCCCATCCAATACATTTAAATAATCCAGCACTGATCCGTGCATTACATTGCATCAAGAAGAATTTGGGCTAGTAGGTCCAGGAAAGCATTTTCAGTCAGAATATGCCATTCAATCAGACTATGGCTGCATGGGGGGCTCGCACCTTAAGGCTGATAGTACACAACTGGTAGGCAGAGGAATGCATGCTTCAAGTAAATGTTAAGAAAATGCTTTAGAGTCTTGAAACCTTAAAGGTGATGATGGATTATACCACTGTCTTGTAATGTGTAATCTAGTGTGTGTGTGGGGGTACTCATATAAACTCTTAAGGCTGTTAGAGCAGATGTGGGAATTGGTAATCTCCATCTGTTAGACACCTACATGCTATCAGAGGACAACTCCGTCACCGACCAGCTGTGCAGGACCTCAACAAACCTCCCTCCAAGAATGGACACCCAACAGGGAAGTCTTTATATCTTATTTGGGCTGCTGGGATGTTCCAGACATGTACGTCTTTGCTTTTCTGAGCTACAGGCAGTTACAGAAATTCTGCTCCAGAGCACATCACAGGAAAGCTTGGACAGTGAGCACATTATTCCTGGATTGGAGGGGTTGTGCATGTATGCTTTCCATCCCCTTTCTTTGCTCCCCAGAGTAATATAGAAAGTAAGCGAAGAGAGGCCAGACATAATAATTTCTAGCCAAAGCAGCCTAGTCTTTCCTTATCTGATTCAGCTAGACAGGGAAGAACCTATTCTGCTGCCTCAACAGATGTGACACTTGATGCAGTACAGCAAGACTCCTAATACATTGCCCTCCATCCTGAATCTGGCAGTTGGGAAGATTTATCTATTCTTCCCTTTAAGTGCAAGTGTTTTCAGAGGCACGAGGATCCCTGGCATGAGGTCAGATGTATGGGAATAGATGTAATGGTTAAGGTGTTAACCTCACAGACACATTGGTACATTGATTCTCACCTTTGAAAGGAAAATTGGCTAGACATAAAGTGCTCCACAAAGGCAGATAGACTAGTACCTGCCTAT